>NC_058520.1:287601763-287940085 GCF_904849725.1 Hordeum vulgare subsp. vulgare
CAACATGCCTCCCTCGGAGAAGGTCCTAATAGCTACATGTGGCTTCAAAGGAAGGCTATATGGCTCATTTGCACAAAAGCTAATTTATTTGAAAACAATAACATTTGGATAAAAGCAATTTTTGATGAGAACATGTTTATATCCAGAGTAACTTTCATCAAAGTGAGGATCCTCGATCGACTCACACTCATCATAGGTTCCAACAATTGGGGCAAAGAGGGAATAAGCAAGATAGGTCATGTATGTCAAGAAAGATTCATGTGTCGTCCATGACCGTGGACACGGCTATTCGAATAGTTTTACACTCTGCAGAGGTTATACACTTTACCCACACGACACAATCTCGTCTTGATGCCACCAGTGGCCGCTGGTCTAGTACACCATTTGGTATACCGACAGGGAGATTGTGACGAGGTCTTTGGACTAGATCCCCCAAAGATGTGACATGCCCACCGGGTCTGGCGCACGGAACTGAGAGTCCGTCCTCAAACCGGCCCCCCATCTGTGCCGAAGATACTCCTCGCAAGGCAGCTATCCCATCTGCGGTACGGTGACATGGACACCTAAGGCTGACTAGCTTACTTGACCAAGCCAGTGCCCATATAGCATGTGGTTGTACTATTTACACAATCTTCAAATCCAAGACTTATTAGGCCTCATGCGGCACAGACGACTGATTGCTCGCTTCACCTTGGGCAGCCAATCGCTCCTTCAATCCTTGATTCAGCTCTCGCCCGCACCAGTATTCAGATGGTAAGTTTCACCCAGAGTAGAAGAGGATAGGGAAGGTCACCAAGGCCAACTGGCTAGCTCAGCTATAAGTTTCAGGTGTCAATGACTCAAAGTTTATTCAACAAGAACCTATAGGGTAATAAGCATGGCTAAGCATTTCTACTCTACCGGAATACTATATACTTCTACTCAGGTGTCAAATAGATAGGCGACAAGCGGTCAAAGTAATGTGTCAATCGAGACGTTAGCTATAATATTAAAAACATGCATATTGTAACCAAAAACTAAATGCAATTTATAAAACATAGGATAAGTATGATAAAAAACAGAGGCATGCCTTCGTTGTTGAGTCCTTCAGTAACCTGACTATCTCCATGTCCAACATCGTCACTCCCTACTCTTCGTAAGGATAGCAAAAGACAAACAATAAATACCAAAGAAATGGTAATTCCAAATAACATCCAAAGCAAAATAAGGTGGATGGGTAAAAAAATATTGATCAAGATGGAGATTCCGAAATGGGATAGCACGATAGGGATGTAAGGGAGATGATTCAATGAGGTGACATGGTTTAGGTTGACGATGACTAAGGAACTCTTGGTGATCAAGACTAGCGTTCTAATGAGAACTACGATAGTGACGATTAGTACTGTCCACTACACAACTCAGTTAACTATATAGGACTACTACATGATGAAGCCGATGAAGTTCAGCACACATGGAATGGAATCAACATACGTATTTTTACTACACAATCTCAACATAACATGGTAGATGTAAAGGTTAACCACAAATAAATATTTAGATATAATCTAAATATTTACAATGGTAACTATAATCAAAACAAAACATAGACCATAACAAACAATGTTTTCTAGAACAAAAGATAAACCAATACTAACGACCACTAGCAATTATATTATCACCACATGATCAAAATAATAAAGCATGATGTGCACACTAACTGTATGATCAAAGCACAATTCTATTAACATGACATATGACTCATCCTAAGCATGGGATGAACTATTGCATCAAGTATAAAACACTAACATGTGACAAGGGCAATCACCTATAAGAAGCACACGGACTAAGTACGCTACTATAACACATGGAGCATAATAAGACATGAAAGATCACTATCATGACAAGATGTAAAGGCTTAAGCATACAATAATGCAATAGATAGATAAGTAAATATACTTACTAATCATGGTGGATCATCACATGAGATACCGCACTAGGCTACCAATAGAATACAACTCGTAACTATGACATAACTTAGTTGATATCAACTATCATGAAGATCAAGCATGGCACTAGCATGCAATCTCACATTCTAGTCATGACATGTAAGAACACGAAATCATGGAATAAGCACAACCCTATCATCCTAGTTAATACAGATAAGCACGTTTATAAATAGTAATGAGCATGTAGGTAAGTAAGCAACTAGCTCATGTATCATACAACACGAATAATATGATGGCATGCATTTCTATCTACTATGACCTACACTTAATAAATAAATAGATATACAACTAGGGATCATACAAGACGTGAGTTGATACACACATGCAATATATTCTAGTTATACAATCACAACAACATGGCATGATGTTGACAAAACAAGGATGAACCCCACTTAATAAAAATACATGAGACCGCAAAATATCATCAGGTATATCTACCATGCAAAGGCTAACCATATTTATGAACATACCATATAATTAGTAATCATATAACATGTGATAGACATACAACCAAAACATGCATTCTACTTTGAGTAACGACAAACATGACATAGCATTCCACTAAGCATGCATAGCTACTATCCTTGGTAAATAAAACACTTATGGATAAATAACAAGAAGTAATAACTTTCTATGTCGCAAGATTGAACTATGTACAAGAATACATATTTAAAACATGGCATAAGGGAACCAACCATGCAATCTTTTCTAAAAATCAATCTCCAAATAAGGTACAAGCACTCAAACATTATTAATAAAATATCACACAATACAATGACGTGTCACACAACTTAGGAAATTATGAAAGTGGAATTAACCGAGCTGCGACACATAATCTAAATGCTAATAATAGTCCTACAACAAGAAACTCATGTCAACCATGACCATGTTCTAAGTTAAAATGTCATTTCATTACACCAATCATACAACAAAAATTATATGCCGCACAATTAAAATAAACATCAACCTAGAACATGGCATCACATCAAAACTTTCAACATGCACGTGATAGACATTCTTGACAAAGATATATATAACGCATCTAGGTATCTTCATGATAATCAATATAATCAAACATGAAATATTGCACAAATAAATCGAGCAATACCTAAAACAAATCTGAGGAATTATAAGCATGACAAATATTTACTAAAATTTGTACGCACACATACAATAAGTATCAAGCATTACCAAAATAGTAATAATAAGATTATTCCAACGATCATCCAAATTAATTAAAATAATAACATCGATCAAGCATGTATGAACATTGATAATCCGTTACACTGAATCAACATCTACACATGAAAATATTTCACAAGAACTAGTACACGGACATATAATACTACTACATGATGCACACAATTATCTAGATGAAAAACTAATCTTAATAATTTAAATGTACACTCAAATCAATCGATCAAACCACATGATATTTCTAAAATTCCAAGGTAAAAACCATGCACTCCTAGGCATAAAATAAACATATGAACAATAACATATTCACGTAAAATTAACCGATGAATAAACTCCGTAAATCTTAACCAAACGACTACACGAATATATATTTTACAATAAAATTATCAAACAAGCAATCCAGTTAATTTTATGTAACTCTTAGAACATCACACAAGTGAAAAAAATAAATAATGGAAGAAACTTGCACTTAGTGAAATTCTTATGTGAACCCAACAAACATGTAATAAGATATATATGCAAAATCTAAAACCAAAAACGGGGTCCTCTGACCACTTAAAAAGTCTCAGCTATTGATAGCTAGATCAAGCAATGAACAAAAGAAAAACAATGGAAAAAGTCTATAATATTTGGTTCATGCGATGGATAGCATCGACGCGCCCAACGGCCAAACTAGGAGGAACTATGATGTCTAGGAGATAAGACCCGTGATGTTGAGACGGTGTGCAAGAGGAATTGGATAGAGACTCACCAAGCATGAAGATAGAAAGCGATGAACTCGACGTACAGTGTATACGGACATGTGAAATTCTTCGCGTGTGATGGACGGATCGCGTTGTTTCTTCTCTGAATGGAGCTGCAGCATGGAGGAGGAGATCCTGGCGCAAGGAGTAGGATGGAGATGGTCCGAGTCATCGGAATCGCGACCTCGCGTCCATGGAGCTTCAAAGTTCAGGGAGCTTTCACGGGAAGAGGAGGAAGGAAGAGGGCAAAAGTTGCTGCGGGAATGGAAAATGAGGTTAAGGCACACATATATATAGTCACTGATTTGAAAACTGTGGGGAGTCAAGGAGATTAGAGAAGGGCAGGAGTTCGCGTACATGACGTTTCTTCTTCGTTTCATCTCCTCAGTGTCTGTTCGTGCGTGCGTGAGGAGGAGAAGAAGAGGAAACGTTTGGGGTGGAGCTGACAGATCACCAAAGTGGAGACAGGGAATTAAAAGAAAGACAACAGTTTCATGTGTAAGATTAGATGATGAAGTGGTGGCTGTTACTCTTCTGTGCGTTGGTTCATGACGAGGAAGAAGCACCCTGGGTGCTCCTCACGTGATGCTCCTCAAGGCCCATGGGAGACAAAAGATGAGATTGGCCCATTTGGTTTGGAAGGAATAACAATATTTGGGCTGCACCCAAAGGAGGGAGAGCCTTATAACGTGAAGGAGAAAAGAAATAAGTTTCTTTTAATGATCAAAAGGTAGAAATGAACAAAGCCTCAACCAAGAAAATGCTTCAAAAACTCCAAAGAAATATATACACGTGCATAACTTAATAAGTCAAATATAAGAAGCATAAAACCCAACTTAAAGAAAGAATGAAACTAAATTTTACATTTAAGTTCACATTTAATTAATTTAAACACTAATTTGTAAAGAAAAACTCAACTTAAGCTTTGTTAACAAAATGAAACAAACAAAATTTTCTCGCCCTGATTTTTGGGAAAATAAATAAATTCTAAAATATTCTGAGAATCGGGATGTTACAAATCTACCCCCCTTAAAACAAATCTTGTCCCCGAGATTTAGGCTAACTAAATAGAATGGGTTTGGATAAGCTTCGTCTTCGACACAGTTCTTCTGATAACCTTGTGGAATCACGGTTGATTCTCAACTTGTTGAGAGGTGACCTTGGGTCTTTATTTGAGATACTTCTTGTGTCGAAATTCTTCTAGCTTGCTCAAGGCTTGGAAACAGTCCTTTGATTTTGGCGATGGTAATCTCAAAGCTTCTCCAAGTGGTTCAACATTCTTCGATCTTGTGCTTCTTCTTTAGGACACTCTTTGGTGTAGCTCGAATCATTGATCCTTTCCTCAAGTTGAACTTTTTGGTATGTGCACTAAAGGTCTTCAATCTTCATCTCCTTTGCAAATGATGATCTTCAATCTTTGATCCTCGCACAAATCAGCCTTTACTACCCTCCTTAAAGAAGTTTTCCATAGGGTTCATTTTGCTAACCAACCTCAAAGCTGGTGGATGCAACTTTGCTCATCCCAGGGTTACCTCCAGGGTTTGTAGAGAAGAGGGAAAGAGCATAAGATGATTAATAGAATCCTAGCAAGACGGAGATACCCCAGAAGAAAACAAAACACTAAGATAACCATGAAGATGTCCAAATAAAATTCAAAAACAACTCATTTTGTCAAATAGGGTTTTAGTAAGTCTGCATACGAAAACATCAAAAGAAAATATGCACACAATACTCACACAAAAAGGTTTTGCGTCTACAAGCTACAAGTTTATCACTACAAGGGTGTTAACCAACCTAATCCTACATGGTAAGTCACATCATAACTTTGTGCAGATCATCAACGTTAACGATTGAAGCATCTTGGACCGTTGTTGACTTCTCGAGTTCTCGATGTGTTTTCTCTTGGCAATATGTTGTTACTCGAAGCTCTAGGGGTTGAAGTTGTGTTAAAATTATTGACACGTCTTCTGAAAATTTTGACTCCTCAACACCATGGGCCGGGAAAAGGGTTTCACAACTATAAAGAAGATGCTAGAGAAGTAGAGATTGGACTTCATTTGAATAAGATAAGATAGGAAGAGCAATAACGAATGAGGAGAGTACGAGAATGTTTCTTTTAAAAAAAGTTTCCCTTTGAAAGTAGTTTCTAAGGCTTTCCATTTCTATCTAAGGCCACGTGACTAGGTTGACATCGGCTCTAATACCACCTCTGTGAGAACCTGGAATTGACTTCCAGACACTTCTATGTATATTTGTTAACCCCAGGATCATTGTTGACAACACAGCGAAATGGTATCATTGCACGATATGTAAAATTATTTTATTACATATTGCCCCAAGGCATACATTGACAAATGTCTCATGACATTTAATACAACCAGAAAACAGCGGAAAATACAATGCGTAGCGACTCCATCTCAGCCACAGGAAGTCGATGTAGTCCACGTGACCTCACTCCTACGGATCGCCATAGTGGCGTAGTCATCACCTTCATCTTCATGTAACTCTGTTGTCAACAAAAGTATTGCCATGAGTACATTACGTATTCAACATGCGTCCCTCGGAGAAAGTCCTAATAGCTACATGTGGCTTCAAAGGAAGGTTATATGGCTCATTTGCACAAAAGCTAATTTTATTTGAAAACAATAGCATTTGGATAAAAGCAATTTTTGATGAGAACATGTTTATATCCAGAGTAACTTTCATCAAAGTGAGGATACTCGATCAACTCACACTCATCATAGGTTCCAACAATTGGGGCAAAGAGGGAATAAGCAAGACAGGTCATGTATGTCAAGAAAGATTCATGTGTCGTCCATGACCGTGGACACGGATATTCAAATAGTTTTACACTCTGCAGAGGTTATACACTTTACCCACACGACACAATCTCGTCTTGATGCCACCAGTGGCCGCTGGTCTAGTACACCATTTGGTATACCGACAGGGAGATTGTGACGAGGTCTTTGGACTAGATCCCCCAAAGATGTGACATGCCCACCGGGTCCGGCGCACGGAACTGAGAGTACGTCCTCAAACCGGCCCCCCATCTGTGCCGAGGATACTCCTCGCAAGGCTGCTATCCCATCTGCGGTACGGCGACATCGACACCTAAGGCTGACTAGCTTACTTGACCAAGCCAGTGCCCATATAGCATGTGGTTGTACTGTTTACACAATCTTCAAATCCAAGACTTATTAGGCCTCATGCGGCACGGACGACTGATTGCTCCCTTCACCTTGGGCAGCCAATCGCTCCTTCAATCCTTGATTCAGCTCTCGCCCGCACCAGTATTCAGATGGTAAGTTTCACCCAGAGTAGAAGAGGATAGGGAAGGTCACCAAGGCCAACTGGCTAGCTCAGCTATAAGTTTCAGGTGTCAATGACTCAAAGTTTATTCAACAAGAACCTATAGGGTAATAAGCATGGCTAAGCATTTCTACTCTACCGGAATACTATATACTTCTACTCAGGTGTCAAATAGATAGGCGACAAGCGGTCAAAGTAATGTGTCAATCGAGACGTTAGCTATAATATTAAAAACATGCATATTGTAACCAAAAACTAAATGCAATTTATAAAACATAGGATAAGTATGATAAAAAATAGAGGCATGCCTTCGTTGTTGAGTCCTTCAGTAACCTGACTATCTCCATGTCCAACATCGTCACTCCCTACTCTTCGTAAGGATAACAAAAGACAAACAATAAATACCAAAGAAATGGTAATTCCAAATAACATCCAAAGCAAAATAAGGTGGATGGGTAAAAAAATATTGATCAAGATGGAGATTCCGAAATGGGATAGCACGATAGGGATGTAAGGGAGATGATTCAATGAGGTGACATGGTTTAGGTTGACGATGACTAAGGAACCTTGGTGATCAAGACTAGCGTTCTAATGAGAACTACGATACTGACGATTAGTACTGTCCACTACACAACTCAGTTAACTATATAGGACTACTACATGATGAAGCCGATGAAGTTCAGCACACATGGAATGGAATCAACATACGTATTTTTACTACACAATCTCAACATAACATGGAAGATGTAAAGGTTAACCACAAATAAATATTTAGATATAATATAAATATTAACAATGGTAACTATAAGCAAAACAAAACATCAACCATAACAAACAATGTTTTCTAGAACAAAAGATAAACCAATACTAACGACCTCTAGCAATTATATTATCACCACATGATCAAAATAATAAAGCATGATGTGCACACTAACTGTATGATCAAAGCACAATTCTATTAACATGACATATGACTCATCCTAAGCATGGGATGAACTATTGCATCAAGTATAAAACACTAACATGTGACAAGGGTAATCACCTATAAGAAGCACATGGACAAATCTGAGGAATTATAAGCATGACAAACATTTACTAAAATTTGTACGCACACATACAATAAGTATCAAGCATTACCAAAATAGTAATAATAAGATTATTCCAACGATCATCCAAATTAATTAAAATAATAACACCCATCAAGCATGTATGACCATTGATAATACGTTACACTGAATCAACATCTACACATGAAAATATTTCACAAGAACTAGTACATGGACATATAATACTACTACATGATGCACGCAATTATCTAGATGAAAAACTAAAAGTCTAATTTTAATAATTTAAATGTACATTCAAATCAATCGATCAAACCACATGAAATTTCTAAAATTCTTAGGTAAAAACCATGCACTCCTAGGCATAAAATAAACATATGAACAATAACATATTCACGTAAAATTAACCGATGAATAAACTCCGTAAATCTTAACCAAACGACTACACAGATATATATTTTACAATACAATTATCAAACAAGTAATCCAGTTAATTTTATGTAACTCTTAGAACATCACACAAGTGAAAAAATAAATAGTGCAAGAAACTTGCACTTAGTGAAATTCTTATGTGAACCCAACAAACATGTAATAAGATATATATGAAAAATCTAAAACCACAAACGGGGTCCTCTGACCACTTAAAAAGTCTGAGCTATTGATAGCTAGATCAAGCAATGAATAAAAGAAAAACAATGGAAAAAGTCTATAATATTTGGTTCATGCGACGGATAGCATCGACGCGCCCAACGGCCAAACTAGGAGGCCCAACGCCCAACTTCGCGTGTGATGGACGGATCGCGTTGTTTCTTCTCTGAATGGAACTGCAGCATGGAAGAGGAGATCCTGGCGCAAGGAGTAGGATGGAGATGGTCCGAGTCATCGGAATCGCGGCCTCGCGTCCATGGAGCTTCAAAGTTCAGGGAGCTTTCACGGGAAGAGGAGGAAGGAAGAGGGCATGAGTTGCTGCGGGAATGGAAGAGGAGGTTGAGGCACACATATATATAGTCACTGATTTGAAAACGGTGGGGAGTCAAGGAGATTAGAGAAGGGCAGGAGTTCACGTACATGACGTTTCTTCTTCGTTTCATCTCCTCAGTGTATGTTCGTGCGTGCGCGAGGAGGAGAAGAAGAGGAAGCGTTTGGGGTGGAGCTGACAGATCACCAAAGTGGAGACAGGGAATTAAAAGAAAGACAACAGTTTCATGTGTAAGATTAGATGATGAAGTGGTTTCTGTTACTCTTCTGTGCGTTGGTTCATGACGAGGAAGAAGCACCCTGGGTGCTCCTCACGTGATGCTCCTCAAGGCCCACGTGAGACAAAAGATGAGATTGGCCCATTCGGTTTGGAAGGAATAACAATATTTGGGCTGCACCCAAAGGAGGGAGAGCCTTATAACGTGAAGGAGAAAACAAAATAAGTTTCTTTTAATGATCAAAAGGTAGAAATGAACAAAGCCTCAACCAAGAAAATGCTTCAAAAACTCCAAAGAAATATATACACGTGCATAACTTAATAATTCAAATATAAGAAGCATAAAACCCAACTTAAAGAAAGAATGAAACAAAATTTTACATTTAAGTTCGCATTTAATTAATTTAAACACTAATTTGTAAAGAAAAACTCAACTTAAGCTTTGTTAACCAAATGAAACAAACAAAATTTTCTCGCCCTGATTTTTGGGGAAAAAAAATTCTACAACATTCCGAGAATCGGGATGTTACATGATGGTCTTTTGTAAGATCAATTTGATCTCCCTATTAGTCAACTCCACTTGACCACTAGACTGAGGATGATAAGGAGATGCAATTCTATGGTTGACATCATACTTAGCGAGCATCTTACAGAAAACACCATGAATGAAGTTTGAACCGCCATGAGTCATCAGATATCTAGGGACTCCAAATCTTGGGAAAATGACTTCGTTAAGCATCTTAATAGAGGTGTGGTGATCAACATTTTTAGTGGGGATATCTTCTACCCACTTAGTGACATAATCTACAACAACTAAGATGTTAGTATACCCATTGGAACTCGGGAAAGGTCCCATATAATCAAAGCCCCAGACATCAAATGGTTCAATGACAAGTGAATAGTTCATAGGCATTTCCTGACGCTTACTGATATTCCCTATTCTTTGGCATTCGTCACAAGACAAGACAAACTTACGGGCATCCTTGAAGAGAGTGGGCCAATAGAAACCTGATTGCAATACCTTATGAGCAGTTCTGTCTCCAGCATGGTGTCCTCCGTAGGCCTCGGAATGACACTTCTGCAGGATATGTCCCTGTTCATGTTCAGGCACACAGCGTCTAATAACACCATCTTCTCCTTCCTTATAAAGGTGAGGATCATCCCAAAAGTAGTGTCTCAAATCAAAGAAGAATTTCTTCTTTTGCTGGTAGGTGAAACTGGGTGGTATGTATTTGGCTACGATATAGTTTGCGTAATCAGCATACCAAGGTGACTATGTGAAGTGCGGATGACATTCAATTGCTCATCAGGAAAGCTGCAATCAATAGGTCGTGGGTCATCAAGGAGATTCTCTAGCCTAGACAAGTTATCTGCTACAGGGTCATGGGCACCCTTTCGCTCAACAACATGCAAATCAAATTCCTGTAGCAGGAGAACCCATCGGATTAGCCTAGGTTAGCGTCCTTCTTCTCCACAAGGTACTTAATAGCAGCATGATCAGAGTGAATAGTGACTTTGGAGTCAACTATATAAGATCTGAACTTTTCACATGCAAACACGACTGCTAAAAACTCCTTCTCCGTAGTGGCATAGTTTCTTTGGGCACTGTCTAGAGTTTTACTGGCGTAGTGAATGGCATTCAACTTCTTGTCAACTCTTTGTCCTAGAACAGCACCAATAGCATAATCACTAGCATCGCACATGATTTCAAACGGCAAGTTCCAGTCAGGTGGTTGAACAATAGGTGCGGTTATCAAGGCCTTCTTAAGTATTTCGAAAGCTTCCTCACAATCCTCATCGAAAACAAAAGGAACATCCTTCTGCAAGAGGTTGGTAAGAGGCCTAGAAATCTTAGAGAAGTCTTTAATGAACCTTATATAGAAACCAACATGACCTAGGAAACTTCGTATACCTCTGATATCTATGGGGCAAGGCATTTTCTCAATTGCATCTACCTTAGCCTTATCGACTTCAATGCCTTTCTCAGAGATTTTGTGTCCTAAGATAATGCCTTCATTAACCATGAAGTGGCACTTCTCCCAGTTCAGGACGAGGTTGGTATCTTTGCATCTCTGTAAGACTCGATCAAGGTTGTTGAGGCAATCATCAAAGGAAGAACCGTAAACAGAGAAATCATCCATGAAAACCTCAGCTATCTTTTCACAAAAGTCAGAGAATATAGCCATCATACATCTTTGAAAGGTGGCAGGTGCATTGCACAAGTGAAAAGGCATACGTCTGTAAGCAATGGTACCGAAGGGGCAGGTGAAAGTAGTTTTCTCATGATCAGATTGTGCAACAGGTATTTGCGAGAAACCTGAATAACCGTTTAGAAAGCAGAAGTGTGTGTGTTTAGATAGCCTTTCTAGCATTTGGTCGATAAACGGCAAAGGATAATGGTCTTTCCTGGTTGCCTTGTTCAGTTTCTGGAAGTCTATCACCATTCTATAGCCAGTAATAATCCTCGGTGGGATTAGTTCATTCTTATCATTAGGAACGACGGTGATACCTCCCTTCTTAGGTATGCAATGTACTGGACTTACCCAATCACTATGAGCAACAGGATAAATGATTCCTGCTTCCAGAAGCTTTAATATTTATTTTCTCACGACCTCTTTAATCCTCGGATTTAATCTTCCTTGATGATCAGCAACTGGCTTAGAATCAGGATCGGTTTTAATCTTGTGCTTACATAGAGTGGGACTAATACCCTTAAGATCATCAAGAGTATATCCAATAGTAGCACGGTGCTTCCTCAAAGTTTTTAATAACTTCTTCTCTTCGTGATTCGAGAGGTGAGCACTAATAATAACATGATATATCTCCTTCTCATCAAGATAGGCATACTTAAGAGTATCTGGTAACTGTTTTAGCATGAACACAGGATCACCCTTTGGTGGGGGAGGATCCCCCAAGCAGTTCAACAGGAAGATTATTCTTGAGAATATGATATTGTTCTAAAACAATTTTATCTATATCATCTCTTTCATCCATATGCATATCATTTTCATGCTCAAGCAGATATTTCTCTAAAGGATCCGTAGGAGGTACGGCAGTAGAGGCAAGAGCAATGATTTCATCCGTACCAGACGACTCTTTTTCATGGGGTTGTCTTCCAAACTTGGAGAAGTTAAATTCATGAGACACACCCTCGAAACTAACAGTGACAGTCTGTTTAATGCAATCAATATGAGCATTGACAGTGTTGAGGAAGGGTCTACCAAATATGATGGGACAAAAGCTATCTTGTGCAGTAGCAAGGACGAGGAAATCAGTAGGATACTTCGTCTTACCACACAGGACTTCTACGTCTCTCACAATTCCCAGAGGGCAGATAGTGTCTCTATTAGCTAGCATAATAGTGACCTCAATGGGTTCTAACTCAGCAGGTGCAATCTCATCTTTGATTTCATCATATAGGGACCGGGGTATTGCACTAACACTAGCACCCATATCACATAAACCATGATAACAGTGATCTCCTATCTTGACAGAAACAACGGGCATGCCAACTACAGGTCCGTATTTGTCTTTCGCGTGAGGTCTAGCTATTCTAGTGGAGTCCTCACAGAATTTGATAACATGCCCGTCTATGTCTTCGGCTAAGAGATCATTGATAATAGAAACACTAGGTTCAACTCTAATTTCCTCAGGGTGTGCAAGTGGTCTAATGTAACCCCTACATATCACAGTTGGAGCTTTAGAATAATCCTTTTTCCTAGCAGGGTAAGGTGGTTTCTCAGCGTAGGCACAAGGGACAATAGGATAACTAAAGGCAATGACTTTCTCTTCAACTAAATTGGGTTTAACTATGTTGACTTCTACAGGAGGATGATACTTAAACCACTTTTCTTTGGGAAGATCATCATGAGCAGTAAAAGATTCACATAGAGAAGCTACTATCTCAGAGTCAAGTCCGTACTTAGCGCTAAAATCTCTAGAAGTTAGTTGGAGGGCTTCTACATCAACATCATCGCCTCTCCAATGAATCGTGAGTAGTCCACTTCAGACCTACGGGTCCGTAGTTAGTAGCTAGATGGCTTCTTCTCTCTCTTAGATCTTCAATACAAAGTTCTCCATGATCTTCATGGAGATCTATCCGATGTAATCCTTTTTGGCGGTGTGTTTGTCGAGATCCGATGAATTGTGGATTTGTGATCAGATTATCTATGAATTATATTTGAGTCTTTGATGATTTCTTATATGCATGATTTGATATCCTTGTAAGTCTCTCCGAGTCTTGGGTTTTGTTTGGCCAACTAGATCTATGATTCTTGCAATGGGAGAAGTGCTTGGTTTTGGGTTCATACCGTGTGGTGACCTTTCCCAGTGATAGAAGGGGCAGCAAGGCACGCATCATGTTGTTGCCATCAAGGGTAACAAGATGGGCTTTTATCGTAGATATGAGATTTTCCATCTACATCATGTCATCTTGCTTAAGGCGTTACTGTGTTCTTTTGGACTTAATACACTAGGTGCATGCTGGATAGCGATCAACGTGTGGAGTAATAGTAGTAGACGCAGAAAGTATCGGTCTACTTGTTTTGGACGTGATGCCTATAGATATAATCATTGCCTTAGATAACGTCACAACTTTGCACGGTTCTATCAATTGCTCGACGGTAATTCATTCACCCACCGTCTACTTGCTTTCATGAGAGAAGCCACTAGTGAACACTATGTTCCCCGGGTCTATTCACAACTATCGTTTCCACTTTCACTTTTACTTTAATTTGTTTACTCTTTGCTTTCAGTTCTCACTTTGCAAACAATCTATAAGGGATTGACAACCCCTTCATAGCGTTGGGTGCAAGCTCTTTGTGTTTGTGAAGGTACTTGTGAACACTCCTCCTACTGGATTGATACCTTGGTTCTCAAACTGAGGAAAATACTTACCGCCGTTGTGCTACATCACCCTTTCCTCTTCAAGGGAACACCAACGCAAGGCTCCAAGGCCGTGGGGAAATCCTTTGCATATTAGCCAAGGAAGTCCCTATAGGCGTAGCTGTAGCAGCAGGATTCCTGGCACCGTTGCCAGGGAAGGTTTGTTGTCGCAGTAGCAGAAGGATTTCTGGCGCCGTTGCCGGGGACGAGCAGGAATTAAGCTTGGGGATGCTGATACGTCTCTGTCGTATCTATAATATTTGATTGTTTCATGCCAATATTCGACAACTTTCATATACTTTTGGCAACTTTTTATACTATTTTTGGGACTAACATATTGATCCAGTGCCCAGTGCCAGTTCCTGTTTGTTGCATGTTTTTTGTTTCACAGAATATCCATACCAAACGAAGTCCGAACGTAATAAAAACTTACGGGGATATTTTTGGAATATTTATGATTTTTGGGAAGAAGAATCAACGCGAGGCGATGCACAAAGTGCCCACAAGCCCTGTCGCCGCGGCCAAGGGGTGGGCCCGCGCCAGGCAGGCTTGTGGCCACTCCTTAAGGCGGTTGGAGCCCTTATAAATTCAGCCCAATCGCAGCTATGGATCTTCGGGAATTTAAGAAACGGTGAAACGCAGAATCTGGGAGCGCAGAAACAGAAGGACACAGAGAGAGAGATCCCATCTCAGAGGGGCTCTCGTCCCTCCGCCACCATGGAGACCTTGGACCAGAGGGGAAACCCTTCTCCCATCTAGGGAGGAGGTCAAGGAAGAAGAAGAAGGAGGGGGGCTCTCTCCCCCTCTCTCCCGGCGGCGCCGAAACGTCGCCCGGTTCATCATCGTGTGACGGCGATCTACACCAACACCTCTGTCATCTTCACCAACATCTCCATCGTCTTCCCCAATCTATATTCAGCGATCACTCTCCCGCAACCCGCTGTACCCTCTACTTGAACATGGTGCTTTATGCTACATATTATTATCCAATGATGTGTTGCTATCCAATGATGTCCGAGTAGATTATCGTTGTCCTATCGGTGATTGATGAATTGCTATGATTGGTTTAATTTGCTTGTGGTTATGTTGCTGTCCTTTGGTGCCCATCATATGATCGCGCGCGTGGATCACACCATAGGGTTAGTTGTATGTTGATAGGACTATGTATTGGCAGGCTAGAGTGACAGAAGCTTCAAACCTAGCATAGAAACTGATGCATATGGGATTGAAGGGGGACCAATATATCTTATTGCTATGGTTGGGTTTTACCTTAATGAACGTTAGTAGTTGCGGACACTTGCTAATAGTTCCAAACATAAGTGCATAGAATTCCAAGTAAGGAATGGCATGCTAGCAGAGGCCTCTCCCACATGATACTTGCTATCGATCTAGTAATGTAGTCAATTGCTTAGGGACAATTCCGCAACTCCTACCACCACTTTTCCACACTCGTTAGACACTCGTAGTTGTTTCTTTATCTAACCAGCCATAGTTTTATTTATGTGTTCTTTACTTTCTTGCAAGCCTATCATATCACTCCTACAAAGTACTTCTAGTTTCATACTTGTTCTAGGTAAAGCGAACGTAAAGTGTGCGTAGAGTTGTATCGGTGGTCGATAGAACTTGAGGGAATATTTGTCCTACCTTTAGCTCCTCGTTGGGTTCGACACTCTTACTTATCGATAAAGGCTACAATTGATCCCCTATACTTGTGGGTTATCAAGACCTTTTTCTGGCGCCATTGCCGGGGAACGAACCCGGGTCACCCGCATGACAGGCGGGAATACTAGAAGATGAGGGCGAGTGGGAATAAAAAGCTCGCCCTCGAGTAGGTAAATGACAAGCTCGTTCAGGCTTGTCCCTTGCTACAAAAGGGATTGGGCCACTTTGCTGCACCGTTGCTACTACTTGTTACTTGTTACTTTTCGCTTGCTACGTTTCACCTCACTACACCATCATTTGTTACCGCTACTTTTAGTGCTTGAAGTTATTACCTTGCTGAAAACCGTTTATTAGAGCCTTCTTCTCCTTGTTGGGTTCGACACTCTTACTTATCGAAAGGACTACGATTGATCCCCTATACTTGTGGGTCATCAAGACTCTTTTCTGCTCAAGTTCCGCCTCGTGGCGGCGGAGAATCCATGAAAAAGCTCCACCCTGATTCTTTCTCGGACGAAACCCTTCATATAGCAAAAGAGGGGGGCTAGTGGGCCACCAGGGTGCCCACAAGCCCTGTTGTCGCGGCCAGGGGGTAGGCCACGACAACCAGGCTTGTGGCCCCCTAGCTGCTCCCCTCTGACACTTGTTTCGCCCAGTATTTTTTATATATTCCCAAAAAAATCCACGTTGATTTTCAGGGCATTTGGAGTTGCGCAGAATAGAGGACTCAGACTTCCTCCTTTTCTAGTCTAGAATTCCAGCTGCCGGTATTCTCCCTCTTCAAATAAACCTTGCAAAATAAGAGAGAAAAGGCATGAGTATGGTTCCACAAAGTATAATAACAGTCCATAAAGCGATAAATATCAACATGAAAGCATGATGCAAAATGGACGTATCAAGGATACCTGAGGTTGAGATTTCCACCATGCTTGCCAATTACACCGTCAAGGGTGGAACTCCTAAGAAACTAGGTGATCCCGGAGTGCCCACTATACCTTGCTCCATTAAAGGAAACTATGTTAGAACTGCTTTATGCGACCTTGGAGCCGGTGTTAGTGTTATGCCTCTCTCTCTTTATCGTAGACTTGAAGTGGATAAGTTGACACCCACTAAAATCTCTCTGCAAATGGCCGACAAATCAACTGCTTCCCCTATCGGCATTTGCAAGGATGTGCCTGTTGTGGTTGCTAACGTCACTATCTTAACAGACTGTGTTATCCTAGATATTCCCGAGGATGATGCCATGGCGGTCATTCTTGGAAGACCCTTTTTAAACACTGCATGGGCTGTTATTGATTGCAACAAAGGTAATGTCACTTTCCATGTCAACGGTAATGAGCATACGGTGCACTTTCTGAAGAAACAATACCGAGTACATTGCATCAATGCTATCGAAAAAACTTCATCGATTCTTATTGGGAGCTTTGAATGCCCTATACCTACTGTCAAGATGAAGTATGATTTGCTTGTTGGGGATATGCACATCCCCATTGAGGTAACCTAGTGACTATTCGAAAATTCTCCGTTCTCTTTTGCAATTCGAAAAAGTTTTTCAAGGAGACTTGATCAACCTCATTGACGGATTTCTTTCAATGACCATGAGTTGGATGAATCGAGAGTCACAAACCTCTCTTCCAAGCTTTCACCTTCGGTTGCTTAGAAGAAAAATGCTAGATTTAGTTTAGTTTTCCCTGTTTTTTGCTTTTAGCGTCCTGTAGAAAAGTACCCCGAAAATAAAAGTTCTCTGAATGCCGTGAAAATCAAGTATGATTTTTTCTGGAATTTTTTGAAAAATTCTGGGACAGAGAGCTAGTCAGGGGGCTGCACAAGTGGGCCATAAGCCCTGGAGGCGCGGGCACCCCCCTGGGCATGCCTACCAGGCTTGTGGGGCCCACGTGTACCCCCTCCACTCATTCTAGCTCCCATCTGCTTCTCCTACCTCTAGAAAAAATTGTTTCGTAGCTCAAACCCGTGTTCTTGCTCTTCTTGCTGTGATTTTTGATCTCCTTGTGCAAAGCACCATTCACCAAACTATTTTGGAGAAATTGCTCCTTGGTATGTGACTCCTCCATTGGTCCAATTCGTTTTTGCTCTAGTGCCTTATTCGTTGCGTATTTTTGCTGCCTTGGTGACCCTGTTCTTGAGTTTTGCATGCTAATTTTAGCTGGTCCCAAGTAGTTTTGGTGCGTGATATGTCCTCTAAGCACTTGTCGGAGTAGTTGCTACGAGTTTCGTTGAGCCTTTTTCACTTTCCCTTAGAGTCACCAAAAATTTCAGAAATTTTCAGAGATAGAAAAAGGAAAAGATGAGGAGGTTCCTAAGAGGCTCTTCAAGCCGTGACCCCAAGGATGATGAAAGTGAGAAGAATAAACCAAAGTATTTGGTCCCCCGAGTTGCAGAAGTTCGAGCTTGCGAGTGGCCTAGCGATGTGTTCCTACGCGCCGCCGGACTTTATGAGGACTTTTACTACTTGGTGGAGAACGCAGGCCTCACTGCCTTCGTTGAAGATAAGTGTCCGCAATACCTCCTCCTCACTAATATTTTCGTGCAAAGCTTTAACTTCTATCCAAGGAATAATCCTCCTATGGTTGAGTTCAAGTTATATGATATCCCCCGGCGCATGTCACTTCAGGAGTTTGCAATGTTTGCAAATTACCTTATGTTGGGGATATTCATGAACCTCGTCCACAAGACTTGGAGGCTTTCATAGATACTATTGCTGTAGGAGAGGAGAGAGGAGTGTCTTGCGCTAGAGCTGCTAGCATACATTTTCCCGTGCTTCGGTACTTCTCATTATTTGTGGGAAATGTTTGATTGGCCGTGGGAAAGCTGGAGCCCTTAGCTCTCCAGATCTTACGGTCTTGCATGAAGCCCTTTATAATGATAAAACTTATAGCTTGGGCGCTATAGTAGCTCAACGGTTGAACACGAACCGTTCTAAAGGCGTTGTTTATGGAGGTATCTATGCTACTCATCTTGCTAGACATTTTGAGATACCTATTAGACTGGACGAGGAAGAAGAGATTCTTCTTCCTGAGAGATATCTAGATTATGATATCATTGTTCGCCATGACTTTCTTGATAGAGATATAAATAGAAGGATGATTTATAACCTGGTATTTAGTCAGGGTACTCATGAGACTATTACTTTTCCTACTCCTTCTTTGTTCAATCTTCATCTAGGCAGGTACATTATCATGCCCTTGGACATCTACGCATATTGGGGCATAGCCCAACCACAGGCGCCCGTGCTCGAGCTACCAGTCGAGTACTAGACGCCAGTTTATCAGTGGGAGCCAGAGGAGCTCACACAGCAGTGGCACCCTCAGTCCACTCCGGAGTACCCCAGAGACGGTTATTTCCCTCCTTAAGAGTAGATCAACTTAGGCCAAAATCCTAAGCTTGGGGGAGTACGTGTTTCTCACCGACTTTATATTCTTGCTTATGCTTTCACTTTGTTAGTCGGTGTTCACACTTTGCCACTGTATCATCCATGGTAGTTTATTTCCTTTTCTCATTTTCTTCTCGTGTGTTTGTCTAGTTTGAGAAAACCCAAAAAGATTTTCTTGTTCTTCTTTTGCTTGTTGGGTGCTTTCCCGTGTAAATAGTTTTCTTTTTCTTTGGGTCAAGGTAGAAGACCATGGTTACAATGTTTAGTGGCTCTCGCATGCATATTTGTTTATCTGTCAAAGAGCCATATTACTTTGTCTTCTCCTTTGTGTTTGCTTGCAGATTCCAATTTAGTACAATGCACGAGCACTCTTATTATTGTTCACATCATTCGGTCGTGAAAGTGAAAGGCAATAATGACGATATATGATGAAGTGACTGAGCCTGGAAAAGCTGGTATGAACTTGATCTATTTTGTTTTTGTAAATATGACTAGCTCATCGTTCCTAGTTCAACTTTGTTGTGAGAGAAACATGTTTGCAATGAAAACTTAGATATCATAGTTTCTGATGCCATGCTTAATTAGCTAGGAGCTTATAATGGTTTGTCTTCGATGCAAACATGAATTTCGAGATGCTTATGATGTAGTATGATAGGATGGTATACTCCTTTGAATGATTCAAGTGGCTTGACTTGGCGCATGTTTACGCATGTAGTTGAAACAAAATCAACATAGCCTCTATGATATTCATGTTCATGGTGATTTATGTCCTACTCATGCTTGCACTCAATGTTGGTTAATCTCAATGCATTTTGATGACTGTTTTTGCTCTCTAGTTGGTCGCTTCCCAGTCTTTCGCTAGCCTTCACTTGTACTAAGCGGGAATACTGCTTGTGCATCCACCTCCATAAACCCAAAGTTGTTCCATATGAGTCCACCATACCTACCTATATGCGGTATCTGCCTGCCGTTACAAGTAAATTTGCATGTGCCACTCTCTAAACCTTCAAGAAATAATCTGTTTTGCATGCCCGAACCGCTCATGTGGTGACAGGGGGCGATCAGTATCTTCCATGCTAGGCGTGTTATCCTCGATATGTGTTTATTCACTATCATTCACGAGAAAGGGGCCGGTAATTGGAATGCCCAGTTCCATGCTCAAATCGAAAAGATAATTGCAAACAAAACCCCCCTGGATTGATGTTGGTATGGACGGCACCCGAGTATTCGGCTAGTTGTGGAGTGTGATTGATCGGTAGCGGGGGAGTCAAAACTTTACTTTTCTGTTTGGGAACCGCCTATAGCATGTGTAGCGTGGAATATGGTGAAAACTCTTGGTCATTGCGTTGACAATGAAAGCATGCTACCCAAAATTATTATCTCTATTTTCAAAGCTTGAGCTCTGGCACCTCTGCAAATCAATGCTTCCTTCTGCGAAGGGCCTGCCTATTTATGTTTCTGTTGAGTCATCTTCTTCTTATAAAAGCACCAATTAGAGAGCACCTCTGTCATTTTTATGCTTTGCTTTTGACTGATGTTGAGTATGACTGTGACTGGATCTTCTTTGCCATAAATTACAATGTTTAATCAGCCCTTGGTCTTTGAAGGTGCTCTGCATTTATGTTTTGCGGTCTCAGAAAGAGCTAGCGAGATACCATGTGTTGACACTGCTTCATGATTGTTTTGATTAAAGTGTCGACGTTTGAAACTCATTATTATTGCTCGCTAGTTGATTATGCCATTGATATGAGTTTACCATGAGACCTAGATGTCATTTGCTTATGAGGTTTGCTTGTGATCTTGCTAAAATTTTGGATATGAGTTAGACTTAGTTGCAACAACAAGATCAAACAGAGTTCGTAAAAGTTGTTCTTTTGTCTCTTTCAGTTTGTCAACTGAATTGCTTAAGGACAAGCAAGATTTTAAGCCTGGGGGAGTTGATACGTCTCCATCGTATCTACTTTTTCAAACTCTTTTGCCCTTGTTTTGGACTCTAATTTGCATGATTTGAATGGAACTAACCCGGACTAACGCTGTTTTCAGCAGAATTGCCATGGTGCTGTTTTTGCGCAGAAATAAAGGTTCTCGGAATGACCTGGAAATTTACGGGGAATTTTTGTGGAATATATAAAAAATACTGGCGCAAGAATCAACCGAGGAAGTGCAGCGTGGAGCCCACAAGCCCACCAGGCGCGGACCCCCCTGGCCGCGCCTGGCAGGCTTGTGGGGCCCACGTTGCTTTATTTAGTCCCTTTCGTCTGGAAAAAAATCAAGGAGAAGAGTTCATCGCGTTTTACGATACGGAGGCGCCAACACCTCCCGTTCTTCCTTTGGAGGGCAGATCTGGAGTTCGTTCTAGGCTTCGGAGAGGGGAGATCATCGCTATCGTCATCACCAACCTTCCTTCATCGCCAATTCCATGATGCTCTTCACCGTTCGTGAGTAATCTCATCGTAGGCTTGTTGGACGGTGATGGGTTGGATGAGATCTATCATGTAATCGAGTTAGTTTTGACGGGGATTGATCCCTAGTATCCACTATGTTCTGAGATTGATGTTGCTACTACTTTGCCATGCTTAATGCTTGTCACTAGTGCCCGAGTGCCATGATTTCAGATCTGAACCTATTATTTTCTCATCAATATATGTGTGTTCTTGATCCTATCTTGCAAGTTGTAGTCACCTACTATGTGTTATGACCCGGCAACCCCGGAGTGACAATAGCCGGAACCACTCCCGGAGATGACCATAATATGAGGAGTTCATGTATTCACCAAGTGTTAATGAGTTGGTCCAGTTCTTTATTAAAAGGAGAACCTTAATATCCCGTAGTTTCCATTAGGACCCCGCTGCCACGGGAGGGATGGACAATAGATGTCATGCAAGTTCTTTTCCCTAAGCACGTATGACTACATACGGAATACATGCCTACATTACATTGACGAACTGGAGCTAGTTACATATCTCTCCGTGTTATAACTGTTGCATGATGAATAACATCCGGCATAATCATCCATCACCGATCCAATGCCTACGAGTCTTTTCCTAATGGTCCTTGCTACATTACTTTGCCGCTACTGTTGTCACTGCTGCTACTGTTACTCTGTTACTACTGTTGTCACTGCTGCTACTGTTACTGTTAGTACTGTTGCTATCACACTACTCTGCTACTGATACTTTTCTGCACATATTAAGTCTTTCAGGTATGGTTGAATTGAAAACTCAACTGCTAATACTTGAGAATATTCTTGGGCTTCCCCTTGTGTCGAATCAATAAATTTGGGTTGAATACTCCACCCTCGAAAACTACTGCGATCCCCTATACTTGTGGGTTATCAGTGTCGAGGGAGAATCTCTGGGTGTGACCTCATTTAATTATTGCTACAACAATATGACTATTAATTGTGTTACCTCTGCTACTCTAGTCTATTGCTGCAAGACCCTTGAAGATGCTAGTCTTCGATAGGACTAGGCCCTCTCTCTCTTTCTCACATTACAGTCAGTCCACATATAAACCCCTTCCTTTGATATTGTTGCATACTTACCATAGTTCTGATGTTAGTCTTGCGAGTACTTTGGATGAGTACTCACCGTTGCTTTGCTCCCCCTTTGTCCCCTTGATCCGTTGCTGCGACCAGATGATGGAGCCCAGGATATGGAGTATCCCGCCGACACGACTGCTACCGCGAGGGTGCCTACTACTACGTGGAGGCCGCTGAAGAACATGAGTAGTTAGGATGCTCCCAGGCAGGAGACCTCTCGTCATTCGATCGTTGTATCTTTTGTGCTAGCCTTCTCTAAGTCACCCCTTGTTTAATGTATGTACTTAGATATTTGTTACTTCCGTTGACTCGTGTGTTTATCGAGCTTCTGTATTCTAGCCCACGAGGCCCCCGGCTTGTAATATGAAGCTTGTATGTTTTATTTGTGTCTAGAGTTGTGTTGTGATATATTTGTTGGAATTATGCCCTAGAGGCAATAATAAATGTATAGTTATTATTATAATTCCTGTATCAAGATAATAGTTTATTATCCATGCTATAATTGTATTGAATGAAGACTCATTTACATGTGTGGATACATAGACAAAACACCGTCCCTAGCATGCCTCTAGTTGGCTAGCGAGTTGATCGATGATAGTCAGTGTCTTCTGATTATGAACAAGGTGTTGTTGCTTGATAACTGGATCACGTCATTGGGAGAATCACGTGATGGACTAGACCCAAACTAATAGACGTAGCATGTTGATCGTGTCATTTTGTTGCTACTGTTTTCTGCGTGTCAAGTATTTATTCCTATGACCATGAGATCATATAACTCACTGACACCGGAGGAATGCTTTGTGTGTATCAAACGTCGCAACGTAACTGGGTGACTATAAAGATGCTCTACAGGTATCTCCGAAGGTGTTAGTTGAGTTAGTATGGATCAAGACTGGGATTTGTCACTCCGTGTGACGGAGAGGTATCTCGGGGCCCACTCGGTAATACAACATCACACACAAGCCTTGCAAGCAATGTAACTTAGTGTAAGTTGCGGGATCTTGTATTACGGAACAAGTAAAGAGACTTGCCGGTAAACGAGATTGAAATAGGTATGCGGATACTGACGATCGAATCTCGGGCAAGTAACATACCGAAGGACAAAGGGAATGACATACGGGATTATACGAATCCTTGGCACTGAGGTTCAAACGATAAGATCTTCGTAGAATATGTAGGATCCAATATGGGCATCTAGGTCCCGCTATTGGATATTGACCGAGGAGTCTCTCGGGTCATGTCTATATAGTTCTAGAACCCGCAGGGTCTGCACACTTAAGGTTCGACGTTGTTTTATGCGTATTTGAGTTATATGGTTGGTTACCGAATGTTGTTCGGAGTCCCGGATAAGATCACGGACGTCACGAGGGTTTCCGGAATGGTCCGGAAATGAAGATTGATATATAGGATGACCTCATTTGATTACCGGAAGGTTTTCGGAGTTACCGGGAATGTACCGGGAATGACGAATGGGTTCCGGGAGTTCACCGGGGGGGGGGGGGGCAACCCACCCCGGGGAAGCCCATAGGCTTTGGGGAGACACACCAGCCCTTAGTGGGCTGGTGGGACAGCCCCAAGGGGGCCTATGCGCCAAGAGAAGGAAATCAAAGGAAAAGAAAAAAAAGAGGGAGGAAGTGGGAAGGGAGGGGGACTCCTCCCACCAAACCAAGTCCAACTCGGTTTGGGGGGGGGGAGTCCTCCCTCCCTTGGCTCGGCCGACCCCTTGTGGGTCCCTTGGACCCCAAGGCAAGGTCCCCCTCCCTCCTCCTATATATATGGGGCTTTTAGGGCAGATTTGAGACGACTTTCTCACGGCTGCCCGACCACATACCTCCATAGTTTTTCCTCTAGATCGCGTTTCTGCGGAGCTCGGGCAGAGCCCTGCTGAGACGAGATCATCGCCAACCTCCGGAGCGCCGTCACGCTGCCGGAGAACTCTTCTATCTCTCCGTCTCTCTTGCTGGATCAAGAAGGCCGACATCATCGTCGAGCTGTACGTGTGCTGAACGCGGAGGTGTCGTGCGTTTTTCTGCCCTCCTTAGTCTTTTCTTGATTCCGCGGTATTGTTGGATTGAAGCGGCTTGGACCGACATTAATCGTACGCTTACGAGAGACTGGTTTCATCGTTACGAGTAACCCCCTTTGCTCAAAGATGACTGGCAAGTGACGGATTCTCCAACTTTAGTTGAATCGGATTTGACCGAGGAGGTCCTTGGATGAGGTTAAATAGCAACTCATATATCTCCGTTGTGGTGTTTGCGTAAGTAAGATGCGATCCTACTAGATACCCTTGGTCACCACGTAAAACATGCAACAACAAAATTAGAGGACGTCTAACTTGTTTTTGCAGGGTATGATTGTGATGTGATATGGCCAATGATGTGATGTGATATATTGGATGTATGAGATGATCATGTTGTAATAGAAATATCGACTTGCACGTCGATGGTACGGCAACCGGCAGGAGCCATAGGGTTGTCTTTATACTAACATATGTGCTTGCAGATGCGTTTACTATTTTGCTAGGATGTAGCTTTAGTAGTAATAGCATAAGTAGCACGACAACCACGATGGCAACACGTTGATGGATGATCATGGTGTGGCGCCGGTGACAAGAAGATCGTGCCGGTGCTTTGGTGATGGAGATCAAGAAGCACGTGATGATGGCCATATCATGTCACTTATGAATTGCATGTGATGTTAATCCTTTTATGCACCTTATTTTGCTTAGAACGACGGTAGCATTATGAGGTGATCTCTCACTAAAATTTCAAGACGAAATTGTGTTCTCCCCGACTGTGCACCGTTGCTACAGTTCGTCGTTTCGAGACACCACGTGATGATCGGGTGTGATAGACTCAACGTTCACATACAACGGGTGCAAAACAGTTGCGCACGCGGAACACTCGGGTTAAGCTTGACGAGCCTAGCATGTGCAGACATGGCCTCGGAACACATGAGACCGAAAGGTCGATCATGAATCATATAGTTGATATGATTAGCATAGGGATGCTTACCACTGAAACTATACTCAACTCACGTGATGATCGGACTTGGGATAGTGTAAGTGGATCATGAACCACTCAAATGACTAGAGAGATGTACTTTTTGAGTGGGAGTTTAGCATATAATTTGATTAAGTTGAACTCTAATTATCTTGAACATAGTCTAAGTCCACTTTGAATATATTTGTGTTGTAGATCATGGCTCACGCAAATGTCATCCTGAATTTTAATACGTTCCTAGAGAAAGCTAAGTTGAAAGATGATGGAAGCAACTTTGTAGACTGGGCTCGTAATCTTAAGCTAATCTTACAAGCTGGGAAGAAGGATTATGTCCTTAGTGCTGCGCTAGGAGATGAACCACCCGCTACGGCTGATCAGGATGTTAAGAACGCTTGGTTAGCGCGTAAGGAGGACTACTCAATAGTTCAATGTGCAGTCTTGTATGGCTTAGAACCGGGACTTCAACGTCGCTTTGAGCGTCATGGAGCATTTGAGATGTTCCAGGAGTTGAAGTTTATCTTTCAGAAGAATGCCCGGATCGAGAGGTATGAGACCTCCGATAAATTCTATGCTTGCAAGATGGAGGAAAACTCGTCTGTCAGTGAACATGTGCTCAAAATGTGTGGGTACTCAAACCGTCTAGCTGAACTGGGGATTGAACTCCCGCAAGAAGCTATCACTGACAGAATCCTTCAATCACTGCCACCAAGCTATAAAGGCTTTGTGTTGAACTACAACATGCAAGGGATGAACAAGTCTCCCGGCGAGTTGTTTGCGATGCTAAAAGTCGCAGAGTCTGAACTCCGTAAAGAGCATCAAGTGTTGATGGTGAGCAAGACCACTAGTTTCAAGAGAAACGACAAAGGCAAGAAGGGCAATTCGAAGAAGAGCGGCAAGCCTGTTGCCAATCCGCCGAAGAAACCCAAAGCTGGACCTAAGCCTGAAACAGAGTGCTTCTATTGCAAGGGTATGGGTCACTGGAAGCGCAATTGCCCCAAGTATCTGGCAGATAAGAAGGCGGGCAAAGAAAAATCAGGTATATTTGATATACATGTTATTGATGTGTACTTAACCGGCTCTCGTAGTAGTGCCTGTGTATTTGATACCGGTTCTGTTGCTCACATTTGCAACTCGAAGCAGGAACTGCGGAATAGACGAAGGCTGGCGAAAGACGAAGTGACGATGCGCGTAGGAAACGGTTCCAAGGTTGATGCAATCGCCGTCGACACAGTGTCACTTCAACTACCATCGGGATTAGTGATGAACTTAAATCATTGTTATTTAGTGCCTGCGTTGAGCATGAACATTATATCTGGATCTTGTTTATTGCGAGACGGTTACTCTTTTAAGTCTGAGAATAATGGTTGTTCTATTTCTATGAGTAACATCTTTTATGGTCATGCACCGAATGTGAGAGGATTGTTCATATTGAATCTTGATAGCGATACGCATATACATAACATTGAGACCAAAAGAGTTAGAGTAAACAATGATAGGGCCATATTTTTGTGGCACTGCCGCTTGGGTCATATTGGTGTAAAGCGCATGAAGAAACTCCATGCTGATGGACTTTTGGAGTCACTTGACTTTGATTCACTTGACACGTGCGAACCATGCCTCATGGGCAAGATGACTAAGACTCCGTTCTCCGGAACAATGGAGCGTGCAAGTGACTTGTTGGAAATCATACATACCGATGTGTGTGGTCCAATGAGCGTAGAGGCACGCGGCGGATATCGTTATTTCCTCACCTTCATTGACGATTTAAGTAGATATGGTTATGTCTACTTGATGAAGCACAAGTCTGAAACATTTGAAAAGTTCAAGCAATTTCAGAGTGAAATGGAAAATCATCGTAACAAGAAGATCAAGTTCCTATGGTCTGATCGTGGGGGTGAATATCTGAGTTTCGAGTTTGGTACTCACTTAAGACAATGTGGGATTGTTTCGCAGTTAACACCGCCTGGAACACTACAGCGTAATGGTGTGTCCGAACGTCGTAATCGTACTTTGTTAGAGATGGTGCGATCTATGATGTCTCTTACTGATTTGCCGTTATCATTTTGGGGTTATGCATTAGAAACAGCTGCATTCACTTTAAATAGGGCACCATCGAAATCCGTTGAGACGACACCATACGAACTGTGGCATGGCAAAAGGCCAAAGTTGTCGTTTCTTAAAGTTTGGGGATGTGATGCTTATGTCAAAAAGCTTCAGCCTGAAAAGCTGGAACCCAAAGCGGAAAAGTGCGTCTTCATAGATTACCCAAATGAGACAGTTGGGTACACCTTCTATCTCAAATCCGAGGGCAAAGTGTTTGTTGCTAAGAACGGAACTTTTCTCGAGAAGGAGTTTCTCTCGAGAGAATTGAGTGGGAGGAAGATAGAACTTGACGAGGTTGTCGAACCTCTCATCCCTCTGGATGGTGGCGCAGGGCAAGGGGAAACCTCTGTCGTTGCGACGCCGGTTGAAGAGGAAGTTAATGATGATGATCATGAAACTCCAGTTCAAGTTTCTGTTGAACCACGCAGGTCGACGAGATCACGCGCTGCTCTAGAGTGGTACGGTAATCCCGTCTTGTCAATCATGTTGTTAGACAACAATGAACCTGCAAATTATGAAGAAGCAATGGTGGGCCCAGATTCCAACAAATGGCTAGAAGCCATGAAATCCGAGATAGGATCCATGTATGAGAACAAAGTGTGGACTTTGGAGATACTACCTGAGGGCCGCAAGGCTATTCAGAACAAATGGATCTTTAAGAAGAAGACGGACGCTGACGGTAATGTGACCGTTTATAAAGCTCGACTTGTGGCAAAGGGTTTTTCACAAGTTCCAGGAGTTGACTACGATGAGACCTTCTCACCCGTAGCGATGCTTAAGTCCATCAGAATCATGTTAGCAATAGCTGCATTTTTCGATTATGAAATCTGGCAGATGGATGTCAAAACGGCGTTCCTTAACGGTTTCCTTAAGGAAGAGTTGTATATGATGCAACCCGAAGGTTTTGTCGATCCTAAAAATGCTGACAAGGTGTGCAAGCTCCAGCGATCCATTTATGGACTGGTGCAAGCATCTCGGAGTTGGAACAAACGCTTTGATGAGGTGATCAAAGCATTTGGGTTTATACAAGTGGTTGGAGAATCTTGTATTTACAAGAAAGTGAGTGGGAGCTCTGTGGCGTTTCTAATATTATATGTGGATGACATATTACTGATTGGAAACAACGTAGAGCTTTTGGAGAGCATAAAAGGTTACTTGAATAAAAGTTTCTCTATGAAGGACCTAGGAGAAGCTGCTTACATTCTAGGCATTAAAATCTATAGGGATAGATCAAAACGCATGATAGGACTTTCACAAAGCACATACCTTGATAAAGTTTTGAAGAGGTTCAAAATGGAATAGTCCAAGAAAGGGTTCTTGCCAGTGTTACAAGGTACGAGATTGAGTAAGACTCAGTGCCCAGCAACTGATGAAGATAGAGAGCATATGCGCTCCGTCCCCTATGCTTCGGCCATAGGTTCTATCATGTATGCGATGCTGTGCACTAGACCGGATGTTAGCCTGGCCATAAGTATGGAAGGTAGGTTCCAGAGTAATCCAGGAGTGGATCACTGGACGGCGGTCAAGAATATCGTGAAGTACCTGAAAAGGACTAAGGAGATGTTTCTCGTGTATGGAGGTGACGAAGAGCTCGCCGTAAAAGGTTACGTCGATGCAAGCTTTGACACAGATCCGGACGACTCTAAGTCGCAAACCGGATACGTATTTATTCTTAATGGGGGTGCAGTAAGCTGGTGCAGTTCCAAGCAAAGCGTCGTAGCAGATTCTACATGAGAAGCGGAGTACATGGCTGCCTCGGAGGCGGCTAAGGAGGGTGTCTGGATGAAGCAGTTCATGACGGATCTTGGAGTGGTGCCAAGTGCACTGGATCCAATAACCTTGTTCTGTGACAACACTGGTGCCATTGCCTTAGCAAAGGAACCAAGGTTTCACAAGAAGACCAGACACATCAAACGACGCTTCAACCTCATCCGCGACTACGTCGAGGAGGAGGACGTAAATATATGCAAAGTGCACACGGATCTGAATGTAGCAGACCCGCTGACTAAACCTCTTCCACGGCCAAAACATGATCGACACCAGAACTGTATGGGTGTTAGATTTATTACAATGTAATTCACATGGTGATGTGAGGGCTAGATTATTGACTCTAGTGCAAGTGGGAGACTGTTGGAATTATGCCCTAGAGGCAATAATAAATGTATAGTTATTATTATAATTCCTGTATCAAGATAATAGTTTATTATCCATGCTATAATTGTATTGAATGAAGACTCATTTACATGTGTGGATACATAGACAAAACACCGTCCCTAGCATGCCTCTAGTTGGCTAGCCAGTTGATCGATGATAGTCAGTGTCTTCTGATTATGAACAAGGTGTTGTTGCTTGATAACTGGATCACGTCATTGGGAGAATCACGTGATGGACTAGACCCAAACTAATAGACGTAGCATGTTGATCGTGTCATTTGTTGCTACTGTTTTCTGCGTGTCAAGTATTTATTCCTATGACCATGAGATCATATAACTCACTGACACCGGAGGAATGCTTTGTGTGTATCAAACGTCGCAACGTAACTGGGTGACTGTAAAGATGCTCTACAGGTATCTCCGAAGGTGTTAGTTGAGTTAGTATGGATCAAGACTGGGATTTTTCACTCCGTGTGACGGAGAGGTATCTCGGGGCCCACTCGGTAATACAACATCATACACAAGCCTTGCAAGCAATGTAACTTAGTGTAAGTTGCGGGATCTTGTATTACGGAACGAGTAAAGAGACTTGCCGATAAACGAGATTGAAATAGGTATGCGGATACTGACGATCGAATCTCGGGCAAGTAACATACCGAAGGACAAAGGGAATGACATACGGGATTATAAGAATCCTTGGCACTGAGGTTCAAACGATAAGATCTTCGTAGAATATGTAGGATCCAATATGGGCATCCAGGTCCCGCTATTGGATATTGACCGAGGAGTCTCTCGGGTCATGTCTACATAGTTCTCGAACCCGCAGGGTCTGCACACTTAAGGTTCGACGTTGTTTTATGCGTATTTGAGTTATATGGTTGGTTACCGAATGTTGTTCGGAGTCCCGGATGAGATCACGGACGTCACGAGGGTTTCCGGAATGGTCCAGAAACGAAGATTGATATATAGGATGACCTCATTTGATTACCGGAAGGTTTTCGGAGTTACCGGGAATGTACCGGGAATGACGAATGGGTTCCGGGAGTTCACCGGGGGGGGGGGCAACCCACCCCGGGGAAGCCCATAGGCTTTGGGGAGACACACCAGCCCTTAGTGGGCTGGTGGGACAGCCCCAAGGGGGCCTATGCGCCAAGAGAAGGAAATCAAAGGAAAAGAAAAAAAAAGAGGGAGGAAGTGGGAAGGGAGGGGGACTCCTCCCACCAAACCAAGTCCAACTCGGTTTGGGGGGGGAGTCCTCCCTCCCTTGGCTCGGCCGACCCCTTGTGGGTCCCTTGGACCCCAAGGCAAGGTCCCCCTCCCTCCTCCTATATATATGGGGCTTTTAGGGCAGATTTGAGACGACTTTCTCACGGCTGCCCGACCACATACCTCCATAGTTTTTCCTCTAGATCGCGTTTCTGCGGAGCTCGGGCGGAGCCCTGCTGAGACGAGATCATCGCCAACCTCCGGAGCGCCGTCACGCTGCCGGAGAACTCTTCTACCTCTCCGTCTCTCTTGCTGGATCAAGAAGGCCGACATCATCGTCGAGCTGTACGTGTGCTGAACGCGGAGGTGCCGTCCGTTCGGTACTAGATCGTGGGACTGATCGCGGGATTGTTCGCGGGGCGGATCGAGGGACGTGAGGACGTTCCACTACATCAACCGCGTTCTCTAAACGCTTCTGCTGTACGATCTACAAGGGTATGTAGATCACTCATCTCCTCTCGTAGATGGACATCACCATGATAGGTCTTCGTGCGCGTAGGAAAATTTTTGTTTCCCATGCGACGTTCTCCAACAATCTTCCCGTGAGTCCTTGTGTTTGATCGTACACATTTGCGTGTATGATTAAATCGAGGGCGTCACAAGTTGGTATCAGAGCCGACGGCCTGTAGGTAGCCCCCTTTCGAACTCCTTGGCCGAAGTTGAGTCTAGTGTTTGAAAAAAAACTTACTAACTTTGATGTCGTGGCTTACGGGCCCACATCTCAATTGGGTGGTATTAGTATCTTTTACTCCTTTCCTATAGCCTAGGTTCTGCTGTCTCTTCTCTTTCGGGTTAAAGATTTTGCTAACTCTAATTCTAGGTTCTCCTAAATATTTCCTCCCGGAGAACCCCGCAATTCCAGACGATGGCTTGATTCCTCAAAAGACTCCGAAGATACTCTCCAATGTTTTCTTGAGAGCTAGTTCTCATTGCTTCTGGGATTTCCCTTCCTCCGTCAACCCTTATGGATGATTGCATACAAATGTCGTTCATACTTTATTTTCCAATTGCTCTTGTTTTGCGAGATGCAACGAATTATCTTATTGAGGATTCGTCCATCATCAGTTGTCATGGGTTTCGAAAGTTATTCGAATAGCTATTCGATCTTTCGAAATACCTAGTAGCCTATTGCTCTTGACCTTTCTCACCTGCTTGCATTATGGTTAAATCCATATGTCTAGCCGCATTCATTAAAATCCTTTGTGATTTTCGTGTGATCTTATTGATTCTATCTTTGTGTGAATGCACACAATCATCTGTTGATACTCATAAATTATTTTCCCGGCTCAGACGTCCTTCCAGACAGAGCTGATTCTCGACAAATCAACTTGGTTGGCTGTCCATCTAAGTCCATTCAACTTACTTGTGTTTGATTGGAGCATCTGATTATGATACACCAACCTGGAAATCCTAAATTCCCTTAGTATTTAAGTATCAATATTTTTCAGATGTTTTATAATCCAATGCCTTGCATTCTATCTCCCTCTAATTCAGTAACGATACTCACATGAGGTCCATTGTGGATAGTCAAACCCATCGTTGGGTTATTATCCGACGGCATCCTTTACATTCAAGATTCTTGTGATATTCTTCCCCTCATACATGATGCCATTGGTAAACTGTGTCTTCTGCCTTTGATAAATTGTATCCTATGCTTTTGTCGGCCATGCGCTGTTGTCAAGCATGTGTTAGTTACTCTTGAAGTTTTCGGTATATGTTCCTAAGATGCCCTGATGGGTGCTATCGCACAGATAACAGCGCTAGAAATTGACACGTTGACAGAGGCTGGACTTGCATTCGTTTTTTCCTTGAAGAGGAAAGGGTGATGCAGCACAGGAGCAGTAAGTATTTCCCTCAGTTTGAGAACCAAGGTATCGATCCAGAAGGAGGGTCTCGTCAAGTCCAGAGTACCTTGCGCAAACACAAACAAGCTTGCACCCATCGCTTCAAAGGGGTTGTCAATCCCTTCAAGATTGTTTGCAAAGTGAGATCTGAAGGTGGAAAGTGCAACGAAGTAAAAAGTGTAAGGCTGAAAATATGGCGTGGATTAGACCCTGGGGCCATAGTATTCACTAGAGGCTTCTCTCAAAATAGCAAGTATCACGGTGGGTGAACAAATTAGTGTCGAGCAATTGACAGAACCGCGCAAAGTCATGACGATATATAAGGCAATGATCATACATATAGGCAACTCATCCGAGACAAGTAGACCGATACTTTCTGCGTCTACTACTATTACTCCACACATCGACTGCTATCCAGCATGCATCTAGTGTATTGAGTTCATGACGAATAGAGTAACTCTTTAAGCAAGATGACATGACGTAGAGGGATAATCTCAAACAAATGATGAAAACCCCATCTTTTAACCCTTGATGGCAACAACACGATGCGTGCCTCGCTACCCCTTCTGTCACTGGGTGAGGTCACCGCACGGTATGAACCCAAAATCAAGCACTTCTCCCATTGCAATATCATAGATCTAGTTGGCCAGACAAAACCCACAACTCGAAGAGAATTACAAGGATATGAAATCATGCATAAGACAGATCAGAAGAAACTCAAATAAGTTTCATAGATAATCTGATCATAAATCCACAATTCATCGGATCTCGACAAACACACCGCAAAAGAAGATTACATGGGATAGATCTCTATGAAGATCATGGAGAACTTTGTATTGAAGATCGAAGTGAGAGAAGAAGCCATCTAGTTACTAGCTATGGACCCATAGGTCTATGGTGAACTACTCACGCATCATCAGAGAGGTCATGGTGTTGATGAAGAAGCCCTCCATGTACGAATCTCCCCTCCGACAGGGCACCAGGACGTGCCCCATATGGGATCTTGCAGAGACAGAAGTTTGCGGCAGCGGAAAAGTGATTGCGATGATCTCCTGTTTTTTCTGGAATTTATGGGAATATATAGGCGAAAGACCTAGGGAAAGGGCGTCTAGGGGGCCCACAAGCCTGGCTGGCATGACCCCCCTGGCCGCAGGGTGGAGGCTTGTGAGGCCCCTGGGGCTCCCCTGCCTTGGCTCCCAAGCTCCCCGATCTTCTTTCGTTCCAAAAAAAGTCTTTTCGGGATTTTCTTCCGTTTGGACTCCGTTTCAAAATCTCTTGTGGAAGGGGTCAAAAACATGGAAAAAACAGGAACTGGGACTTGGCACTGAGTTAATAAGTTAGTCCAAAAATATATATAAAAGGCATGCAAAACATCCAAAGTTTGACAAGATAATAGCATGAAACCATCAAAAATTATAGATACGTTGGAGACGTATCAAGCATCCCCAAGCTTAACTCCTGCTCGTCCTCGAGTAGGGAAGTGATAAAGAATGAATTTTTGATGTGGAATGCTACCTAGCATAGTTGTCCTTTGCAACTTCTTTCACGTGACATGAATGTTCAGATCTGTAAGATTCAAAACAATAGTTTGCTATTGACATGAGAACAATAATACTTCAAGCAAACTAGCAAAGTAATCATGAACTTTCAGAATAACAAGGCCAAAGAAAGTTATCCCTACAAAATCATATAGTCTAGCTATGCTCCATCATCCTCACACAACTAATGTAAATCATGCACAACCCCAGAATTGGCCAAGTAATTGTTTTCGCACTCTTACTTTCTCAAACCTTTTATAACTATCACGCAATACATGAGCGTGAGCCATGGATATAGCACTATAGGTGGAATAGACTGTGGTGGTGGTTGTGAGACAAAAAGGAGGAGATGGTCACACTAACTTGGCGTATCAATAGGCTATGGAGATGCCCATTAATAGATATCAATGTGAATGAGTAGGGATTGCCATACAAGAGATGCACTAGAGCTATAAGTAGGTGAAAGCTCAAAAGGAAAACTAGTGGGTGTGCATCCAACTTGCTTGCTCACGAAGACCTAGGACAATTTTGAGGAAGCCCATCATTGGAATATACAAGCCAAGTTATATAATGAAGATTCCCACTAGAATATGGTGGTGACAAAGCAAGAAGCTCTCAATCATGAAGAACATGGTGCTAACATGAAGCACAAGTGTGGAAAAAGATAGTAGCATTGTCCCTTCTCTCTTTTTCTCTCTTTTTTTGTGGCTCTTAGGCCTCTTTTTTTCTTTTCTTTTCTCTCATTTTTTTGTTGTTTTTGGGATCTTTGGCCTCTTTTTTTTATTTCCTCACATGGGACAATGCTCTAATAATGATGATCATCACACTTTTATTTACTCACAGCTCAATGATCACAATGATGATGAATCCATAGGAAATGCCTCCGGCAGTGTACCGGGATGTGCAACGATCTAGCATGGCGTATGAGGTTGAAACATCTCGCTAGCTATCTTACGATCATGCAATGGCAATATGAGAGTGATGACACATGTCATGAGACGGAACGGTGGGAGTTGCATGGCAATATATCTCGGAATGGCTATGAAAATGCCATAGTAGGTAGATATGGTGGCTGTTTTGAGGAAGGAATTTGGTGGGTTTGTGCACCGGCGAGAATTACGCGGCACTAGAGAGGCTAGCAATGGTGGAAGGTGAAAGTGCATCTATACCATGGGCTCACATTAGTCATGAAGAACTCACATACTTATTGCGAATTTTTTTTATTAGTAATCGAAACAAAGTGCTAAACGCATGCTCCGAGGGGAAGGGTTGGTAGGTGTAAACCATCGCGCGATCCTGACCTCAACACAAAGGATGACAATCAATAGATCAAGTATGCTCCGACTTCCTAACATAGTGGTTCACCATATGTGCATGCTACGGGAATCACTAACTTCAACACAAGTATTTCTTGATTCACAACACCCTACTAACATAACTCTCAATATTACCAAATCCACGTCTCAAAACTAAATGAGAGGAATCGAAACTTCTCTTTCTACTCAATGCACATGAAGATGGAGGTTTTTGCAGCCTCTTTGGGAACCTAGAACATTTGGGACTACTTTCATAGCATAAGCCAACTACCAAATCATGCACCGCCGTGCTCTAAAGATATAAGTGAAGCACAAGAGCAAAAGTCTCTAGCTCAAAAGATATAAGTGAAGCACAATGAGCATTCTAGCAAAATCATGATGAGTGCATGTCTCTGTATCTCTTAAAGGTGTGAAGCAAGGATGATTGTGACACAACAAAAATAAAATACTCCTAAGATACAAGACGCTCCAAGCAAAACACATATCATGTGGTGAATAAAAATATAGCTCCAAGTAATGTTACCGATGGATTGAAGATGAAAGAGTGGATGCCTTCCCGGGGCATCCCCAAGCTTAGGCTTTTTGGTGTCCTTGAATTTGGATTGGGATGCCTTGGGAATCCCCACGCTTGAGATCTTTCCACTCCTTATCTCATCGTCCATGAGAACATCACCCAAAACTTGAAAACTTCACAACACAAAACTTAAACAGAAACTTGTGATAACATTAGTACAAGAAAACAAACTACCACTTCTTTTGGTACTGTAGAAAACTTGTATTCCATCTATATTGATGATGGGCTACTGTATTCTCACTTTTCCATGGCTAGTACCCCCCGATACTAACCATAGTTTCATCAAAACAAGCAACCAACTCAACAAAAACAGAATCTGTCAAAAACAGACCAGCCTGTAGCAATCTGTATACATCGTATACTTCTGGTACTTCAAAAAATCTGAAAAATTACGACGGCATGGGAAAAAAGCATATAAATCAGAAGAAAAAAGAATCAACTCAAAATATCTTTCTGAATAAAAATGAAAAATCATTGCGTGAGCGAAAAGTTTCTGTCTTTTTCCAGCAGGATCGAACAACCATTACCAAGACTATTCATAAAGGTTTTGCTTGGCTCGAACACAAAAAGAAACAAAAAAACAAAATCTCAATAGAATTGTGAAAATGTGGACGCAACAAAATAGAAAGAAAAAGCTAAATTCATTGGGTTACCTCCCAACAAGCGCTATTGTTTAACGCCCTTAGCTAGGCATAGAAGCGATAGAATCACGTATCGTCGTCTTTGGTGCTCAAACCATAAGTGGCCCTCATCATGGATTCATAAGGCAATCTTATTTTCTTTCTAGGGAAGTGTTCCATGCTCTTCCTTAAAGGAAATTGAAATCTAATATTCCCTTCCTTCATATCGATGATAACACTGATAGTCCTTAGGAAAGGTCTACCAAGAATAATGGGGCATGTAGGATTGCAAATAATGTCATGCACAATGAAATCCACGGGTACATAGTTCCTATTTGCAATCATAAGAACATCATTGATCCTCCCCATGGGTTTCTTGACCGTAGAATCAGCAAGATGCAAATTAAGAGAGCACTCTTCAATCTCATTAAAACCCAGAACATCACATAAAAGACTTTGGAATCGCACAAACACTAGCACCCAAATCACACAAGGCATTGTACTCATAGTTTTTGATTTTGATTTTGATGGTAGGTTCCCACTCATCATGAAGCTTTCTAGGGATAGAGACTTCCAATTCAAGTTTCTCTTCAAGAGATTTTATCATAGCTTCGACGATATGATCGGTAAAGGCTTTGTTTTGGCTATAAGCGTGTGGAGAGTTCAACATGGATTGCATCAAAGAAATGCATTCAATCAAGGAGCAACTATCATAATTGAATTCCTTGAAATCCATGGTAGTAATTTCATTACTACTCAAAGTTTTAACATCTTCTACTCCACTTTTAATGCTTTTAGCATCAAGATAGATGGACTCCGAATCATTGGGGCACTTTTCAACCAAAGTGGATTCATATCCAGCCCAATAATCATTAGGTTTGACACAAGAAAACAAAGATTCAACGGGAGTCACACCAAGCACTTTAAGATCTTCGTGATTCTCATCACGAGAACACGCCTTTTTAAGCCATTCATGTCTAGCACAAATTTGGGCGGTTCTTTCTTGGCTCTCAATCATGGAAACACGCACAGCTTTCAAAGTTTCATCCATGTTGATCTTGGGAGGAGCACATCTAACTTTCAAAGCATCAACATCACAAGAAATTCTATCAACACTCTTAGCCAAATCGTCAATTTTGAGTAGTTTTTCCTCTATGAACGCATTGAAAATCTTTTGAGAGTTGATGAACTCTTTGATATTACTCTCTAGATCAGAGGGTAATCTATTGTAATTTCCATGAGTATTGTTGTAGGAGTTGCCAAAGTTATTAGAGGAGTTACTAGGAAAAGTCCTAGGAACATAGTTTCCTCTAAAGGCATTGTTGTTGCCAAAGTTATTCCTACCAACAAAATTAACATCCAAGCTAGCGTTGCTACTCTCAATCATAGAAGACAAAGTCATATCATTAGGATCCAAAGGAGCACTTCTACTAGCAACCAAATTCATTAACTCGTCCATCTTAGCACTCAATGAGTTAATTTCTTCTATAGTGTGTACCTTCTTACTAGTAGGTGACCTTTCGTTGTGCCATTGAGAGTAGTTTGTCATGATGTTGTCTACGAGCTTTGTGGCTTCCCCTAACGTTATTTCCATTAACGTTCCACCTGAGGTGGAGTCCAAGATATTTCTAGAAGCGAAATTCAAGCCAGCCTAAAAGATTTGAATAATCATCCAAAGACTCAAGCCATGAGCGGGACAATTTCTAATCATTAATTTCATTCTCTCCCAAGCTTGTGCAACATGTTCATGATCAAGTTGCTTGAAATTCATGATATCATTACGGAGAGAGATGATCTTAGCCGGCGGAAAATACTTGGATATATAAGCATCTTCGCACTTATCCCAAGAATCGATACTATTTTTGGGCAAAGAAGAAAACCAAGTTTTTGCGCGATCTCGCAACGAGAAAGGAAAAAGCTTCAATTTAATCACGTCATTACCCACATCTTTTTTCTTTTGCATATCGCAAATCTCAATGAAGTTATTGAGATGGGATGCGACATCTTCACTAGGAAGGCCAGAGAATTGTTCTTTCATAACAAGATTCAGCAAAGCGGCATTGATTTTGTATGACTCCGCACTAGTGGCAGGAGCAATCGGAGTACTAATAAAATCATTATTATTAGTATTCGAGAAGTCACGAAGTTTGGTGTTTTCGTTCATGGTGACTTCAGCAAGCAAGCAAGCACACAAGCAAACAAAGAACATGCGAGAAAAAGGGCGAACGGAAAAGGCAAATTGGTGAAGTGGGGGAGAGGAAAACGAGAGGCAACTGGCAAACAAAGTAAATGCAAGAGATGAGTTTGCGACACCTACTTGGATGAGTTCTTAACTTGATCTTCCTCCCCGGCAACGGCGCCAGAAATTCTTCTGCTATCCCAGAGACAACAGCGCCAGAAATTCTTATGCTATCCCAGAGACAACAGCGCCAGAAATTGACACATTGACAGAGGCTGGGCTTGCGTTGGTTTTTTCCTTGAAAAGGAAAGGGTGATGCAGCACAGGAGCAGTAAGTATTTCCCTCAGTTTGAGAACCAAGGTATCGATTCAGAAGGAGGGTCTCATCAAGTCCAGAGTACCTGTGCAAACACAAACAAGCTTGCACCCAACGCTTCAAAGGGCTTGTCAATCCCCTCAAGATTGTTTGCAAAGTGAGATCTGAAGGCGGAAAGTGCAACGAAGTAAAAAGTGTAAGGCTCAAAATATGGTGTGGAGTAGACCCTGGGGGCCATAGTGTTTACTAGAGGCTTCTCTCAAAATAGCAAGTATCATGGTGAGTGAACAAATTACTGTCAAGCAATTAATAGAACCGCGCAAAGTCATGACGATATCTAAGGCAATGATCATACATATAGGCATCACGTTTGAGACAAGTAGACCGATACTTTCTGCATCTACTACTATTACTCCACACATCGACCGCTATCCAGCATGCATCTAGTGTATTGAGTTCATGACTAACATAGTAATGCTTTAAGCAAGATGACATGTTGTAGAGGGATAATCTCAAACCAATGATGAAAACCCCATCTTTTTACCCTTGATGGCAACAACACGATGCGTGCCTCGCTACCCCTTCTGTCACTGGGTGACGTCACCGCATGGTATGAACCCAAAACCAAGCACTTATCCCATTGCAAGAATCATAGATCTAGTTGGCCAGAGAAAACCCAGAACTCGAAGAGAATTACAAGGATATGAAATCATGCATAAGAAAGATCAGAAGAAACTCAAACAAGGATATGAAATCATTCATAGATAATCTGATCATAAATCCACAATTCATCGGATCTCGACAAACACACCGCAAAAGAAGATTACATCGGACAGATCTCCATGAAGATCATGGAGAACTTTGTATTGAAGATCCAAGAGAGAGAAGAAGCCATCTAGTTACTAGCTATGGACCCGTAGGTCTATGGTGAACTACTCACACATCATCGGAGAGGTCATGGTGTTGATGAAGAAGCCCTCCGTGTCCGAATCCCCTCCGGTAGGGCACCAGGACGTGCCCCAGATGGGATCTTGCGGAGACAGAAGCTTGCGGCGGCGGAAAAGTGATTGCGATGATCTCCTTATTTTTTCTGGAATTTATGGGAATATATAGGCAAAAGACCTAGGGCAAAGGGCGTCCAGGGGGCCCACAAGCCTGGATGGCATGCCCCCTGGCCGCGGGGTGGAGGCTTGTGGGGCCCCTGGGGCTCCCCTGCCTTGGCTCCCAAGCTCCCCGATCTTCTACCGTTCCAAAAAAATCTTTTCGGGGATTTTCTTCCGTTTGGACTCCGTTTCAAAATCTCCTCTGAAAGGGGTCAAAAACATGGAAAAAATAGGAACTGGCACTTGGCACTGACTTAATAAGTTAGTCCCAAAAAAATATAAAAGGCATGCAAAACATCCAAAGTTTGACAAGATAATAGCATGAAACCATCAAAAATTATAGATACGTTGGAGACGTATCAATGGGTTTAACCTATGGCTTCCTAAATCAATACGACCAAAGAGTTCTCACGAGACTTACTCTTCTGGTGTTTTGCCAGATAATCCTTCAAAGCTACAACCTCATCAAAGGCGAGGAGTAAATGGCAGGTGATGCATTGATGAAGGGGAGTCGATCTTGAACTCGTGTTCATGCCCATGGAGACAACGCTGATCCTATCATAGAAGCTTCTCATATCAAAATCATTCATTATATGATTTAACCTGGTATATGTGGCTTGGTGCTTTGCACCCGTGGTTCTGACCATGATTGTTCTCATTTGATCTCATATGTAGACAAGTTAAAGTGCTTGTCTTCCACCACTCAATACACTAGTCTAACCTCTATTCTGATATACCTCCGAGTATTATCCCTCGTATCCCGAGGATATCACAGAGCTACATAACTTCTTGTGATCTCCTCATCAACTATGATATTTCGTTGATTCCAGTTTCCTCATGTTTTGAGTTGTTGGACACTCAACGACACCTGAATCGAGTATGCACTACGATTCAACAACTCTTAGTAATATTCCTTGTTTAGGAGTTTGTACACGACCATGTCCTTCCAAGCTGTTAGGCTACATCATCTTTCTCTTGCTAGAACTTGACCATGCTATCTATGTCCTTCATCCCTGATACCCCAAATCCAATAGTGCAATAAGCTTACATCGAGCTTTCAATACCATGTTGGTTGTCCTGAAAGACAATCTCGATTCAGAGCTAGCAATCTTATCTGTGGTTCCGACAACTTTTCGCTTCATTATCCCTTTCCTCGATGTCGTTGCTAAGCGATTACACCTTCATGAAACTTCTTTACAAATGTGTGGTGATCATCATCAGCATTCTGAACTCCTTCAGGGTATCAATCGAATGCATGATGAGAGATACCATGCTTGCCCCTCGATGAGTTGTATTATCATCGACACCCTTGTTGCCTTCCCTCCAACACAAACGTGTTCGTGTTTTGTGTTGTCCTTTGAGTTCCTTGCTAATTCATCTTATGTTATGTTCTACCTTGGAGTATTACCAGATTTTGTGTCAAGAGTGCTGTGAGAATTAATGCACCTCTTAAGAATTCTTGGTCTGGTGATACTTCTCGCCATCACCATCTATTGTCGGGTCCCATGTTGTTTCAGATCAAAATACCAACAAGTGAACTCTGATGTGTGATTCCAATAATTCTGGTAACCCTATTGCCTTGAAGTTAATGACTAATAGTGTCATTCTTGGTGTGTTGGTTGTCAGCTCACCATTCTAGCAATGGTCGTGCTACTCATTCAGTATTTCTTAGTGTACCCTTTGACCACTGTTTAATTGTTGTTGTTCCCTCGAGCATATGACATTATACCATTTGATTTGACAAATGCTATTTCCTTGATATTATAATTTTGGAAATTCATCCCTGTCAAAATCTTGAGGGATTGTTGTTGAGCCCATCAGCCACACACTCAACTTCTCCATGTTCCACGATGAAGCTCTTGAAAGCATTATTCTTGTGCCTAGCTCATGAAGAATGCGTTTGATAGGAGACGTGTTTCCCAAAGTTCACGTGCAATCCTCTCACCGTGAATATATGAAAGTTTTGTTTTGCTTCCTCTAGGATCATCCCAAATCATTCACGCATGTGCGAAGTGTTATATGTGTTGAAAATTTGTTATGTTCACTTCATATAACTTGTCTTAACACGCCAAGCCACTGACTCATTTGATCAAGGAAAAGAAGTTCGTTCATAAGAGCTAATTGAGGCTTACGCAAGGGCCCTGATATCCTTGATGATGGTTCTCAAATCATAACTCGGTTGCATTGTGTTGTAAGAATTCCACATGGACACGAATGTCTTGGCATTGTGTTCATGTGTCTTACAATCCAACTCATGATCCAAAAATTGCTTCCGTAGTTCATATCCCGAGAATCTTGCATTATCATCTCGTCTGTTTTTGGTGGTCCCCTTTTCTTCTCATGGACCCTAAGACTGAGGTATCCTAACACCAATCAAATCTGAATCTCGGGAAGATATGATGGTTGGAACATTTTCCAATAATTATAACGTTGGTCTTATGTAACCCGGTACGGTGATGTCTTGGCTGGCACACCTGGCCGAAGGACCTATTGTTATAATTTCTTCCATGTGTAAGGTTAGCCATTCTACCATGAGGAAATTGTATGACTAAGTTTTATAAGTTGTTCCTCATGGATCCTTTTGTATACCCAAGGCCCGACCTTTATCGGATGACCATGTCGATGCTATCCCGAAGCACATGTGTGGTACTTCAAATGTCAACAGGAACATTGGAAGCGCAATGTTAAATTGTTCCCGATCAATTATCCAAACCGCATGGTATGGGTAAACGTCATGATTCTTCTTTCCTTTTATCTAAATGGTTATGTACTTTATGACCTATCATGTATACCATACTCTATGTTTTCCTTGGGAATGGTATACTTTAATACTTGTGTGTGTGAACACATTTTCCTTCCCATTGGTCTGTTTGACATTTCGTGTGGCATAACTTATCTAAGTAGTGTTAATTCCCTACTTAGGTAAAAATCTCAGTATACAACTCTGTCAGTAAGAACCTGTTACTATTGTGGATAACATTTCGGTAGCCGTCGGTGGACGAGAACTTTGCCCATTGGTTTGCCTTGTTCCAACGAACAGGAAAATGGTTCTTTTCGTTCCCCGCCCTTGGTACCGACGTTGTTGTGAACATAACTGACATGCTATCCTCTGACATGTCTTGCTACCAAGACCATATAAGATGTCACCCCTCTCCCTACTCTCGGCCCACATGGTGGACCCATAACCCGAAGTTCCACAGGATCAAAGCCTGACTCTCCTGTAGAACTTTGACTCCAAAGTATGCTTTGCACTTGGCTTCGTATGAAATTCCAGAGCCACCGTCCAATGGAACGATCACTCTTCGGTCCGGATATTATCCAACATGCCGAAGATCAAGTCCGCATTGTTCATGAGAATCTGAAGGCTGCTTAGTCTCGTTAGAAGAGTTAGTATGACCGTCATCATCAAGATATGGTCTATCAACCTGGCGAAAAGGCTTATCTTCGTGTCACACCAATGAGAGGCGCACACCTTTTTGGGATCAAGGGCAAACTAGCTCCTCGCTATATTGGTCCTTTCACTATTCTCGAAAGGCGTGAACAAGTAGCTTATCAGTTGGAACTGTCGGTGAACCTTTCTCAGGTTCACGATGTCTTCCATGTGTCTCAGCTCCGTCGCTGCTTGAAGGATCCTATTCGAGCAGTGGATCATGATATGCTTGAGCTGCAACAAGACCTCTCTTATAAAGAGCATCCCGTCCGCATTCTCGACCAGGCTAAACGTCAGACTCGTTGCAAAGTCACCAAGTTCCTTAAAGTGCAGTGGTCAAATCATTCTGAAGATGAAGCCACTTGGGAACGCGAGGATAATCTTCGTGATGAATACCCCGACCTCTTTCCTTCCACCTCTTAATTCTCGGGACGAGAATTCTTGTTAGTAGGGGAGAGTTGTGACATCCCAAACTTTTGCTACTGTAATGTATGTAATTAAGCTAAAGTGATCCCACGGTAATGTTGCCACGTCACCGTGATTTCTATTGTTGACCTCACTTAGTTCAAAATGGTCCGAATTTAATTTCAAAATAAAGTCAAGCGATAAAAGTTTTCAAATACAAAAAAATGTTTGTCAAATAATACTTAGGAAACTATGCTTTAAGAATTATTAAACTTAAGGGGATTTATTGCACTAAAATAAATAAAAGAAAACGGAAAAGAAAAGGAAAAACCCCGTGGGCCAAACTGGACCAAAATGGCCCACCCAGCCCACCCCATAGCCCATCTAACCCGAGGGTATATAGCCCTCCCCTAGACCTAATTCGCTCCCCACCCTCACTCCTCTCTCCCTACCCCCGCCGCCAAGAACCAGGGAACCAAGACCTCGTTCCCTCGTTCCCCTCGCCAACCCTCGCTCGCCTCGCCCCATCTCCTTGCTCCCTCGTCTCTCCCCCATGAGAGGCCAGGACCACCACCCCCCGTTTCCTAACTCCCTCTCCCATGTGCACCGAGCCCCTGCTCCCTCATCTCCCTCGGCCGGCGCAGCACTCGCCTCGCCCCGCTTGCACCACCCCGCCGCCAGACTCCCTCGTTCCCACCTCGCTCACCGCTCCACCCCAGCGAGCCTGCCTCGCCACTCCCCATCGCCCCCACTCTCCTCGCTCCTCCCCTTCCTCTCCCTGATCCAGATCGAATCGGGGGAGAACGAGCCCCCCGCCGTCCCGACTCCCCACACCGGCGCCACCACCCTCAACCCCGGCCTCTGCCTCACCCCGCGCCAGCACGACCCCTTCCTCGTGCGCGTTTTGTTCCCCCGCTCCGGGACAGCCACGCGCCGGTCCCGCGCGCGGAACCGCACAAGGGTCGCGCCGGTGACGCCACCCCGCCCCGCCCCGCCCCGCCCCGGTCCACCCCGTGCCGGATCCGCTCCCCTGCGCTCCTCACCATCGCCCAACGCTGCACCCGTATCCACCACTTCAACGCCGACGCCTACCCCACGGGGTACCGAGGGTGACACCTCGCGAAGTACTCATGATGATATCTCTGTAGTGCAGCTAGTCGGTTGTGGTTATCGAGGGTGATTCCCCCTTCACCACTCCCTACGACGACTCTGTGTGCAACCCCACAAGTGTGAGACCCTCGAGGGTGATTCCTCTAAGTCCACCTTGACAATTACATTGTTCGAAATCCAACGAGGGTGATACCTCGGATTCCCCGTGATGTTACAACTACATAGTTACTTGACCTTGTTAGTGGGATCATTGATGAATACATGTTAGGCGGGTGGATTCCCGCGTGGATGTGTCGATGAGTTAATTGAAATGTTAATAGATTTGGGCAGGGGTGGGCATAAAAACCGATGAACCAAAGACCGAACCGATGCCAAAACCAAATAAACCGAAATTTCGGTTTTTTGGGCAGGAATAGAAAAATTCAGTTTTCACACTTTCAAACCGAACTAATTTTTCCTGGTTCAGTAGTACCCAGGTTAACTGAATAAAAACCAAGTGTATGTGAATGTATAGAACAAACAGTCAAACACCTTGCTCTCCTGCGGCAGAACAAAGTACCGTGCCAGATCGTGCGTGCAACATGAGCGCACATGCAACTTTCATTTATTGAGACAGTGCACGGGATGGAGCGCATGCAGCTAGTTGGATTAGTCCACATGGTGGATATTTAGTCGCGAAAAAGTACTCCATGCAAGACCAACGAGAACCGTTGTGGGCTTCTTCTTTTTAAACAAATGTGGGCTTCTTTTATGTGTGATGAGTCCGTGGATGTAGTCTGCTTGTACCTGTACGTGTGTAGAAGGCGCTGTCAATTGTTGTTTAGTCCCACCTCGGTCGGCCGGGCACAAGCAGCTGGATAGATAGGCTATATTAACAGCACGCGAGGATTGGTACTAGGCACACGGCTCAAATTACTTTGACATATTCAGTGAGTATGGTATTAAACGAATACCGAACCGAAATACCGGTTAACCGAATTTTCGGTTAGCTATTTTAAGATGCATTTTTCGGTTTTTAACTTTGCAAACCGAATTTACAAAAGAACCGAATGGTAGAAATCGATATTTCGGTTTATACCGAATGCCCAGGCCTAGATTTGGTTATTTGATTTGGGTTGGTCGGAGACCTTTTCGCACTAACCGGCTACGCAGGAGAAGTTATGGGTACTCGGCGTCGTGGTATCAGCCGAAGCTCTTCAGACGTCAACAATGGAGCGACGCGTGCCCGAGTGGTCCCGATATGCATCACGCTTGTAATAAAGGGTGCTAGGACTGACATCGGCTGCCCTCGCAACGTGCAAGAGTGCAATGGGTGATGGGCCCATGACCCTTGCGCGCTTAGGATTTAGACCGGCGGGCTGGCCTCTCTGTTGAGTCTAGGTGGGGCTGCGATGTGTCGATGTTCCGAGGCCGGGCATGACCTAGGAAAGTGTGTCCAGCCATAGTTTATCGAGCGTGACGGGAAACTTGGTGCACCCGTGCAGGGATGAAAATTAACTATTCGGAGTACCGTGTCCACGATTACAGGATGACTTGGAGTTGTGCTCTGATCTTATACAACTACAACCGTTACTTAACTGGAATGTTTGCTCCGGGATTGCTTCCTCGCACGGAGTCGAGGGAGAATCTCTAGGCGTGACCTCATTTAATTATTGCTACAACAATATGACTATTAATTGTGTTACCTGTTCTACTCTCGTCTATTGGTGCAAGACCCTTGAAGATGCTAGTCTTTGATAGGATTAGGCCCTCTCTCTCTTTCTCGCATTGTTGCCGCCAGTCCACATATAAACCCCTTCCTTTGATATTGTTGCATACTTAGCATAGTTGTGATGTCAGTCTTGCGAGTACTTTGGATGAGTACTCACTGTTGCTTTGCTCCCCCTTTGTCCCCTTGATCTGTTGCTGCTACCAGATGATGGAGCCCAGGAGATGGAGTATCCCGCAGCTGACGGCTGCTACCCCGACGGTGCCTACTATTACGTGGAGGCCGCTGAAGACCAGGATTAGTTAGGAGGCTCCCAGGCAGGAGGCCTCGCCTCGTTCGATCGTTGTATCTTTTGTGCTAGCCTTCTCCAAGGCACCCCTTGTTTAATGTTTGTACTCAGATATTTGTTGCTTCCGCTTACTCGTGTGTTTATCGAGCTTCTGTATTCTAGCCCTCGAGGCCCCTGGCTTTTAATATGAAGCTTGTATGTTTTATTTGTGTCTAGAGTTGTGTTGTGATATCTTCCCATGAGTCCTTGTGTTTGATTGTACGCATTTGCGTGTATGATTAGCATACGATTAAATCGAGGGCGTCACAAGTTGCGAGCGTCCACACAAGGCTCCACCCACAAGGGGTCCATGAAGAAGCGGCCTTGTCTATCCCACCATGCCTTACGTCCACACAGGACTAGCCTCACTCATGGTAGATCTTCATGAAGTAGGCGATCTCCTTGTACTGACCAGCTTCTTGCTTCAACTGCACCACACGAAGTAGGAGGCTCCCAAGCGACATCTAACCAATCTAGGAGGCACCACCCTCCAAAAGGTAATAGATGTGGTAGAACGATGAAATCCTTGCTCTTGTGCTTCAAAAGATAGTCTCCTCAACACTCAATCACTCTCTCACATATATGGGAGCGTTAGGAGAGATTGATCTTGTGGAAAGAAACTTGGGGAGGCTAGAGATCAAGTTTCAAATGGTTGGATTGGAATCCCTTGATCTCAACACATGAGTAGCTAGCTCTCTCTCAGAAAAATGGATCTGGCAAGTGTAAGTGTGTTGAGTGCTTCCTCTATGTCGGTGCACTAGAGACTGGGGTCCCTTGTGCCCCAGACTAGTGCACGGGCATCGGCAACGCACCCGACATCAGTGTGCTGAGAAGAACAGCAGGGAGACAATCCAAGACCCGCCAAGGCCACGTCGTTCCCTCTCCAAGGGCGTGGGATACAAGGGTTCCAGACGCAAGGCCCCGGCAAGCCCTCCTTGTCGGGAAGATTCCCAGGCCCCGAAAAGACCCCTTCGCCGGGAAGACTACCGAAAAATTAGCAAGGCCCCGACAAGCTTCCCTTGCCGGGAAGACTCGCACAGACTGCCAAGGCCCACGACACACCCTCCTTGCCGGGAAAGTGTCCTAGGCCCCCCGGCAAGCCTTCCTTGCCAGGGAGATGACCAAGTCACCCGAAGGAGGCTCCAGGACAAAAAGTCCCTGTTCGCTCGCTAGGTGTCCCCACAAGTTTCTACCGCAATCCGACCGCTCCAGCACACCCCTCGTGTGCCCGTGCAAGGCCCAGGTGTCGATTCACCTGGGTACGTGTTGCGATCACCTTGAGGCAGGTCAGGGGCCAGACAAGGCATTTACTGCCCTTGACACCACCAAAGAAGTAGAGCGGTGAACACTGTTCACTGTACCTCCTGTGAGCACACTGTTGGTGACCCCTTTGCCTATAAAAGGAGGCCCAAAGCTCGTTCTTAGGGGGTTGGACTTTTTGGGGATCAGAGACTACCTAATCACCTACTAAGTTATTGTAGCAAAACCAGCCTATAGTAAGCCCGCAATACAAACCTAAGCAGGAGTAGGGTTTTAGGCGCCCAGCGGCCCGAACGTGGGTAAAGGAACCTTGCCGGTGCTGATCGCTACTTCCGCTCTCGATGCCATACCTCCCTCTCCCCGCCAAATGATCAAGGGAATCCTCGAGTTTCCATAGGTGTAGGTTTTTCTCCACATCTTTGGCGCGCCAGGTAGGGGGATCCATGGTTGAGGATTTTTTCGCGGATTTAAGCAAGTTCCACATCACATATTGGGAGGTGGAGCACACCACTGTGGACCCTTGAAGCAGGGCGCAGCGGTGGTTTCTCTGCTTCGCCACGGCCTCCTGACGCCTCCGTGAGCGCTCCGCTGCGCGAACGTGGGCTAGGGAGGGCGGAGACCTCGAGCCCGTAAGCACCAGACCGAGGTACCGCTCCGGGATAGTGCGCTGCTGTTGAGGGTGTACCTGGGGGCTCCGGCGAGGACTCCGACGCATACTCCAGCCGACGCACCTCCACGGAGAGGTGCATAGCCGTTGAGAATGCGCCTACGTGCCCCGGAACCTAGGCATGCACTCGAGCCGAACGCTTTCCCCCCGGAAGCATCACGTCTTCGCCAAAGGTGCGCTCGGGGGCTCCGCGAGCACGACCAGACAAAATAGGAAAAGGAATTATACTCCAGCAACCCCCCTTCAGGACGACAGTCGAGAAACTGTCGGCAAATACCTTGTCGGATGGGAAGTTACCAGAAGAGTATAGTCTCCTGGTTGCCGGGGATCTGAAACCCCGAAAAAAGACTCAAGCGCCGCGGGGAGAAGTACCGCGGCACGACGGGTAAGTGATAAATATTTCAGATTAAGATTTCAGAGTAGATAGGTTGTTCCTTTTCTAGAAGATCCCAAACCTTGTTTGAGAAACCTGCGCGTAGATGGAACCTTGTCAGGATCAGTGCGCCTTAGTTCTCTTTGGAGCTGGTTCAGTGACATGAATGGCCACAGAGTGCTTTCTCACTGTTTTCAACCGGTTCAACAGTCTAAGTGGCTATATAGCACCTTATTTCACCTCGAGCCGCGCTCGACAATCTAATGGTTGCACTGAGTGCGACAAGTAGCCTTCCGGTAATGACCCCTCAAGTGAACTGCTAAGGACCCATTCCTCAAAGCACTAGCGGCAGGACCAGTCACGCTGGCATGCTTCCGGAAAACGCAAAAGGCGTATCATACAAGGGGAAGAATCGGACGCAAAGGAAACAACATTTCATTAATTTGTTTGAAACAAACTCAGACATATTACATGAATGATTTTTGCTAATATAACCTATTGCACTATCTTTTGGAGAGGGACGCATTCGCCGGACAGGACTTCAAGAAGACAAAAACAGCAAGGCACCCGGCGCGACCAATGCTGGCCCATCCTAGGCCAGCATCGCGCAGCCGAGAACGGGACCCGAAGGGACGGCGAGAACGAAGACCAGGCGATCCCGCGGTATGCGGGAGCGTCGGTTCTTCCGGCTTGCCGGCCCAGGCCGGGGAGGAGGAGGACCGTGGATTGACGGTGATAGTTCGACTGACGGTCAGTCTGAGGTCAGATCCTCGTACCCAGGCTTAGACTACCGAGTGTCTGACCCATGCTTGCCGCTCCTACCATCCGACCCGTCCTCGTCGCTCTCGCGAGAGGAAGGGCTGTTAGTCCTGCTTGAGCTCGCTTCGCAGCAGCCGAGGCACGCACCCGAGCTCCCGTAAATCTTGACGGAGAGCAGGTTGCCCTCCAGCATATTGAAGCGAAGAACATGCCCATCCGAGAGGTTATGGGCATGGGCGAAGCTCTTCCATCCGCGGCTAAGGAACAGGAGCCGAGGTCCCAGCTGCTCCACGGCCACCGGGGCCGCGCCGTTGCCACAACCGTGCACCTGAAGCCGCAACATCGGGGGCTTCTCTTCGCTCATCACCTTGGCGAAGGCGATGGGGAGTTGAAGCCGGGTCCGGATGCGGCCTTGCAGTCTAACAAGAAACTCCAACGGAGTCCTTTCAACATGAGTTCCCGTGGGGACAAGCCCAGGAGAAGACAGAGATGCTGGAGTAGCACTCCGCCCCCTCGGCCACAACCACCGCGGCGACCGTGGCTTCTCGCCCCTCCTCCGCCATGGGCGATCGTGCCGCCCTCCATAGCTGCACCCCCTGAAGCTGTGGCATGATCCAGGTGAGATCCCCTTGCCGCCCTAGCGGCCGATGGTGGCCTCCCTTGTCCCCTAGCCATGGTTTGGGGCGAGTGCCACCTGAAGCTAGAAAAGATTCTACAGATCCAAAGCTAGGGGTGGTGATGTTCCAAGAGCTGATGGATGAGCAAAACCCCCTCGCAAACTCCCTAATTTATAGAGCAAGGCGCGGGGGGATGACAAGCCTCACTCCAGAAACTGCCACCCCATCCGCCGAGTAACCATTATCAGGTGCGAACAGGGAACCGCCCCGCTGCACCAATACATGCGGGGTGGGTCCTGCCGAACGCCACTTGCGCAACCTTTACTTCCCATGCTTCACGCGTGGTAGTAATGCGTCGGGAGGTGGGGATGCTACTATGCGCGCACTTCTCCACCTCACGCGTTTGATGCGCGGCGTGGGGAAGGGCCGCCTGCAATGGCTCCAAGACTATAGGGTTCCTTGCTAGGGAAGCCCGTGCACTACTTTGGGCCTGGCCCAGCTATGCCCCGCATGCGTGCATGGCCCAGTCCCAGGGGCTCCTGTCGGTGCACTAGATACTGGGGTCCCTTGTGCCCCATAGTTGTGCACGGGCATCGGCAACGCCCCCGACAGTAGTGTGCCGGGAAGAATAGCAGTGAGACAATCCAGGACCCGCCAAGGCCACGCCCTTCTCTCTCCAGGGGCGTGGGATACAAGGGTTCCAGACACAAGGCCCCGGCAAGCCCTCCTTGTCGAGAAGATTCCCAAGGCCCCAGCAAGACCCTTTGCCGGGAAGACTACCCGAAAATTAGCAAGGCCCCGGCAAGCTTCCCTTGCCGGGAAGTCTCGCACAGACTACCAAGGCCCCCGGCAGACCCTCCTTGCCGGGAAAGTGTACAAGGCCCCCGACAAGCCTTCCTTGTCGGGGAGGTGACCAAGTCACCCGAAGGAGGCTCCAAGCCAGGTAGTCCCTGTTCACTTGCGAGGTGTCCCCACAAGTTTCTACAGCAATCCGACCGCTCCAGCATACCCCTCGTGTGCCAGTGCAAGGCCGAGGTGTCGATTCACCTGGGTACGTGTCACGACCACCTTGCGGTAGGTCAGGGGCGAGACAAGGCATTTACTGCCCCTGACACCACCGAAGAAGTAGACAGGTGAACACTGTTCACTGTACCTCATGTGAGCACACTATTGGTGACCCCTTTGCCTATAAAAGGAGGCCCAAAGCTCATTCTTAGGGGGTTGGACTTTTTGGGGATCAGAGACTCCCTAATCACCTACTAAGTTAATGTAGCAAAACCAGCCTACAGTATGCCCGCAATACAAACCTAAGCAGGAGTAGGGTTTTATGCGCCAAGCGGCCTGGACCTGGGTAAAGGTACCTTGCTGGTGTTGATCGCTAGTTCCGCTCTCGACGGCATACCTCCCTCTCCCCGCCAAACGATCAAGGGACTCCTCGAGTTTCCCATAGGTGTTGGTTTTTTCCCGACACTCTACGAATGAGAGGAGGTGGATGTGGTATTGATGACCCACTAGTGTAGGGGATCTATCATAGTCCTTTCAATAAGTAAGAGTGTCGAACCCAACGAAGAGCAGAAGGAACTGACAAGTGGTTTTCAGCAAGGTATTCTGTGCAAGCACTGAAATTATCGGTAACAGATAGTTGTGTGATAAGATGATTCGTAGCAAGTAGCAAGTAACAAAGGTGCAGCAAAGTTGCCAAATCCCTTTTGTAGCAAGGGACAAGCCTGGACAAACTCTTATATGAGGTAAAGCGCTCCCGAGGACACATGGGAATTTCTGTCAAGCTAGTTTTCATCATGTTCATATGATTCGCGTTCGCTACTTTGATAGTTTGATATGTGGGTGGACCGGTGCTTGGGTGTTGCCCTTACTTGGAAAAACATCCCACTTATGATTAACCCCTCTCGCAAGCATCCGCAACTACGAAAGAAGAATTAAGACAAAGTGTGACCATATCATTAAACTAGTGGATCCAAATCAGCCCCTTATGAAGCAACGCATAAACTAGGGTTTAAGCTTCTGTCACTCTAGGAACCCATCATCTACTTATTACTTCCAAATGCCTTCCTCTAGGCACAAATAATGGTGAAGTGTTATGTACTCGACGTCCACATAACACCATCAGAGGAAAGACAACATACAACGCATCAAAATATCAAACGAATACCAAATTCACATGACTAGTTATAGCAAGACTTATCCCATGTCCTGAGGAACAAAAGTGACTACTCACAAAGCATAATTATGTTCATGACCAGAGAGGTATTGAATAGCATTAGAGATCTGAACATATGATCTTCCACCGAGTAATCCAACTAGCATCAACTACAAAGAGTAATTAACACTACTAGCAACCTTACAAGTACCAATCGGAGTCGCGAGACGGAGATTGGTTACAAGAGATGAACTAGGGTTCAGAGATGAGATGGTGCTGATGAACATGTTGATGGTGATGAGTCCCTTCCGATGGAAGGAGTGTTGGTGATGACGATGGCGATGATTTCCCCCTCCGGGAGGGTTTTCCCCGGCAGGACGACCCTGCCGCAGCTCTAGATTGGTTCTGCTCAAGTTCCGCCTCGTGGCAGCGGTGATTCCTCCCGAAAGCCTCCTCCTGATTTTTTTCTAGAACGAAACCCTCCTTATAGCAAAAGATGGGAGCCAGAGGGGCAACAGGGGGCCCACAATCCACCCAGGCGCGACCAGGTAGGTAGGCCGCGTCTGGCCGGCTTGTGGCCTCCTGGTGGCTCCCCTCCGGTACTTCTTCCGCCCAGTATTTTTTATAAAATCCAAAATAATTCATCGTTGATTTTCACGGATTTTGGAGTTGCAAAGAATAGGTATCTCAAACTTGCTCCTTTTTAGACCAGAATTCCAGCTGCCGGCATGCTCCCTCTTCATGTAAACCTGATAAAATAAGAGAGAAAAGGCATAAGTATTGTACCGTGAAGTGTAATAACAACCCATAAAGCGATAAATATCAACATAAAAGCATGATGCAAAATGGACGTATCAACTCCCCCAAGCTTAGACCTCGCTTGTCCGCAAGCAGAAGCCGAAATCAATAAATATGCCCACATGTTTAGAGATAGAGGTGTCGATAAAACAAAATACGGACATGCAGACATCATGATAGTAATTAGAACAGCAATATCGTCATATAAAATTTTATGCTAAAGTGACAATTCCTTCACAAAGTAAAGTATGTGTCAAGAACCTTAATGATAATTAACAACCAATAGCCTTTAGTCATTGAAGCAATTGCAATTTATCATAACACCGAAAAGAGTCAAATAAGAGCTTGTAAAGCAAATCCAGATACTCAATCATCCTTTCGTCTCCTACAATTGCTAAAACTCACGTGGTACTCATGAGATCAAAGTTCCAGTTGGACACAGAGAAAGATAGGGGCTTATAGTTTCGCCTCCCAACTAATTACCTCAAGGGTAATGTCAACAATAATAATTCATGGATACTTACTTCCAAGTTGACATATGAATATAGATCTTTCCCTAGCACATGACATTAGCAAAGATAAAGGCGAAATAAGGAATTGGTGTCAATAACCATGACTCTTTTAAGGACAAAAAGTAAAGGTACAAGATAGGCCCTTTGCAGAGGGAAGAAGAGGTTGTCATGCGCATTTAAGGTTTGTATGCATGATCTCTTAGTGTGGAGGAACGTCACTTTATATTGCCTCCTGTGATAAAGAACTTTATTATGCAGTCTGTCGCTTTTATGTCTTCCTCATCACAGGTTCGTACAAAGCTTATTTTCCACACACTAATAGATCATACATATTTAGGGAGCAATTTTTATTGCTTGCACCGATGACAACTTACTTGAGGGATCTTATTCAATCCATAGGTAGGTATGGTGGACTCTCATGGCAAAACTGGGTGGAAGGTTTATGGATGCACAAGTAGTATCTCTACTTAGTGCGGAAGTTTTGGATGATATGAGGTGGAAACAAGCGTCACATGCTAAGGGATCTCTAGTCATATAACATTGTTTGGAACCAAGCAAACATAATTCATTATGTTGTCTTCCTTGTCCAACATCTACTTCTAAGCATGTAATAGTTTAATGAGTGTTCACAATCATAGATGGTGCCCAAGATGATATATTTATATGTGAACCTCTCTTTCTTTATTACTTCCTATTAATTGCAACAATCACCAAGGTCTACGTTTGTCCACCCACAACAAGTTTCAATCAACATTCTTTTTATATGTGAAGTTATCACTTCCCATAAGATCATTACATGATCTTTCATGCTTTTGTTCTTTTGTTATTCTTTTCTTTAGATCATGGCATGAGGCAAGGCCCTTAAATAAAACAGTCTTTATTATATGACTCACGAACTCGATTACATTTGGGGTGACACAAAGGAAAACTCAAGCCTAGATCAAACTAAGAACTTTATTCTACTACAGAAAGATAAAACCAAAAAGGATCGAACTAAAAAAAGGTAAAGGCAAAAGATGTGATGGTGATACGATACCGGGGCAACTCCCCCAAGCTTGGCACAAGCCAAGGGGAGTGCCCATACCCGTGCTTAATTGTCTTCCTTCGAAGGTGATGGTGGTGGAGTTTGCAGAGTTCTTGAACTTGTTTAATTTCCTCTTGAGCACAAAATTCTGCTCCTTCAGATCGTTAAGTTCCTCTTCAAGCCTCAATACCCTTTGGCATAATTCTTGCTTACTCTCCTGCAAAAGACGAGAAGGGGTAAACAAAATCTTAGGCTTCTTCCTTGAGCCAGGGAGGCTTGACTTCTTGAACTCCACATGTGTGTTTCCAGATTGGGGTAAAGGAGACTCCTCTTCATCGGAACTTGTTCCTTCCTTCCCCTTGGGATCATAATCTTCTTCCTCATCAGTGGTCCAACCATAATGATCCAAGTCCCCATAGACCTTGGGGTTAGCAAGGTAATCGGCCACATAGCTCTCCCCCTCTGAATCTTGAGAAGACATGTTGCTCTAAATCTGCGGCAGAAACAGGATCGAAACAAAAATAGAGGATATTTGCGAGATATGAGGGTGAGACCTTTCGGGAGAATATATAATGAATTTTTCCCGACCAAAAGGAGTACACCGCAAGAAAACGGGTCCGGGAGGCACACGAGGTGCCCACAAGCCACCCAGGCGTGTCCAGGGGGTAGGAAACGCCTGGCAAGCTTGTCGCCTCCTCGTGCGCTTTCCGGACTACTTTAAATTTTCTATTTTTCTAAAAATTCCAAAACGGAGAAAAATTGCTACTGGAAAAGTTTTGGAGTCGGTTTACTTACCGAATCACATACCTCTTTGTTTTTGGAGTCTGAAACAGGATGATAAATATCCCTTATGTACTCCTCCGGAGTTATGGTATTAATAGTATTGCTTTCAACATTTATGGGAGTACCTGAGATATAATGCTTGATTCTTTGACCATTTACCACTCTCGGAAAATTACCTTCCGTTTTGTTGATCTTGATGCCACCGGAACGATATACTTCCTCAACAATGAAAGAACCTTCCCATTTAGAGAGAAGCTTGCCTGCAAAAAATCTTAAACGAGAATTGTATAGCAAGAGATAATCACCTACATTGAACTCACGTTTTTGTATCCTCTTATCATGCCACCTCTTAACCTTTTCTTTGAACAACTTGGCATTTTCATATGCCTGGGTTCTCCATTCATCAAGTGAGCTAATATCAAATAACCTCTTCTCACCAGCAAGTTTGAAATCAAAGTTGATCTCTTTGATTGCCCAATAAGCCTTATGCTCTATCTCAAGAGGTAAATGACATGCTTTACCGTAAACCATTTTGTACGGAGACATGCCCATGGGATTCTTATAAGCAGTTCTATAAGCCCACAGTGCATCATCAAGCTTCTTAGACCAATTCTTTCTAGACCTATTAATAGTCTTTCACAGAATTAGTTTAATCTCTCTATTACTTAGATCTACTTGACCACTGGACTGAGGATGATAGGGAGATGCAATTCTATGGTTGACATCATACTTAGCAAGCGTTTTACGGAAAGCAAGTTCAATGAAATGTGAACCACCATCAGTCATTAAATATATAGGGACTCCAAATCTAGGGAAAATAACTTCTTTAAGCATCCTAATAGAGGTGTTGTGATCAGCACTACTAGTTGGGATAGCTTCTACCCACTTAGTAATGTAATCAACAGCAACTAGGATATGAGTATACCCGTTGGACTTTGGAAAAGGTCCCATATAATCAAAACCCCAAACATCAAATAGTTCAATGACAAGTGAAGAATTCATAGGCATTTCCTGACATTTACTGATATTACCTATTCTTTGACATTCGTCACAAGACAAGACAAATTTACGGGCATCCTTGAAGAGGGTAGGCCAATAGAAACCAGATTGCAATACCTTGTGTGCAGTTCTATCTCCCGCATGGTGTCCTCCGTAAGCCTTGGAGTGACACTTCTGTAGGATCTGTCCCTATTCATGCTCGGGTACACAACGTCTAATAACACCATCTACTCCTTATTTATAAAGGTGAGGATCATCCCAAAAGTAATGTCTCAAATCAAAGAAGAATTTCTTCTTTTGTTGGTATGTGAAACTAGGTGGTATAAACTTGGCAACAATATAATTTGCATAATCAGCATACCACGGTGTACTACGTGAAGCATTGATGATATTCAGTTGCTCATCAGGAAAGCTATCATCAATAGGTTGTGGGTCATCAAGAACATTCTCCAACGTAGACAAGTTATCTGCTATGGGGTTCTCAGCACCCTTCCTATCAACAACATGCAAATCAAGTTCTTGTAGCAAGATAACCCATCTGATAAGTCTAGGTTTAGCATCTTTCTTTTCCATGAGATACTTAATAGCAGCATGATCAGTGTGAATAGTAACCTTGGAATCAACAATGTAAGATCTGAACTTTTCACATGCAAACACGACTGCTAAAAATTACTTTTCAGTAGTAGCATAGTTTCTTTGGGCACTGTCTAGAGTTTTACTAGCATAGTGAATAACATTCAACTTCTTATCAACTCTTTGTCCTAGAACAACACCAACAACATAATCACTAGCATCACACATAATTTCAAAAGGTAGGTTCCAATCAGGTGGTTGAACAATAGGTGCGGTGATCAAGGCCTTCTTAAGTATTTCAAATGCTTCCTCACAATCATCATCAAAAACAAATGGAATATCCTTTTGCAAGAGATTGGTGAGAGGCCTAGAAATCTTAGAGAAGTCTTTAATGAACCTTCTATAAAAACCAACATGACCAAGGAAACTTCTTATACCTTTAATGTATGTAGGGCATGGCATTTTCTCGATCTTATCAACCTTAGCCTTATCGACTTCAATACCTCTTTCACAAATTTTCTGTCCTAAGACGATGCCTTCATTAACCATAAAGTGGCACTTCTCCCAATTCAAGACAAGGTTGGTATCTTTACATCTCTGCAAAACTCGATCAAGGTTGCTGAGGCAATCATCAAAAGAAGACCCGTAAATGAAGAAGTCATCCATGAAAACCTCAACAATATTTTCACAAAAGTCAGAGAATATAGCCATCATACATCTTTGAAAGGTAGCAGGTGCATTACATAAGCCAAAAGGCATACGTCTGTAAGCAAAGGTACCAAAAGGGTAGGTAAAAGTGGTTTTCTCCTGATCAGATTGTGCAACCAGTATTTGGGAGAAACCAGAATAACCATCTAGAAAGCAGAAGTGTGTGTGTTTAGACAATCTTTCTAGCATTTGGTCAATAAAAGGCAAAGGGTAATGATCTTTCCTAGTGGATTTATTCAATTTCCTAAAATCAATCACCATCCTATAGCCAGTAATAATCCTTTGTGGGATCAATTCATCTTTATCATTAGGGACAACAGTAATACCTCCCTTCTTAGGGACACAATGCACCGGACTTACCCAATCACTATGAGCAATAACATAGATAATACATGCTTCCAGGAGCTTTAGTATTTCTTTTCTTACTACCTCTTTCATCTTAGGATTTAATCTCCATTGATGATCGGCAACTGGTTTGGAATCAGGATCGCTTTTAATTTTGTGCTGGTATAGAGTGGGACTAATGCCCTTAAGATCAACAAGAGTATATCCAATAGCAGCACGGTGCTTCCTCAGAGTTTTCAATAATTTCTTTTCTTCATGCTCTGAAAGGCTAGCACTAATAATAACATGATATATCTCTTTTTCATGAATATAAGCATACTTAAGAGTATCAGGTAATTGTTTAAGCTCGAACACAGGATCACCCTTTGGTGGGGGTGGATCTCCAAGCAGTTCAACAGACAAATTATTCTTAAGGATAGGATGTTGTTCAAAGATAAATCTATCTATCTCATTCCTTTCATCCATATGCATATCATTGTCATGCTCAAGCAAGTATTGCTCTAAAGGATCAGTAGGAGGCACAACAATAGAAGCTAGAGCAATAATTTCATCCTTACCAGACAACTCTTTTTCTTGAGGTTGTCTACCAAACTTGGAGAAATTGAACTCATGTGACACACCTTCAAAGCCAACAGTGACAGTTTGCTTCTCACAGTCAATATGAGCATTGACAATATTGAGGAAACGTCTGCCAAATATGATGGGACAAAAGCTATCTTGTGTGGTAGCAAGAACGAGAAAATTAGCAAGATACTTAGTTTTACCACACAAGACTTCAACATCTCTAACAATTCCCAAAGGGCAGATAGTATCTCTATTGGCAAGCTGAATAGTGACATCAATAGGTTCCATCTCGACAGGTGCAATCTCGTCCTTAATTTCATCATATAAAGATTGAGGTATTACACTAACACTAGCACCACATCACATAAACCATGATAACAATGATCTCCTATCTTAACGGAAACAACAGGCGTGGCAACAACAGGCCTATGTTTGTCTCTAGCATGAGGTTTAGCAATTCTAGCAACATCTTCACATAAGTGAATATCATGGCCATCAACATTGTCGGACAGGAGATCTTTGATAATAGCAATGCTAGGTTCAACTCTAATTTGCTCAGGGGGTGTAGGTGTTCTAATGTAGCCCCTACGTATCACAGTTGAAGCTTTTGAATGATCCTTTATTCTAACAGGAAAAGGTCGTTTGTCAATGTAAGCACTAGGAACAATAGGATCATTATAAGCAATGTATTTCTCTTCAACTGGATTTGGTTTAACCACATTGACTTCTAAGGGAGGATGATATTTAAACCACTTCTCTTTAGGGAGATTAATATGAGCAGCAAATGATTCACATCATGAAGCTACTATCTCAGCAAATCACAAAAAGTATTTGTTTCAACAATGGATTTAACGCAATCAAACATAAGGTTCATACCTGACTCCTTACCTTCATCAAACTCCCAATCTTCAGAGTTGCATTTAATTCTTTCCAATAAATACCATTTGTAGTCAATTGCTCTCTTCATAAAAGAACCGGTACAAGAAGTTTCAAGCAAGGTGCGATTATCATGAGAAAGCCGAGCATAGAAGTTCTGAATAATAATTTCTCTAGAGAGCTCATGGTTGGGGCATGAATATAACATTGACTTAAGCCTCCCCAAGCTTGAGCGATACTTTCACTATCACGAGGCCAAAAGTTATAGATATAATTCCGATCACGATGTACCAAATGCATAGGATAAAACTTTTGATGAAATTCCAATTTCAATCGGTTGTAGTTCCATGATCTAGTATCATCACGTAGCGTATACCATGTCAATGCTTTATCCCTCAAAGATAAGGGAAGTCCTTCTTATTGACCTCAACCTCGGGCAAACCTGCAAGATTAAATAAACCACAAACTTCATCTACATAGATTAGATGCAAGTCGGGATGTGATGTTCCATCTTATGTAAAAGGATTAGCCAACAGTTTCTCTAGCATACCCGAAGGAATTTCATAACGAAAATATTTTATGTAGGTGCAGAAGGTTCAGGAGCAACTCCTTGTGCTTCCGTTCGAGGTGAACATACCCCGAACAAGCTCCTCAAAGGATTAGTTTTCATAGTGACAAGTGATAATAAATTTCAGCACACTATATAAATGTTTCCTTACCAAAGGTGCTTCACTCCCTGGCAACGGCGTTAGAAAAGAGTCTTGATGAACCACAAGTGTAGGGGATCTATCTAGTCCTTTCGATAAGTAAGAGTGTCAAACCCAACGAGGAGCAGAAGGAACTGACAAGTGGTTTTCAGCAAGTTATTCTCTGCAAGCACTGAAATTAACGGTAACAGATAGTTGTGTGATAACATGATTCGTAGCAAGTAGCAAGTAACAAAGGTGCAGAAAAGTGGCCCAATCCCTTTTGTAGCAAGGGACAAGCCTGGACAAACTCTTATATGAGGTAAAGCGCTCCCGAGGACACATGGGAATTTCTGTCAAGCTAGTTTTCATCATGTTCATATGATTCGCGTTCGCTACTTTGACAGTTTGATATGTGGGTGGACCGGTGCTTGGGTGCTGCCCTTACTTGGACAAACATCCCACTTATGATTAACCCCTCTCGCAAGCATCCGCAACTACGAAAGAAGAATTAAGACAAAGTCTACCCATAGCATTAAACTAGTGGATCCAAATCAGCCCCTTACGAAGCAACGCATAAACTAGGGTTTAAGCTTCTGTCACTCTAGCAACCCATCATCTACTTATTACTTCCCAATGCCTTCCTCTAGGCCCAAATAATGGTGAAGTGTTATGTAGTCTACGTTCACATAACGCCACTAGAGGGAACACAATATACAATGCATCAAAATATCGAACAAATACCAAATTCACATGACTACTTATAGCAGGACTTATCCCATGTCCTCCAGAACAAAAGTGACTACTCAGAAAGCATAATTATGTTCATGACCAGAGAGGTATTGAATAGCATTAGAGATCTGAACATACGATCTTCCAGCATGTAATCCAACTAGCATAAACTACAAAGAGTAATTAACACTACTAGCAACCTTACAAGTACCAATCGGAGTCGCGAGACGGAGATTTGTTACAAGAGATGAACTAGGGTTTGGAGATGAGATGGTGCTGATGAAGATGTTGATGGTGATGAGTCCCCTCCGATGAGAGGAGTGTTGGTGAGGACGATGGCAAAGATTTCCCCCTCCGGGAGGGAAGTTTCCCTGACAGGACGGCCCTGCCAGAGCTCTAGATTGGTTCTGCTCAAGTTCCGCCTCGTGGCGGCGGCGATTCCTCCCGAAAGCCTCCTGTTGATTTTTTTCTGGAACGAAACCCTCCTTATAGCAAAAGATGAGATCGAGAGGGGTAAAAGGGGACAAGGGGGGTAGGCCGCGCCTGGCAGGCTTTTGGCCTCCTTGTGGCTCCCCCGGTACTTCTTCCACCTAGTATTTTTTATAAAATCCAAAATAATTCCTCATTGATTTTCACGGCTTTTGGAGTTGCAAAGAATAGGTATCTTAAACTTGCTCCTATTCAGACCAGAATTCCAGCTGCCGGCATTCTCCCTCTTCTTGTAAACCTTGTAAAATAAGAGAGAAAAGGCATAAGTATTGTACTGTGAAGTATAATAACAGCCCATAAAGCGATAAATATCAACATAAAAGCATGATGCAAAATGGACGTATCACGTATATATAGGCATCCCCCAAAATCCAACTGGTACAACATTATTGCCCAACTCGGTGAGGCCGAAAAGAATCTCGGTGGTACTGAGTTGCAGTAAATGTGGCAACTTTTGAATTCTCGGTGAGATCGATTTGTAAATCTTGATGGTATCGATACGATGACCTAGACCAGTTTCGAAATCTCGGTGAGACCGATTCCATTCCTGGAATTTCTGATTCCTGGATTTTGCTCAACAGAAAGTTGGTCACTAATTCTCGGTGGCACCAATATGGAAGTTGGTGGTACTGAGAGATTAGGGTTTTGCAAAGGATCTGTCTAGTGGAAAATCGGTAGGGTCGAGTCAGAAAAGTTGGTGGCACCGATTTTGCCGGTTTAGCTTTGGATAAATATATTTTGTGGGAGAATGGTTGAGTATTTTTGGTGGCTACCTCTAAGCACTTGAGCAACCAATTCATCATAATACCTCACCCCCTTTTAATAGTATTGGCTTTCCTATGGACTCAAAGTGATTTATGAGAAATGTAAATGTAGAGTCTTCTTTCTTGAAGCCTGAGCCAATCCTATTCCTTCCAATGTCAAAGGGTTTCTCCTCACAATCCTTTAGCCAAGGCATATTTTGAAGTTTTCTGAAATATACTCCCTCCATCCCAAATTTCTTGTCTTAGTTTTATGTAGAAATGGATGTATCAAGATACTAAAATGTGACTAGATACATTCATATCTAGAAAAATCTAAGACAAGAATTTTGGGACGGAGGGAATACTTGGATAAGATTATTAGTGCAAGGATGCATATGTTGTGATCAATATTCGAAACCACCTTAGTGAGCAATTGTGCTTTCAGCTGTCCTACATGAGGAAAGGTTGTAAGCTAACATGGGAAAGTGCACATTTCACAGAAACAAGGTTGTGTTTATTGGCTTTGTAGTTTCAGGAAAGGGCGTGAAGGTCAATGAAGAAGAGATCAAGGCTATCCGTGAGTGGCCGCCGCCACAAAATATGAGCCAAGTACGTAGCTTCCTAGGACTTGCAGGTTCCTACAGCCGGTTCATGAAGGATTTTAATACCATCCCTGCACCCATGAATGTATTAACAATGAAAGACACTCCATTCAAATGGGGTGATGCTCAAGTCAAGTCCTTCCAAGAATTGAAGATGAGATTGACGTGAGCCCCGCTGCTTTCGTTTCCTGATTTTGGTAAGATATTTGAGATTGAATGCGATGCAAGTGGCATTGGCATTAGCAGAGTCCTGATGCAAGAAGGTAAACCTATCGCCTATTTTAGTTAGAAGCTTAATGTCCCAACTCTTAATTATCACGTCTATGATAAAGAGTTGTACGCACCCGTTCGATCTTTAGAAACATGACAACACTACTTTTAGCCTAAAGAGTTTGTGATACATTACGAACATGAATCTTTGAAACATCTAAAGGGTCAACTCAAACTGAATCATAGACATGCAAAATGGAGTGAGTTCATAGAGTCTTTTCCTTATATTGTCAAGTACAGGAAAGGAAAGGATAACATTGTTGCTGATGCATTATTTATGCGCCATATTTTACTTTGCCAACTTGATGTAAAAGTCCTTGGTTTAGAAAGCATCAAAGGATTGTATGCGAAGGACTCATACTTTGGTTTAGAAAGTACAACCAGGGAAAGGGATGTGAGAACTTTCACTCGCATGATGGATTCTTATTTCGAGCTAACAATTTGTTCATCCCATATTGTTCTCTTTGGTTGTTGCTTTTACACAAGGCCCACGCTGGTAGTCTCATGGGACACTTTAGCGAGAAGAAGATTGAGAGTGTGTTGGGTGACCACTTATTTTGGCCAAGAATGAGACTTTACGTGGAGCGCTACGTCATGACATGCGAGATTTGTCACAAAGCTAAGTCTCATATGAACCTCTACGGTCATTATACCCCTCTATCCATTCTGAATGCTCCGTGGGAGGATATTTCTATGGATTTTGTTCTTGGTGTACCATGAACTAAGAGGGGGAGTGACTCGGTGTTTGTGGTAATTGATCATTTTAGCAAAATGGCACATTTTAGCCCATGTCATAAGAGCGATGATGCTTCACACATTGCTGATTTCTTTTTCAGGGAAGTTGTGCGGCTATATTGTATACCACACACCATTTTTTTAGACTGTGACACCAAATTTTTGACCTTGTGGGGAAAACTTCGCACCAAGCTCCTATATTCCATGACATTCCACCCGCAAACTGATGGACAAACCAAAGTTGTCAACTAAACATTGTCCATGGTGCTAAGAGCACTCCTAAACAACAATTTGAAGATGTGGGAGGAGTGCCTACCTCGTGTGGAGTTTGCGTATAACAGGGTAGTACATCCGACCACTAAATTTTTCCCATTTGAACTTGTTTATGGATTCAAACCTATTGTTCCCATCGTATCTTGCCTTTGTCACTGCCGGAATGAACCAACCTTGATGCACGTAAGCATGCAGATTTTGTCAAAGAACTTCATGCCCAGGCCAAGGAGAACATTGAGAAGATGACTGAACAATATACAAAGAGGGAAAACAAGACAAGCAAGAAGATGGTATTCGAACAAGGTGACTTAGTATGGGTACATCTTCGGAAGGACCATTTTCCAGAACAACGCAAGTGCAAGTTGCAGCCACGCGACGATGGACCAATTGAGGTGCTTGAGAGGATCAACTATAATTCTGACAAGATTGATCTTCTATAGGAATATGGTATTAGCCCAACCTTCAATGTCTCTGATCTTTCTCCATACTTTGGTTCTTTTGAGTCGAGGAAGAATCCTTCTCAAGAGGGGGAGGATGATGAGGACATCCGAACCATGAACATCACACCACCAGCCATCGAAGGTCCAATCACAAGAAGTCGTGCAAAGCAAATACATGATCAGGTGAACGCTAATTTAGGTTTATCATTTGACCTTGAAAACATGTTGTGTCTTCACCTCCTTCATTATTGGTTGAACTCAGGTGCAACATCGAAGAACACCAACAACACTTTTAGTCCGTACCAAAAAAATATTTTATGACGAAGAAACAAAGTTACGAAGAAATACATGGTCTGCTGAAGAAACAATGTTCTGACATTGACGAAACAACGTAATGCATGAGTTTGGATAACCCAACATGCAAAAGGTTTCCAGAAATCGGGTTTGCTACTAAAGGAAACATTGTTTGACTCCAATAAACAATGTTTGGTCGAGAACCTCCAACCACCTCAAACTAGAGTTTTCCAAAATCTACCTCATTAAGTATCAAGCCACTTAGTCAAACCAAGCTAGTTTCATGTCACAGCTAAGCTAGTTTTCTTTCGCACCCCCCACAAGTGTTGTCCTCTAATACAAGTAGGCTGGCCCAACCCTACTTTTGGGACTTTTGCCATTTCTATCAAATACCAAAGACATAGACTCCTCCTGAGATTAGAGAGACTCTTGTTACCCTTATTCTCGTGATTCCTTGAGAAATTGCTCCTAATTCGTGCTCCTCGACTAGATCATGTTGTGTGGGTTAGAGTTCTTGGTTTCCTTGTATATTGCACCTATCTCGTGCTCCACGACTTGAGTGTGGTTGTGTGGGGTAACATTGCAGACTGTGGATCATCGAATATTCGGATTGCACGCTTCGGTGAACATCCTCCTCATTGGGTCATAGTCTCTTATTTTCTAGTTTAGTTGCTTGCAACTAGTTATCCCTATGCAATCATTGATCCTACACCATGAAGATTGGATATCCCCTTATTCACCCTCTGATACATAGACAATGTCATATCAGAAACTCCAAGAAAGACCCGAAACAATTTAACCGCCACCAAAAACTTGTGTTCCTCCACGATCCCATGTGGAGCTCTTTTCTAGAGTGTTCTCGGAGGGGAATCCATCATGAAGGCCATCTTCATCAACCTTTCTACCTCCATGATGATGTGTGGGTAGTTGTCCACATTACCTATGGAACCATAGTAGTAGCTAGATATCTCTCTCTCTCTCTCTCTCTCTTTATGATCTTTAATAAATGATCTCTTTAGAGACCTATTCAATGTAATTCTCGTGGTCCGTTTGCTGGGATCCTATGAATTATGGGTTTACATATCTATGAATTTTCTTTGGCCAATTAAACGGGTAGATCATCACACGGAGTGGTGCATAGTAGTGGGTTCAATCTTCCGGTGTCTTTACTATGTGCGAGGAAGACTTGCAAGGCACATATTTTGTTATTACTACTAAGTATAAATAGACGGGATATGTACATATTTATATGTCTTATATTGTCTACATTATCTCATGTTGCTCCAAGCATAATTGTGTTTCTTATGAACTTAATACCCTCTGATGCATGCTGGATAGCGGTCAAGGGGTGGAGTAATAGTAGTAGGAGTTAGTAAGTTTAATGCTATACTTATCACGTACGCAATGCCTATATATGAATTATGCCATGAATAATCACAATCATAACATTGCTCTTTTCTATCAATTACCCAAGAGTTATTTGTCTACCCATTGTATTATGCTTAAGAGAGAGATGCCTCTAGTGAACGCTATTGCCCCCGGGTCCACTTTTCCTAGTAAGTACCAAAAATATAAATTACTTTAGGTTCTTATTTACTTTTTTTATTTACCTACCACTACCAGTTTTAATTCTTGCAACCGGCAAGAATAAGGCAATTAACAACCATCTTGCCTTCATTGGGTGCGAGCATTTGTTTTGTGTGTGTGTGCAAGTGTTGTTGAAGTTATCTATGTGGTTTCTCCTATTGGTTCTATAACCTTGGTTCTTAACAATGGGAAATACTATCTACTACTATACTGCCATATCCTTTCCTCTTCGAGAAAAACCCAATACATACACAAAGTAAAAGGGATTTCAAGCACCGTTGTCGGGGAGGCTTCACCAAATAACCTAGGTGGCTTCACACACATTTTTCAATTTTCTTGTTTTATTTTCCTTGCCTTTTGCTTTGTTAGTTACTTTATACAAAAAATTAAAATACCAAACATATTTGTGTTACTATCTTTGCTAAAGAGTTGCTATCATGTCTACCATTGAAAACACTAAGTTCTCGGACTTTTCTAATTCAAATTTTAATGATTTTATTAGTACACCTATTGATCCTTCCTCCACTAGTGCGGAGTCCTATGATATTAAATTTTCTTTGTTAATTCTTATTATAAAAGACCATTTTGATGGAAATCCTAATGAAGATGTTGCAGTACATCTTAATACTTCCGTTGAATTATTTGACCGCAGAGTATGAAAGATGTTGATAATTATATTGTGAAACTGAAATTGTTTCCTTTCTCTATGAGAGATTGAGCTACAACATGGTTTCCAACTTTACCTAAAAATAGTACCAATTCATGGTCAAAGTGTAAAAATGCATTTATTTCTAAATATTTTCCTCCCGCTAAGGCAATATCTACGAGTAGTCAAATGATGAATTTTAAACAACATGAGCAAGAACATGTTGCAAAACTAGGAGAGAGAATGAAATTGGTAGTTAAAAACTATCGTATACATGGATTGAGTTCATAGATGATAGTGCAAGATTTTATGCGGGACTAAACTTTGTTTCAAAAAACTTACTAGACTCAGATGCATGTGGAATATTTATGGGATAACACTTGGAGAGGCAACAAAGCTTTCTCGACAACGTGACTACAAATTATTACTAATGGCACACTAAGCGAGCTCCAACTGGTAAGATGGTAAATACTGTCGAGGAAGGATCCTCGTTGAGGGAGAAAATTGATGCTATCATGACCATGTTTACTACTAAAAATGCTCAAATAGATACAAATGATTTTCTTTTCTCTTACTTGATGGACAAAAATAATAATCATATTAATGTGAATTTTATGTGAAGGTACAATATCAATAAAAATGCTTATAGAGGGAACTTTAATAGTCCTTGACTATAACCGGGTAATCTCTCTAATAGTTATGCTATTTCCTATGGAAATTCATAGAGTTATAACAGTAAGATACGTGGTGAACTATAGAACAATGTTAAATAATTTATTTGCTCTCAAAAAGTTCTCAATACTATGGTTGAAGAAAAATTCAGGAAAGTTGATGACATGTCTAGAAACATGGATATCCTTCTGCATGATGTGGATAACCATAAAATTAAAATTTCCCACCTAATACAGATGAAATGCCTAAATCTTTGAAAGATATCCAAGTCTCCATTAATTACAATAGGAAGATGATAGACATGCGTAGAGCAAGAGGAGAAATGTGAGCAAATAAATGTTGACTTGTGTTTCCTTCCTCGTAATGATGAAGATCTCAAAACTATTGGTGTGCCACCTTGTTGGCATATGAAAATCTTCAAGACCAGCAAGGCCCCTTGGTGGTTCAGATGTGGGGTGCACAATGCACAGAGAGCATATCCAACAATGCACACAAACATAGTTTACCCAGGTTCGGACCACCGTGAGGTGTAAAACCCTACTGCTGCTTAGGTCGTATTATTTGTGGAATCCCAAGTTACAAGAGAGTGCAGCTTGCAGCGGTCGGAATAGGGGCTCCGCGGACCCAGAAAGGTTCGAACACTAGGGTGCGCTCACTCTCCTAGCCTGTTCTGCCTCTCAACCTCATGGCAACTCTCTGGTGGCTCGAGCTAAGGAAGATGAACAAGAACACTCGTACTGTTTACCCAGGTTCAGGCCACCTCGCAGTGTAAGACTCTACTCCGGCTTGTATGAATTTCTCGTGGGAGACAGAGTGAGTACAAGGTGAGTTCTTGCCCTAATGGAGTCGATGCCCTTCTACGGAGGCTGGGCCTCTCTCTTATACAGGCCCTCGTACTCTTCCCCCCAAAACACTTGGCGGGAAGAGTTGCCACAATTGTGTTTTCAAAAGGGGACATGACTCTAGTCCATGCTGACAAAGGTGATCTCCGCTTGCCAAAATTCTTCGTTGTGATGCACTGGTGGGCTCGGGGGTGACCTCCGTCCTATCGAGCCCCCAGCCTTGGCCCTCTTCCACCAATTAGGAAACCTTTGGAGGTTGTTTTGGGAACCCGCAAGTTGACCCCACACCCTTAGCATGAAAGTGGAAAGCCTCTCTATATGTGCCTGCTTGCACCGCTCCTACGCCACGTGCGCACCTCTCTATCTAGCACTTGCCTCACGAGGGTCTTCCTTGCTGGGCCCGCCGCCGGGCCGAATCAGGCCTCTCTAGCATGTTGCGCCTCGGGCCGCAGGCCGACGGGCCTGGGTACCCCCATTCCGAGGGGCCCGAAAGTAGCCCCCGGGCCCGTGTTGCGCATGACTCCACTCGATGGGAGGGGCGAAGGGACATGGGCCCCAACCACCTGCAGTCCAGGCTCGACGCGTGGCACCCGGAAGGTCGTGGGACTCTTCTCCTTCGTGCAATGCTTCAGGAACCACCCTGAGTGAGTTGACATAAAGGCTACGTGTAGCACCAGCCATCATTGTTTCTCGCGCTAACTAGCGTCGTCCCCCTGCGCCTTCGATCTCGCATAAGACTTCCCCTGGGCCCGTGGTATGCACGGGGTGGCCTATTGGTGGAATGGGGCAACACGAGCTATAACCATCTGCGGGCCAGGCATGTCACGTGGTGCTCGAATGAGCGCGTCTCGCCTCCACTTCTCACGATGCTTCGGGGACTGTGATCGTGCCTAATAAAACTACCACACCTGCGGGGTGGAGTCACCACCACACAACTTCTCCCGTCTGCCTTCCTCCCGCGCTCCTCCGCGCTTCTTGTGCGAACGTTGCCTTCTTCCCCCTCTCCTTTCCATGGTGTCCAGGTGGGGTGCCACAAGTGCTGAAGCGCGGGCGAGGACTTCAGAGCCACCATACTTACCTAGGGGCGTTGGGAGCCAGCCGCCGAGGCCGACCCCAGGGCGATGGCGCTAGGCTGCCAACAACAAGTAAGTGTGCTATCACCATTGCTTTTCCTTGCGTACCTTGTGTGGCCCGATCAGTCTGATCACCGAACTTTCCAGGGCACCAATGCCTAAGAGGCGCAGGGATGCCCCGCCGGGGGCGCCCTCTCGCGCACCGCCTACTCATGAGGCATCTGCCTCCGCGCTTGGGGCAACAAGGCCCGGAGGATCCGTGGCCCCATCCGGGGCAACGGTGGAGCCCTGGGGGCGCGCGGACCATGCCATCACTTTCACCTCCCAAAGCGTCGGTCGCGAGGCGGATCTATCCTGCGGGGAGGCAGCCATCATCGAGGTGCAGCGCACCAAGCAGTTCCTAGAGCTTGCCTGTTGCATGGGCGATGCGCTTTGTCGCTTCATCAGGGATGCCCTTGCGCTGCCGCGTGCGCATGGTGATGTAGGCTACCTCTACTTCTTCCTCAAGGTGGTAGAGGCGCTGGAATCGGGCGTCTCCAAGGTGGACGAATACATCGAGTCCAGCGCACACGGTTTTCTGGACAACACACACGATCTTCTGGAAAGCGCGCTGTCGCGCGTCTTCTCCAATTTGCGTCGCCACGACCCCGCGTTCGACCTCTCTCGCATGATGGATCTGGTGCCCGCGGAGCATGAGATCCCCCTCAGGGATGAGGTGCGTGAGCATGTGGAGTCCGTGGTCGGGCGGTTCATTCAGGCGGCACCCTCCGAGGAGAGCAGCAGCTTTGACACCGAAGCCTCCGAGAGCCATGACGAAGATAGTGCCTCCTCCGCTTAAGCTTTACTATCTCTTTCCTATTGCATCAATAACCACTTGGCCGTGGGAGGGCATTAGAATTTTGTAATATACTTTTGTCTTAAGTAGTAGTTGCCTATTATGCTTGGGGTGTGTAACACCCTGTGTTTAGCTTTCCTGACTAACTAACTTATTTCAAAAATTAGGACCAATTAATGTTTTTTGTTAATGCGTGTGATGCTTTAAGTGACTATGGTTTGCCTGCTTGCTAGTATGCTTGTGTTGATTCCCAATAATTGTTGTTATTCTCCAACTCACCTCCTTAGCCCATGTTCCCGTGCCTAATGATCATGCCATGTGTTTAGGACCAGAAATCATTTTTACCAAATACTATTTTCACCAAAAAAGCATTTCTTTGAATTAAGCTTTCAAAACCCGTGAGATGAGATTTGTGCTACAAGTCCTCAAATTAAGGAATTTATTTTGCACCAATTATTTTATTTAAAACCTATTATCAAAATGTCTTCCAGAAACCACATTATTATTATTTTTGAAGTTATTTTATTATTTTATTTAAATGCCTTTTTGTGGGTCCAGAAGTGGTCTCTTATGAAGGAAAGTTATTTTTATTGCTTTCAAAATATTTGAGAAAATTTAGAGAAACTCAATGGACATATATATTCCATATATATGAGTTTGAACACATGGTCATGTTTAAAATATTGGGCAAACCCCTCAAAAACCCTTCCTGCCTATTTCAAGCTTTCGAAATATTTCTATAAGAAATATTCTCAATAAATTCGAGTAAAATTTCTGCATATCACCTATGATATGTTTGATGATCTTGCCAAGTTTCATCCCAATCCTAGTTGATTTGACTCCCCTAATTATTCTAAAACCCTATCTGTCCAGATTCAAATTTGAGCAACTCTACATTGTCAAGTGTCTCCAATTGTGCTCAAATTTGGTAGACATGTTCTAATACTCCAATAATGCAACCACACGAAGTGGTGCATCAAGGAGAATAGAAGAACTTGTCCCAAGCACCTCAAAACCCTCTTTGTTGATTTCTGACTTTGGGAAACTTTACATTATAAAGTTTCTCCAATTGACCCCAAACTTTTTGTGCATGCCGTAATGCTCAAATAATGCCCCACACCAAATATTGGATTTGTGGGAATTGATTTGAATGGAATTGTAAGCAGAAAGCCATTTATGCCCATTTCAAGGGTTTTCCAAGTCTACATTGGAAACCTTCTCCACCAAATCCCAAATTTGGTGTCCAAGCTTACTTTCGTCTATTATTTGATTCTGTTAAGTTTCATATCCATTGAAGTCCATCTGATTACTCTGCCACTCATCACACACCTTGTGTGCATTCACTTTATTGGCTACTTTGTCCCCTTCAACTTTAACCCTTGAGCTCAACTTTCTACCGCAGCTTCATATAGTTACATTTTACCTCCAGTAACATTTCCAAGACCACTGGTCAATTATTGGAGAGAGGCTCCATGTAACTATTCCTCATTTTACCCTTGGAATCACCATTTCCACCCCTCTTGCCCCACTTCTGCTTAAGCCAAAGGCCCCACCTCTTGCCAGAGGGTCCCTAGCAACCCAAAGCATTGTTTAAAGCCAAGAGATGGCATGCTCATGTGGAGAAAATGAGCAGCACATCCTCAAGTGGAATTGTGGCTGAAATATAGCTTTGTACATCAAGTAGTATCTACCCTCCCTTGCTTGAGCTGAAATTTTGCAGAAATTTAGTCCTTCCATGCCTAAGGCTGCTAGACATGATTTTCCCCATTATTTCTCGTGTTAGTTCCCTAATTAGTAGCCCTAAGTTTGCTGCTGCAAACTTAACACCAGTCAAAACCTATCTAAACCAGCTCCACTTGGGGCCAAACTTCACCAGTGCCTTGTGGCCGGCATGCCTTGCATGTTTGACACCTTGCCCTGGCCAAAGGTGGGCACAGGACACCAAGTGGGGTGGTGACCACCTCCATGGAGTGCAAAAATGGTGCTCTGCATCTTGTTTCTTCCCTCCAGTCCATTTCCAGCTGAATCAAGTTGTCTCAGCATGTCCCAGCAGCATCTTTTGACCGTTCAACAGGTTTCCATCCATCAGCTAGCCTCCAAGCTCCGTGTGGGGTGCATGGCATCCATGCACAGGGAGATCCACAGAGCTCCTGAGCTCTCTCTCCCTACCCTCTCGCATATATTCTCTCCCCCGAGCCTCTCTTGCTCTCTCTCAGCCCCCTCCTCTCTCGGCTCACCTCCAGGACCGTCCATTGGAGCTCCCGCGCCGTCCTCCTCTCCCCTCGGCCCCATTGCCGTCGCTCGGCTCAGCTCGAGCACGAGCTATCCAACCCTCCCCCTCGTCTCAGCCAAGGGCTCCAGGGGCACCCCATAGGCGCTAGAAGACCCCTGCGCATCCCGGGACTCCCGCTTCGTGACCGTGCCATGCCCATCTTCGACCGACGCCGCCGTCCGCCCTTCCGTCGGGCCGCCTGCTCCCGGCCGCCCTGCAACCCTCACGGCCACCATGGGGCACGGTAGAGAGTGGGGCCTATGCCCGCACCCCCAGCTCGGCGTATGGGCGGCAAGAAGGCCACAGCCGCGGCGGCCAGCGCCTCCCCCTTTGCCGTGACGGGAGGTAGAAGAAGGTAGGGAGAGAGAAGGAAGGGACCGTGGCCCGGCCTGTCGGCCGGCTGGCGAGGCTGACGGGTGGGCCTCTCCATGTTAAGTGGAGACGGGGTGGACTGTAGCCGCCTTTGCCCAAGGAAGGCATATTTCCCTGGGTGCGTTTTCGGCATCACCCGCACCACCGCGGGCCAGACTAAGCTGGGCCGGCCCAAAGCTGCGGTGCGCCCTGCGCACAATTTAGTTTCCCCCCTCCAGTATAACTCTTTCACATTTCTTTTATCAGTATTCTTCAAAAATCAATCAAAAAATCATTGTAATTCCAAATTGCTTGATTCAAACTCCTGCAGGTTCCTAAAATTCAGGTCTATTTGAATATGTGCTTTGCACATTTGTCCAAGCAATATTTATGTGGTGTATTTATTAAAATACAAATTTGGATATATTTGGCCCCACTCTCGGAAAATCCTATAGCGTTCAAATCAACTCAAAATGGAGTGATTCCAATTTCTAGAGCCTCCTAATATCATGCCCTATTTTTAGAACTTTGGTCAACATTTTTTGTCAGGCTTTATTCTGTTGCAGTAAATAAATAGTTTCCTATTGCTATTTATTCCATATTAGAAAATTCCTAGAATATTCATTTCAATTCCAAATCCAGTGAAACAACTTCCTAAATAATTCTAAAGTTGTTCTCTATTAAATGAGTGCCTCCACTCATTTTTATCACAATAGTTTCTGTGAGCTCCATAAAGAATCCCCTCCTCCTCCTTTCCTCCATTCAGAAATCCCTGATGATCCAAACCTCCTATGGCAAGCTTCAGGTATTTTTCTTATGACCAGAGAGGTCCAAAAAAATATAACTTCTATTTATGTAGCACTTTTATTTCTGCCTGTTGTGTGGCTTACCATGGTTGCTTCCGACGATAGTTGACGGGTAGGCGAAGTACTCCGAGTCGGAGCGGAAGACCTCGAAGACCCCGAGGGATTATGTGAGCAAAGGCAAGCAACCCTTTGAACATGACCGAGCATATGTTATATTGCATGTTAAGATAGCAAGTATTTCCGTTGCATATGATCATAAGTGCTGGTAAACCACTAAGGTGACGTTACCGATGGCTCCTCCAGAGCACATGCATTGAGCTTGATCCTACTCCTTTTGACGATCATGCTATTATCATGTTGACAAGTAATGCTAGAGTAAATATCATGAGCATGTTGTCGGTACAAATCAAAGATTTATGAAAACCCCGTCGGGTGCCACTTATGCCCGAGGGTGATGATTAGTTAGGTGGCCACTTTTGGTGAAGTGGTGCACCGCGTATTTGTGTGAGTATGGTTTCGAAAATGGGATTAGATTTATTATGTGTCGACTGTCCCAACCTTACCAGTACGACCACGTTACCCCTTATGGGACGGGGCTATGTTGATTACTCTGGTCGGTGCTAGCAAAAGCCACATAACTAGTGATGGGAGTGATGTGTGGTCACTCTCATGATGGGGTCGTGCCAAGTAGGGCGACTACACCATTTTTATGAGTTCCAGGAACACCGTTGGTCCCCGCATGGTCGACACTGTCCAGAGTCGGTGCTCATAAGAGGTACAACATGTGGGCTGGGTACCAATCGAGTGGACCTGTTTGTCTAGTATCGTCAGGGGAAAGGCATTGATCGGGTACTTACCTTGGGTATGTTACATACCACGAGTCGTGGATGACACGGAAGTTTCCCGGATCTCATGGGTCCAGCATACTACCTCTGCAGAGTGTAAAACTATTCGAATAGCCGTGTCCATGGTCAAGGACAGTTGGGTGGTGCTGCTTAAACTACGTCCAGTTATTTCCGCATAAACCAAGTGTGTGTGAGTTTTGATAAAAAGGAGTTATTATGAAAGTAATGATATCACCAAGTTTGGTGACTTCGCATATAGGGTGAGCCTGGATGGTTCAACCCTTGACAGATATATTGATATCCGTAACCTGTTCTTCAAAAGTAATTCATTAACTTGATGCATATTCATGATCATTCCACCAAGATGAATTCCACCCATGATGCATGTTATTGTTATCCTTCACTTTCATTGTTCATATCATGGGCTGTTCGTGAGTACATTCAAAAGTACTCATTGGCTTGCCACTGGTTATTTCATTGACCAGGTATGAGAGAACATGATTTGGTGAAGAGTAACTCGGTGACGTTCTTGCGAGCTAGGACGCTTCCCATTCAGAATACATGTAGGTTAAGGTTGATGGCATGGGTTCACGCTTTCAACCAATAATTCCGCCATTGGTCCAGTTTGGTGTGTTGGCCTTCAAGGCCCTATATATGTAAGACTCGACCGCAATGGTCATTTATTGTATCAAACGGTATGTATGGATGTAAGACTCTTACTATTCAGTTTTTGTGTGTTCGGTGAGCATTGATCTCTGGGATCACTCAGCATGTTCATTCGGCGATTTTTACTCGTAAGTCGGGGTCCCCACAGGGTGCCTTCGTTCCTTCTGCGAGGTCCTCCGTTTTCATTCATGTGTTTCCTGTGCTCTGGCCAGCGGGGTCCCATAGCACGCGGCTCCCGAGGGTCCCATCCTTGACGTGCGATGGGGCCCTTGGGGCGACAGCTCCCAAGCACTTTTTAGTACTTGCCCTTACCTGGCTAGGCTGTTGCTTCGCGTCGGGCCTTCCTCAGGGAGCCGTATCGCGAGGTTCCTTGCTGCAGACTTCGTATGCTCATCAACTCGTGATCGGCCCCCGCACGAGGGGCCCATCAGTAGAGGTCTTGGCAAAGCGGCCAAGGCTTGAGTAAGATGTCGTGTGCGGGGGCAGGCCCGTAGGTCAGGACCCGCTTCTCGGAGCGAGCCAGCCATGAGCGCCATGCCCAGCTTCACGTTCCCTTGGCCATCCTACCCCACGAAGTCCTCGGGGCAGGCTCTTGATGCGGCCCCGCGGGGGCTCCACAAAGCCCGTGGCGACGATTGCTTGTGCAAGCCTCGCGAGGCTGGTGACCTCGCGAGGGCCTTGTCCACGCAACTCGGTGGTGGGCCAATCCCAAGCTGCAACACGCGTCGTGAGGTCACAAGCAGACTTGCCTGGGCTTCCCCAAGCCTGCAGACATAGCAGAGCAGCCCGTAGACGTGCAGTAGGCAAGCTTTGCCCGGCGAGGGGAATCAGGATGACGCGGGCCCCTCCGTTTGAGATTCAAGCGCGACGCATGGCGCGTGACGGGGCATGGGGCACTCCCACTTCCCCATGACACCTCGACAACCGTCTGGTGCTGACATAAAGCATGCGTGATACGGGGTCATCATTGCCCCCTTTAACCTTCCACACGCTGAATGCAGGCAAGGAGCTGCGGGTTGAACATCCACTTGGAGGCCTCAAATCAAGGCAAGGGGAAGGGTCTCCTACCCCAACTTCTTCGCCCTTGCTCCTCATTCTTTCTTATCGTCATAGTAGTGATGGCACCAGGAAGAGATCCTCTGCCCCCAAGAAAGAGGAAGTTGTGATGGGGGAGCACGCGTACCGCAACTGACGAGGGGAAGAGGCCGCCCCCCCTATGCCTGTCTCCACCCTCAAGGTGACTCACCGGGGCGCAAGCGCTCCCCACTGACGGCTCGTGTAGCCCGAGCAGACGCAAGTGGGGCTCTATTCGCGGGCGCGAGTGCGGTGGACGAGGCGGGCACGGACGGGGCCAGCGGTACGGTGTAGACACCCTACCTACCAGGTCACGAAGTCGCTCTGACAACGCGGCCCTCGAGTTCATCATAAGGATGGAGGGCAGGCCTTGCACCTGGCTCTGGCTGCAGCCACACGGCTACTATTACGGGCCTTCCTAGGTGGTGATAGAGTTCAACTCCCTCAGCTTCATGTTCTTGAGGCATGGGTGGAAGTCGTTCACCCTTGCCCAGGGCTTGCAAGAAGGGAACGTCCTCCACTTCAAGTTTGACAGGGCCGCCACACTCTTCATGAAGGTATTTGGAAACGCTGACGGTCACCTGCGCTGCCGCATGGAAGGTGATAGCAGCGGCAGTAGCAGCCCTTCCGGCATTGATGGCAGCGCCAATCTTCCTCCAGGTAGAGCGGGGGCGACAACGATCCTGACGGCTCCCCGGGCACCCATGTCAAAGAGGAGGACTCTAACTAGGCGCAGGTGACGTCAGTGTTGGGGTCCTCGGTGGTGGTGCTTTGAGAACCCGATCTTTCTTTAATGCAACATGCTGTCACCGTGGGGCGTGTAAGAAGGGGTTATATCCTTCATGCTTCAAATCGAATGCTATTTTGGGTCAAAAACAAGCTTCTCCCCGGTGCTCTTTGTTAAGCTTGCACCCCCTCCGAGGTCATCCCGATGCTTCGTGTTGCTAAGGTCCAGCCCCCGAGAGCTCCCCAACCATTGCTGGTACGAAGGCTCCTGAGGCATGACGCTTAGGGGATCGCCTTTAGCGCGCGAGGGGCTTGCGCAAGGGGTTGTTACTTTTCGGGCCTGCCTCGCGAGACCCCTTGAGGGAAGTCCTGTAGAGAAAAGACATTATCCCGAATGGTATGCGCTTGAACGCTTGCATTTGGGCGTTATGCGAGAAGTATAAGCCCCAAGGGCCTTGGTGGTGTGACGTGCACGTGTGCATGCCCGCGAGCGAGAACCCAGTTCTCTGGGTTCTCAGGACCACCGTGGTAGATCCACGCAAAGGCTCCGTGCCCAGCCCCCGCGAGCGTGAGGCCCAAGGTAAAGCTAGTACGCGTGTGCCGCAGGGGGAAACCTGCAGCTGTCGAACTGAGGGCTCTCCACCCTAAGGTGGTGCGGCCCTCGGGGGCATTCTTCGTTGTCTTCTCCCGAGCACGATGCATGGGGCTTCCACTAGGAGTGGACATAGTAAGAAAAGAGAAAGCCAACGGAACTCCATGAAAACAAGAAGACCAAGATCTTCATTAAAACAAGAGGCGAACTGGTTTACAAGCCAAAAAAGGGGGATGCGGCTACCGTATCCGACACGGGTCAGCCGGGTGAGCTTGTTGACAATATAAAAAAGAAGGGAAGAAAAGCGGCTACCGTGTCCAGCACAGGTCAACCTAGAGAGAAATGCGGTGTCGTGTCCATCATGGGTCAGCCTCAAAGAAATGCGGCTGTCGAGTCCAGCATGGGTCAGCCTCGGGTTAGTTGCGGCCCACGGGGCGTCTTCTTCAATTGTTCCCAAGTGTGATGCCTGGGGATTCCACTTGGGCATGGGCATAGTCGCATTTTGACAGTCATTCTGCCAGTGTGGAGCATAGGGACTTCCACTTGGGCATGGGCAGGAGCCCTCCAGTGAGGCGACAACATGGCTTATCGTGGGCTTCCACTTAGGAGGCTCCGGGGCATGTAAAGCTCCAAACTCATTATTATGTGAGAGTGTCACGGGCAACGATAATTGCGCGGACACCCCATGCAGAAGGCTCTGGAGTTCCTAACCCGATCTTCACGTGCTTTCGTGCGTTTCGACGTAGAAACGTGCATGTCGGTGCAACGCTCCTGTGGCCCAAACATGAGCGCCATCGTGCCTCGCATGGCCACAAGAGCGCGGTAGTATGCCCCTACGGACCAATCATGAGCGCAATCGCGCCCGCGCAGCCGAAAGAGCACAACACAAGGATAGTCATTATGGGAGACGACAAGGTGCATGCCCAGCGGGAGTGTGAGCCAAGCCGCATTACCTTCATCTGCCTGCGAAGGTTCTCCAAGACAGCGTGACACTAAAGACCTTGGTGAGATGACCAACACGGGTGGCCATCCCCATGAGCGAGAGCTTGTTGACTTAGATTTCTCGGTGCTGTGAGGACAAGTCCTGACACAGACGCCGTGTCTAAGACCCAACACGGAACCATCATAGGGCGGTTGCGGGGGCGCGCCAGTCCCCGGCAGCGGCAAAACATCAGAGCTTAAGATTTAGACAAACGACACCATCTTCAATGAAGGTTAATCGAGTTTGTTACACATCTAGAAAGCGCCAACTCGAGCAAAATACACAGAATTGCTTGATTCGAACAACCGATACGTCCCAAACGTATCTATAATTTCTGCTTGTTCCATGATCTTTTGGGTGACATTGCTATATGTTTTCCTACACTTTTATATCATTTTACACATATTTGGACTAACCTAGTAAATCAGTGCACCCAGTGCCAGCTTCTGTCTGCTGATGTCTATTTTGTAGGGTTTTTACCCAATTTTCCGAAGCCCAAAAAATTCCAGGAAAAATATAAAAAAATCCGCAAAACAGAAGTTTCCGGATCACCGAAGATGGGCCTGAGGGGGCACGGGCTGCCCAGGCGACCTGCTGGCGCGGCCTGACCCTAGTCTGCGCCAGGAGGCCGCCTGGGTGGGCCCCACCTCCTACGGTGCTCTCCTTTGGTCAATATTTAGAGTCCCGAGAGGAAACCCTTCCACAACTTCCATAATCGCGAATTTCTCCATCATTCCGTTGCCGCAGCGCTTCCGAGATCGGGAGCGTCAGGAAGCCTCTTCCCGGCACCCTGCCGGAGGGAGGATTGACCTCCGGGAGCTTCTCCACCACCATGGACTCTTCCCGGACGTGCCGTGAGTAGTCCTCCTTGGACCATGAGTCAATGACTAGTAGCTATGTGATGTCTTCTCTCCAATCTTGTGCTTCAATGGTTAGTCCTCGTGAGCTTCCCTACATGATCAAGGCATCTATGTAATTCTATTGCTATTGCAATGCTCGGTTTGTTGGGATCCGATATATTATGAGATTACGTTCAGATTGTTATGAGTTATATATTTGATTATCCTTTTATATTATGTTCCTTAGTGATTCATGCATGTTCTCCGTTGCTATTTATTGCTTTGGCCGAGTAGTAGATTGTAACTCCAAGAGGGAGCATTATGCATGATTGTGGGTTCATGCCCCTCGATGTCTAGCTTGAGTGACAGAAACATGAGACTAGGGGATATGCTGTTGCCACCAGGGAGAAAACAACAGTTCTTCTAACCATGGTTGCAAGGATTGTTTACCTTACGCATAGTTCGTTAATACAGTTGTCTGTTGCTTTGAGTTAACACTTTGGGTGGGGCTCGCAACTTAATACCGGCGAGATGTTCTGGATAGATATCTCAAGGTGGATGATTAGTAAGTAGATGCTAATGAATAAACGGTCTACTTGTCTTGGTGTACTGCCCATTACTATTGAACCTCTAACTATCAAGTAGTGTAATTAGCATTGTCGTGCGTTCATAACTTTGTCAATTGCCCAACTGCGATTTGTTTACCCAAGCATAGTTGTTTATCGTCTTTTGGGAGAGAGACATCAGTAGTGAACATCATGTGACTCTGGTCCATATCACCATCATTGTTTACACCTCCACCATTTACCGCTTTCATTTACTTTTCTGTTGCAATCACTATTGCTATTACCGCTTGTGTTTTGATCCTTTGCAAACTACATGGACGGAGAGATTGACAACCTCTCTCTACTCGTTGGGAGAAAAGTTATTTGTTGTGTGTGCAGGTTCACGTCTTATGCTAGCGGCAAGGTGGGAGACACCTACTTGTTGATCCTAGGAGTCCTACTGGTTCGATAAACCTTACAGTTTTCGTGCGAGGGAAAACTTGCTATTGACTACACCTCAAGCTTCCACTTGGGGTAACCAACGAGGTTCGAGAAGTATATACATCATCTCGTCAATAAGCAAAGTTTTCTAGCGCCGTTGCCGGGGACTCCAGTCTTCAAGATAGGGGAGTTGCACGCTATCCTTTACCTTTTCTTTTTAGTCTTGTTAGTTTGCTTTCTAGTTTTTGCTTTAGAGTCTTATACCAAAAACCACAAAAAAAATAGTTACTTTTGCTTTTTTGAGTTAGTATGCCTAAGTCCTTTGCCTTTGGTGTCGCACCCGAAGGAGTGATTCTCACCTTCAAAAAAAGGGTTGGAGAAAGTTTGAAAGATGCTTGGTATAGAATTCAAAATTCTCAAGATAGAGCCACCAAGAAGCAATCCACCACTATTTTGCTTGGAAATTTTTATGTTGGTATTACTTCTTGGCATAGGTTTGTTCTAGACACAACAATAGGAGGGAATTTCTTGGAAGCTCTCGTTGGGGAGGCTCTTAATGTTATGGAAAATCTTGTCGGAATCCCACCTATTGTTGACATAGAATATGATATCACTTTAGCTCACATTATGAGTAAACTTGAGAAAATAGAGCTAGAGATGCCAAGGATGAGTAAAATTAATGAAGTAGAACGTAGGATTCAAGGAAACTTAAATAGACTTGACAGCTCCATGAACAAAATTTACAAAACTTTGGAGACCCTTAAATCCCATGACGTCGATCCTTCCAGGATTGATAAGATCGAGGATATTTTTGAAACTTTAGGAGCTACTATATCCTCCATCAAGAGTAAAAAGGTAGAAACTCCAGCAAGGAAGGGACCTAGGTTTGTTAACGTACCCAAGGTTCCTCAACCCAAAACAAGTATACCTATTGCTAAGGGTGTTGAAAATGTGAAGACCTTGGAAGATATACCTCTCTTAAATATAATTAGAAATGAAATTCCAATTGGTCTTACTACCTTTGCTTTTGCTACTAGAAGTGTTGCCACTAAGCCTCTCTTTGAGAGTCATCTTAAGACTATTGTATTATTGAAGACCTCTTTGATGATCTTGATGATGGTTCAATTGATACAACTTGATCTTCTTGCATTATGCCTAGCTCAAAGGCATAAAAGAAAGCGCTTATTGGGAGGAACCCAATTTGTTTTTAGTTTCTGTTTTAGTGGTCTTGATGCTAGTTAGAGCATGTCTAGTAGAGCCCTCAAACCCTTAAATCTAAAACCTATTTTAAGGGTTGAGAATTGGCCATTTTTGATACTTTTAAGGGTTGGAAAACAGGGGCAAAGACTAGAACCCTCAAACCCAACCCTTATAACAGAATATTCCATTATAAGGGTTGGGTGTGAGGGTTCTAGTCTTTGCCCCAACCCCAACCCTTAAAACTGTCATTTGAGATATCACAATTTTCACTAGAAAAACACAATCAATCTTCAAACAAACACGGAAATAAAGATCATTGATGCATGGTTTGATCGGTACCGGTGCTTGCATCCAACCCCACATGTGCCCAAGCACGAACCAAGCACAAAAAGTTCTGTCTTGATGCCTCTATAACGGAAAAGCATACACAAACAACAACCAAACACATTACAGATTCATAGGCTATTAATTTGTGTAGAATTCATCCTGAAACTATCTATTCATTGTCTTCCCGTATTTATTTGTACCATCCAACTAAGTTTCAGATGCGGTCTAATTCTCCAAAAGACTAGAGAAGTGGGCATATTTATATGAAATGCTAAATTCACGATTCCCTCTCCCCATGATTGGAAATTAGATGTTACCACCTCAAGCTGATAATTTGATATAATTTAGTCTTTGGCTGTAGTATAAATCAAGATAATTCTCCCAAGAGATTAAAGACAAGTGGGCATACATTCAGACTTCACCTCTCAATGAGAAGATCCGAGGGATTTCAGGTTACAACATATGCACATGAGGCCCAGGATTTAGATACTTGAGGAGCTGCAGCAAATTGTTTGAAGTGGACAGCAGAAATATGAAAGCAGATAAAAGATCACAAACACCCACTCATGAAATTTCGTCAGGAGAAAGACGAGGATGAGGTAGCGGTTGGAGGACGAGTCGATGACCATGATGACTTCGTTGAAGTCGCTGCGGTTGGAGGCGAGGAGCACGAACTCCTCCTCCTCCTCCCCCGGCTGCTGCTCGCGCTCGGCGGTTGTGGCCGCGGCGTCGTCGAGGGCGCAGCAGAGCCGAGCGGCGCGGTGTGGGAGGAGCGCGAGGCGGACGGTGGGGCGCAGCTGCCGGAGCTTGGCCTGGCCGGCATCCACCTCCATTGCCGCGGCCACCACCAACGGCACCTCCGGCACGAGCGAAGGGAGCGAGGACGCGGGCGAGGCGGCCGAGGCCAGGGGCAGGCTGACGGGCGGAGGGAGGGAGGACGCGGGCGAGGAGGCCGGGGCAACGAAGGAGTCCGGCGGCGCCTCCATGGCTTGCCGCGGGGGCGACGGGAGGGAGCGCGCGAAGGGAAATTTCCCTCCCGCGCAACGACCGGTGGAGTGCGGGTTGAAGGTGGGTTTCCCTCTCCAGTCCTCACTTTTACAGATTGGAAGGGCAACCCGAGATCCAATCCGTAATTTTTTTAAGGGTTTAGGGGTTTAGGGGTTCTATTATTTGCCATTTTTTCGTTTCAACCCGTAAAAAAACAGTTATTTCTGTTTATTTGAGGGTTTAAGGGCTCTAATAGACATGCTCTTACTACTGTAGCAACATCATTGTATCTGTATTTTTAAGCTTTGTGCCAAGTTATAGACTCCGATTGCAAGAAAGTTCAAATTGTTTTGACATGCTGTCCAGAAACAGATTCTGTGTGCTTGACGAAAAAATTCGCCAAAAATCACCATATCATCTTTTTGATCTGAATTTGTTTTGGAGCATGCTCTATATAATTCCTTTCTGGCATCTGTTCTGAGTTTTTTTATTTGAGTTGCAGAAGTACGCCGAATAAATTATTTACTACCAGGTGTTCTATTTTTCACAGATTCTGCCATGTTTTGCGTTTTCATTGTTTTGCAAACACTACTGGAATCCAGAAATTTGCCGTCAGCCAGTTCTTTACCGTCTGCTGGCTGACGGCAAAGAACCTCTTTGCCATCAGTTGACACAATACAGACGGCAAAGAACTGACACATGGCAAAAATACTATTTGCCATGTGTGGGTCCTTTGCCGTCTGCCAGCAGACGTCAAAGAGCCCCAGGGCAGACGGCAAAGGGGACGCGTGGGCCCCATGCCTGCCGTGTCCGAAATCCGGGGGCCTTTGCCGTCCGCGGGCCTTTGCCGTCTGCCATACGGCCCTTTGCCGTCTGCCTTACGTCCCTTTGTCGTCGGGGGGCGGACGGCAAAGGGGCCTCCCTATAACGGCCGTTACCCCCCACCTCGCTCACTGTCTCTCTCTCTCTCTCACCCCGACCACTCTCTCTCTCCACGGCGGCGATGCCCTGCCGGCGAGATCCCCTCCCCGCGGCGAGCCTACCCCCCCGGCGAGCCCACCCCCCCCCCCCGGCGACCCCCTCCCCGCGGCGACCCACCCCCTGCCCCCTGCCGCCGCCGCCCCCTGCCGCCGCCCCCTGCCGCGCGCCGCCCCCTGCCGCGCGCCGCACCCTGCCGCCGCCCCCCTGCCGCCGCCCCCTGGCACGCGCCGCCCCCCTGCCGCCGCCCCCTGGCACGCGCCGCCCCCTGCCGCCGGCGCCCCCTGCGGCGAGCCCCCAGCCGCGCGCCCCCGTGCCGCCGCCGCCCCCTGCCGCCGCCCCCTGCCGGTGAGTTTTTTTTGTTTTTCTTTTTAAAAAAGTTAATTACTTTAGTTAGTTTATTAGGTTAGTTTTTTTATTATATATAGGGTAATTTAGTTAGTTTATTTGGTTAGATTATTAGGCTAATTAGGTTAGTTATTTAGGTTAGAAGAAAAAAAGCAGAAGGAAAAAAAGCAGGAGAAGAAGAAGAAGAAGAAGAAGAAGAAGAAGAAGAAGAAGAAGAGGACGAGGAGGAGGAGAAAAAAGAAGAAGAAGAAGAAGAAGAAGAAGAAGAAGAAGAAGAAGAAGAAGAAGAAGAAGAGGAGAGGAGGAGGAGGAGAAAGAGGAGGAGAAAGAAGAAGAAGAAGAAGAAGAAGAAGAAGAAGAAAAAGAATAGAAGGAGAAAAAGAGGAGGGGGAGTAGGAGGAGAAAGAAGAAGAAGAAGAAGAAGAAGAAGAAGAAGAAGAAGAAGAAGAAGAAGAAAAAGAGGAGAGAGGAGAAGAAGAAAGAAGAGGAAAAGGGAACCCCGGCACCCCGAAACTGACCCTCGACCCCCGACCCCTAACGCCCGACGCCACTGACCCCCGACCATCGACCTCCGACGCCACTGACCCCCGACCCCCGACCCCCGACGCCACTGACCCCCGATGCCACTAACCCTCGACCCCCGATGCCACTGCCCCCGACCCAGCCCCTCGGCCCACGACTCCCAACCCCCGACGCTCGACGCCACCAACCCCCGACCCCCGACGCCACTGACACCCGACGTCACTGACCCTGGACCCTCGACGCCACTGACCCTGGACCCCCGACGCCACTGACCCCCCACAACCGACGCCACTAACCCCCCGACCCCCGATGCCACCGACCCTCGACGGCACTGACTCCTGACGCCACTAAGCCCCGACCCCCGACACCTCTTCTGCCTTCTTTTGAACGAGAAGGTGCTTTTCGGCCTTCCAGAGGCCCACGGGGTCATAGTTTTGAAAATTATGAGTTATGTCACATATTTTCCGATCATGTTAATTATAAAAACATCGTATTTGTGTTGATCGGGTGAATTTCAATGTGCAGTTGTTCGACGACCTCCACGTGCGTTGGACGAGCTCCGCCCTTGCGTTTGTTGGTGAGCACAAATGACTTCTGCTCCTACCCCCTTAATTTGCTCTGTCCCGGTCTTCATGCCGATGAAACTTGCTAGCTATAGGTTTCTTCAATCATGAGTATGCGTGACCAGTATGCGTCTCCCGTTCGAAAGGGCGACATCTATAAATATGCATTTCTTTGCATATTTATAACCACCATCCTTTCGAATTGTCCAACATTATCCATGGACAGCCCGAGTATGTGTAGATTGGGTTTGTTTTCCCGTATGCTGTGCTCCGGATCCGATGCGGAATTTCATCAGTGCCTCCCCTGTTGTTCTCCGGGTACACATCCTCTCTGCTTATTGCCGAGACGTGTATCAGGAGAACAGCGGGGAGGTGCTGCCGAAATTGTGCGTCGCATCTGGAGCAGAGCATGGGAAAACGAACCCAGTCTACACATACTTGGGTGGGATTAGGACCTATCTTTACCTATTAGCGTGTAGGTTGCATGGACGTAATAAAACTGACAAACTTGATTAGCGTATGAATATAGATGATGAATTATGTATTTATTTCTTGTGCCCCCATAGGTAGCTAGGCAACATGAGTGATCGTGCTTGGATGTACACTGGTCACCCTAGTCAGAAAGACATGACCCATGAATGGTTAACAAAAACCAGGGGGTTTGTGAGAGCCGCATTTGCAAATGGCCAGCAAAAAACATGGTGCCCGTGTCCCAACTGCGACAACTGGAAAAAGCAAACAGAGTTTGAAATGGGTAAACACTTGCAGAAGTGGGGTTTTACGCCTAATTATACGGTGTGGACTTTTCATGGTGAGTCTGACCAACGTGCCAGAGCTGAGGTGATTCGTCGTCGCACCGACGAGCATGGTACCGGGATTGAAGACATGGTGCAAGACTTTGATGATGCTCGGGATTTGGACGATGAGATGGAGGAATCTGCAAAGGCCTTCTATGAAATGCTGGAGTCTTCAAAACGTCCTCTCCACGAGCAGACTGAGCTTTGTCAGCTGGATGCCATCGCGCAAGTAATGGCTCTGAAGGCTCAATTCAACCTAGGCAGAGAATGCTACGATGCGATGATGACGATATTTGGACGCTTTCTACCCAAAGGCCATGTACTGCCTGCAAACCTGTACCAGTCAGAGAAAATCCTCCGTGTACTAAAGATGCCCTATGAGAAGATACATGCCTGTGAGAATGGATGTGCCTTATTTAGGCTTGAGTATGCGGCCTTGAACTATTGCCCCATTTGCAATTCTTCCAGGTATATTGTGGTAGACAACGGCATGGGTGAGAAGAATCAGACCAAAATCCCCATTAGTGTTCTTCGATATCTGCCAATCGTACCAAGACTTCAACGTCTTTTCATGGTCGAAGAGACGGCCAGACAGATGACATGGCACAAATTGGGCAAAAGAACCGAACTAGATGCGGATGGGAACAAGATGCTGGTACACACTTCAGATGGTTTTGCGTGGAGGCACTTCGATGCATTACATAAGGATAAATCGGAAGATCCAAGGCAACCTAGAGTTGCCATCAGCACGGATGGGTTCAATGTGTATGGTATGACGGCAGCACAATACAGTTGTTGGCCTGTATTTGTCATTCCACTAAATTTGCCACCCGGAGAGATTATGAAAAGAAAGAACATTTTCCTGACGTTGATAATTCCAGGGCCCAACTATCCGGGGAAGAATATGAATGTGTACATGCAGCCGCTTAAGGATGAGTTGCAAGAAGCCTGGGATAATGGGATCAAGACCTACGACGCGGCTACCAAAACAAATTTCAAAATGCATGTGTGGTACATGTACTCGACGCATGATTATCCGGCGTTTGCGCTATTCGCTGGCTGGTGTGTGCATGGAAGGTTCCCGTGCACCACATGCAAGGCAGCTCTTTAGTTCCGTTGGCTGCAGGCTGGTCGCAAGTATTCTTGCTTCGACATGCATAGACAATTCCTGGATCCTGACCATAAGTTCAGAAAAGACAAGAATAATTTCATCAAAGGTAGAGTTGTCAAAAACACTGCACCAGCTGCGTTGACAGGCCAACAGACCCTTGATCAGTTAAACGCTCTCGAGCCCGATCCTTTGCGTCCAGGATACTTCAAAGGGTATAATACGGAACACGCCTGGACTCACAAGTCATGCTTATGGAATCTCCCTTACTTCAAAGACCTCCTTTGCCCACACAACATTGACGTGATGCACACTGAAAAGAATATTGCGGAGGCCATTTTTGGTACATTGTTCGGCATAGAGGGGAAGTCAAAAGATAATCCTAAGGCTAGAATCGACCTGGAGGCTCTATGTGATAGACCGTTGCAAAACTTGCGACAACGGAAAGGAAAGCAAAGCATAGCGAAGCCAAAGGCATGGTTCAATCTTGAAAGGCCAGCTATGAGGGAAATGCTATTGTGGGTGAAAATGCGGTTGATGTTCCCCGATGGGTATGCTGCGAATCTAAAGAGGGGAGCGAGTCTTGAGAAATTGAAAATATTTGGGCTCAAGAGTCATGATTGGCACATATGGATTGAGCGGGTAATGCCGGTGATGTTGCGTGGCTTTATCTCTGAGGATCAATGGCTAGTACTGGCAGTGCTGAGCTATTTCTTCCGTTCTCTTTGTGCGAAAGAACTATCGCCTGGCGTGCTAGATGAAATGGAAGAGTTGGCGCCGGAGTTGGTCTGCAAATTAGAAAAGATCTTTCCACCGGGCTTCTTTAATCCAATGCAACATTTGATTTTGCATCTCCCGACCGAGGCAAGAATGGGGGGGCCCGTTCAAAATCGATGGTGCTACTCAACTGAGAGGATGCAGAAGACGCTTCGAGCTAAGTGTAAAAATAAACGTAGAATTGAAGCATCGATGGCTGAGGCATTCATTACTGAGGAGGCGGCAAACTTCGTGACAGCACACTACGAAGCCAAAAATTATCATTTGCATAACCCGAAGCCTCAGTACAATGATGGCGATCGAGAAAAAGTTCGATCCAACCTCAGCCTATTCAAAGGTAAGCTCGCACCATCCGGTGCTTCGAAAGGGAAATCGTTGGATGTCGAAGAATGGCGGACCATTTCATTGTATATCTTCACCAACCTAACAGAAGTGCGGCCGTACATCGAGTAAGTTCTCGGTAATTTATTGTTCCGCAACTTCTAATTGCTTTGAACCACTCTTATTCCCGGATATTTGATATAGTCGATACGTCGCCGAATTCTCGGATGGAGCGGTCATCGAAAAGGATTCCATCGAAGAGTATGAGCTTCTCACAAAGCATGGAGGCGACTATCCTGGTTTCATCTCTTGGTTCAAACAAAGGGTAATTAATTACCATTAAGGGCCCATTTGACTTATTGGTCTAATTTGCGGCTAATGCATCCATTCTTTCGTATTAAACTTGTAGGCTGATGCAGAGTCTATGGACGCCGAGTTTTGACAAGTCGCTAATGGTTTTGACTATAAGGTCCGTTCATTTGACAAATACAACATCAACGGGTATCACTTTCTTACCTTTGGCAAAGAGCTATCTATGCCCGACCTAAAGACTACAAATTGTTCTGTCTCTGCTATCGGCGAAGGAGACACCGAGTATTATGGAAGGGTTGAAGCAATTTATGAACTTCTATTCTATTGTGAAAACCCACCGACCGTCGTAGTCTTCAAATGTTATTGGTTTGAGCCGAGGGAGACTAGAAGGACTCATGAACATATAGGACTAGTTGAAATCAACCAAAACACCCACTTAGATGTTCCCGATGTGTATATTACGGCTCAACAGGCGACACAAGTTTTCTATCTACCGTGGGCCTGCCAAACTGATCCAAATCTCAAAGGTTGGGATGTCGTTTATGAAGTGCCACCACATTTTAGACCACCTACCCTCAATGAAGAGGATTACGAACCTCACATTAACCCAGACACATATGAAGGAGAATTCTTCCAAGAAACACGTATGTCCAAGAAACGTTTCAAGAACCGCTCTACTTCACCCCAGAACATTGAAGTAGACAGCGACAGTGAATCCGTCTTAACCCCTGAGCCCGAACAGGAAGAGATGGAAGAAGAAGAGGTTACTGCTGCGGATGACCTGTCACTTCTTGACCGATTACATAATGGTGGCCTTCCACATGTTCTTCTAGATAGTGATGATGATGATGCATTTATTGATGATAGTGATGATCATGATGCATTTATTGACCCCGAAGCATATATAGACGAGGACGATTGTTATTAGTTCACGTCAGGTATTCAACTATTATACTATATATAAATTTTGAGTTCATGTTAGGTATTCAATTTTTATTAGTCATGTTGGTATTTATGTTGTACTAATTTCATTTACTCTTTGTCATGACAGGTGTTGAAAGATGGTGGGAAAGGGTCGAAAGCATGCCGTGGCTGCTTCTTCGTCGGCGGGTGATGGGATGGGTACTTCCATTCCTGCCTCGCCTCTTCGGAGAGTGTTGCTCTCTACTATGCAAGGAGCGGCCCCCGTGAGAGGAGGTCGACCACCCGCGAAGCCGAGAGGCACTAAAGGTACACGTTGTATTCATGTTGGTATTTATGTTGTACTCATGTTGTATGCATATTGGTATTTTATTACTCATGCTGGTATTTATGTTGTACTAAAGGTACACGTGGCCGCGGGAGAGGTAGGGCTACACGGTCTCCGCCACCACCCCAAGCTGATTCACCTGAGCACAGGAGGACTTCTAGGGTGGATTCGTCTGAGGTGGAGGCTACACGGTCTCCGGTTCACGAGCCTCGGGTCGACGAGCCTCAGGTCGACGAGCCTTTGACCCACGAGACTCGTGTCCCATAGGCTTCCTTCCACACGACTGCGGAGCACAGCAGGGATGAGGGTACGTCCCAAGAGACCCAGTGGGATACCTGGCTTGAGCCAACTGGCCATGTTGGTAGCGACGAGGAGCTGGGTGAGGGGGATACCCAGTGGGATACCGTCTACCAGCGTGGTAGTTCGGGGCTCCCGCTCGTGCCAGCGACCCCCGACCAGAGGTGGTCGATTAGGCCAAATGGGGACAAGTAAGTTAATTTACTCTTATTTAACCTTTTGCCTTCGCGTTTTCTCAAATATCTAATGTTTTGGCTTCAATTTGTCATACTGTAGGGGTTGGATTGTTGCCAAGGGTGTCCGCAAGCCCAACAGCGTCCTCGGTGTTCTTTGCCGTCAAAACTTCCCAGGGTTTGTTACGTTGCCCGGTCGGGAGCGAGAGGTAGGGATTACCTGGGAGCACTACTTGGGTGCCCCGGCCCCGCCGGAGGTGGAGATCGACGGTGTTTTGTGTGACACGAGGGCGGACATGGTGATCCGAAAGTTTTGGGTAATTTCTCTTTCACACAATTATAAATTAACCATAGCTATTTATTGTACTAATCGGTGTTTTCTCATTTGCAGACCTTCTACAGGTGTGAGGAGGGATACGAGGACGACGCGGCAAAGGTTATCGAAACCGAATGTCGCCGCCTACTTCAAAACTTTTGGCACGAGGCTCGGGTGCAGGCTGTTCGAGACTACTATGCCACGCGGCATATTAGGATTGATAAGGCGAAGTGCCGTGATGCTAAGATGGAGAAGGAGCATTACATGAAGGTAATTACATATTATTAAGGCTTTGTAGTTAGTTTCCTTGATTTGGTTCTTACGCACTCAATTTTCTCTTTATTAACTTAGGTGCCCCCGAGATGGTGTGTGGATAAGATGGATTGTTGGGAGGCCTTGGTGGACCAGTGGTGCTCCGAAACGTGGGAGACCAGCCACAACAACGCCAAGGAGAGGCGTGGCAAAATGGTTGGCGTGCCACACCATCAAGGGAGCGTCAACTTAATCCAATTTGGCGAGAACTGGGTATGTGGTTTGCTTCATGCCTCATGCAATTCATTCTTGATGCTATCTTGAGCCCTTTACCAATACAATTTTCTGCTCTCTCTCTTTTAGGCGCGTCACAATAAGACGGAGGCGCCACAGATGTACGACCTGTATGCGATGGCCCATACTGCCTCGTACAAGAAGGTCAAGGCATTCTCCCAGTCTGACCTCGAGCATCCAGAAAACTTCACCAACATCTCCTCCCACGACAAGCTCGTGAAGTACAGAGATCACGGGAAGGCGAGGAAAGGGGAGGACTTTAACCCGAGCGAGGGTCTATTGATCTAGAGCTGGTGATGATAGCTGGCAACGGGAGGCACCATGGCTAGCTCGCCATTGGAGACGGCCTTATACGTTGTCCTAGCACTCTCCGGCAGATAAAGGCACGCCAAACGAGCTCTTGTCCGGAGATAACACGTCGTCCACGGCCAGTCGAGCTCGCCATCGAGGTTAGTTTAATGGACTCAACTATCTTTCCGCATTATGTTGTGCGTTGGAACCAATATGATTACATTGCTAACAATGAGTTGTGTTGCAGGCTGCTATTCAGAAAGAGAGAGCAGCAATGCAGGCGGCTATGGCGGAGAAGGATAAGGAAATTAGGGAGCTGGAGGAGAGGACGACTGCATTGGTGGAGGCGGAGAGGGCACGGAATGAAGCGTCTACCAGGGCCATATACGAGCTCTTCGTGGTAAGTTTCTTCTTCATGTTATTTCAAATCTTGCATTTGAATGTCCGTTTCATTAATAAATAAAAAGTTTGACTTGTCGAAACCAAATGTACAGTCTATGTGCGAGAAGAACGGCCAAGTCCCTCCGCCGATGCCAGTCATTAACGTGGCGGGGACGGTGAGTTTCATTTCAGTGGAGTGATCTTAAGAGTGTCCTCATGCTAACTACACATTGCAAACGATGTTTGGTGCAAAATATGTCCCGAAACGCATCGCACGACCCTTCTACAGTCGAGCCTTCTCCAGGGCGGCCTTCTCCAGGTGAAACAAGCCAGAGCCACCGTGCTTCACCCTAACTTAGGTATGTTATTTCTAGTGTTTTAATAAAAAATAGCTAGACTTCCATCTAATGACATAATTAGCTTAGTTAGCTGCAAAATAGCTAGACTTCCATCTAATGACATAATTAGCTTAGTTAGCTCCAAGAAGAAGGAGGAGAGGGAGGAGGAGAAGAAGAAGGGGACAAAAGGATAAGAAGAAGAAGGAGAAGAAGGGGACTTCCTCTTTTTCTCCTTCTTCTTCTCCTTCTTCTTCTCCTCTTCCTTCTCCTTCTCCTCCTCCTCCTCCTCCTTTTTCTTCTTCTTCTCCTCTTCCTTCTCCTTCTCCTCCTCCTCCTCCTTCTTTTACTTCTTCTTCTCTTTCTCTTCTCCTATAGTTAGCTAGGGTTCCACCTAAATGACATAATTAGCTTAGTTAGCTCCAAAATGGCCTATTTAAAAAAATGACCTATACTTAGCTAATTATCCTCGAAATGACATAATTAGCTCCAAAAAGGCATTCTTAGCCAATTTAGCCCGAAGAAGGGGACAAGAATAGAAAAAGAGGAAAATGAAAGCAAGGAAGAGGAAAAAGGAGAAGAAGAAGGAGGAGAGGGAGGAGGAGAAGAAGAAGGGGACAAAAGGATAAGAAGAAGAAGGAGAAGAAAGAGAAGAAGAAGGAGAAGGAGCTCCCGCTCCTTCTCCTTCTTCTTCTCCTTCTTCTTCTCCTTCTTCTTCTCCTTCTTCTCCTTCTTCTCCTTCTCCTCTTCCTTCTCCTTCTCCTCCTCCTCCTCCTCCTCCTTTTTCTTCTTCTTCTCCTCTTCCTTCTCCTCCTCCTTCTTTTACTTCTTCTTCTCTTTCTCTTCTCCTATACTTAGCTAGGGTTCCACCTAACTGACATAATTAGCTTAGTTAGCTCCAAAATGGGCATTTTAATAAAAAATGACCTATACTTAGCTAATTATCCTCCAAATGACATCATTAGCTCCAAAAAGGCATTCTTAGCCAATTTAGCCCGAAGAAGGGGACAAGAATAGAAAAAGAGGAAAATGAAAGCAAGGAAGAGGAAAAAGGAGAAGAAGAAGGAGGAGAGGGAGGAGGAGAAGAAGAAGGGGACAAAAGGATAAGAAGAAGAAGGAGAAGAAGGAGAAGAAGAAGGAGAAGAAGAAGGAGAAGGAGCTCCCGCTCCTTCTCCTTCTTCTTCTCCTTCTTCTCCTTCTTCTCCTTCTCCTCTTCCTTCTCCTTCTCCTCCTCCTCCTCCTCCTTTTTCTTCTTCTTCTCCTCTTCCTTCTCCTCCTCCTTCTTTTACTTCTTCTTCTATTTCTCTTCTCCTATAGTTAGCTAGGGTTCCACCTAAATGACAAAATTAGCTTAGTTAGCTCCAAAATGGCCTCTTTAATAAAAAATGACCTATACTTAGCTAATTATCCTCGAAATGACATAATTAGCTCCAAAAAGGCATTCTTAGCCAATTTAGCCCGAAGAAGGGGACAAGAAGAGAAAAAGAGGAAAATGAAAGCAAGGAAGAGGAAAAAGGAGAAGAAGGAGGAGAGGGAGGAGGAGAAGAAGAAAGGGACAAAAGGATAAGAAGAAGGAAGAGGAGAAGGAGAAGAAGGAGAAGAAGAAGGAGAAGAAGAAGGAGAAGGAGCTCCCGCTCCTTCTCCTTCTTCTTCTCCTTCTACTTCTCCTTCTTCTCCTTCTCCTCTTCCTTCTCCTTCTCCTTCTTCTCCTTCTCCTCTTCCTTCTCCTTCTCCTCCTCCTCCTCCTCCTCCTCCTCCTTTTTCTTCTTCTTCTCCTCTTCCTTCTCCTTCTCCTCTTCCTTCTCCTTCTCCTCCTTCTCCTCCTCCTCCTCCTTCTTTTACTTCTTCTTCTCTTTCTCTTCTCCTATAGTTAGCTAGGGTTCCACCTAAATGACATAATTAGCTTAGTTAGCTCCTAAATGGTCTATACTTAGCTAATTTCTCTCCGAAATAACCTATATATACACTACTTCATCTAGTATTATTTTTCTAACTTTCTTATTTGTCATTTTGCAGATTACCTTCACTTCACGGGAAGCTTGGTTGATGGAATGCTTGAAGATGATTTCTTGTACCATGTGTTGTATTGAAACTATTGTAGTATATGAATATATGAAACTTTGTATGCACGTGGATGAAACTAGTGTAATATATGGTTTGGTACGGATGTAACTTCCATAATATGTATGCACTATGGATGAGAGTTATTTTAATATGGTTATGAGTACGGAAAGATATTTATTTATGTCAAATATATATATATATATCCTGATTATTTTTAAAAATGCTGGATATAACAAAAAACAAATAAAAAAGGGGCTGGTTCCCCACTTTGCCGTCTGCCCCCACATGGCAAAGGGGGGAGGCAGACGGCAAAGGGGGGAATCTGCCCCCCTCTCTCCCCTCTTTGCCGTCTGCCCCCGCATGGCAAAGGGGGGGAGGCAGACGGCAAAGGGGGGAATCTGCCCCCCCTCTCCCCCCTCTTTGCCGTCTGCCCCCACATGGCAAAGGGGGGGAGGCAGACGGCAAAGGCGGGAATCTGCCCCCCTCTCTCCCCTCTTTGCCGTCTGCCCCCGCATGGCAAAGGGGGGGAGGCAGACGGCAAAGGGGGGAATCTGCCCCCCCTCTCTCCCCTCTTTGCCGTCTGCCACCACATGGCAAAGGGGGGGAGGCAGACGGCAAAGGGGGGAGGCCTGCCGTTAACACTTAACGGGGACGTTGCAATATATGCCGTCCCACTTATTTTGCCGTCTGCCCCCTCATGGCAAAGATTCTTTGCCGTCCGCTTTGTGAAAGCAGACGGCAAAGAGCCTCTTCACCGGATTTTTTTTACCGTCGACTTTGCCGTCTGCTGACCGACGGCAAAGCCTTTGCCGTCCGTGGTAGCCCCCTTTGCCGTCCGCCTTGGCAGACGGCAAATTTCTGAATTTCAGTAGTGAAATCCTAAGCTTACTTTTTATTTGCAAAAACCTTTTGGCAATCCTGAGAAGCAGTAGATTTTCATGAAAATATTTATTTCTAGCAGGTAATGAATTATTTTATTAAGGGTACTAACTACTCTAATCAGCTTATGATGAGTTTCGTATGAAGGGAGTTTTCAAGTATGCGATGGGAGATGATGAATGAAGATACATGAGTGTCAAGCGCTCAAGCTTGGGGATGCCCCCATGCACCCCAATAAATATTCAAGGAGACTCAAGCGTCTAAGGTTGGGGATGCCCCCGTGCATCCCCTTCTCTATCAACAATCATTAGTTCGTCGATCTCCATGCTATATTCTTATCACTTCATATGTTATGTGCTATGCTTGGAGCGTCCCGCTCTTTAATTTTTAGTTTGTTTTAGTTTTTCTTTCTGTTCATAACAAGTCGGAACCTAGCCTACCTTTTTTGGGAGAGAAACACGCTCCACTCCACTCTAGAACACAGCATAGGTTTTCATGCTTATCTTTTTTGTGTGTTCTCTATCTTTTCGTAGCTACTGTCATGCTTAGCTCTTAGTTTTCATGCTTATCTTTTTAAGAGCTTTTATTTAGGTTTCTTTTGGAACTCTCTTGAGTTATCATGCTTATCTTGTTTAGGGAGTTGGCTCATTGCACTGAGTTGTGTGTCTGCATGAGTAGGTAATTAAGATTGCTATTTAAGTATAGTAGTAACCAGCAATAGTTTTGAGATATTGATTTGAGTAATGTTTGGACTATTGGTGCCAAGAGCTTGAGCCTATTACTGATAGGTGTCGTATTTTGGTAAATCTGTGTGTTTTTCAAAAACTAAAAAATAGTGGAGAACTCTAGCTACTAAATTCATCGCTAACCTCTTGAGGGGTTCGAATATATAGAGTACCCTCACGTTACCATGGGTCGAGGATGCACAAGGATAACGAAACCCCCAAACACTCCTCCTCGGAGTACTACACCATCCACATTTTGCTAGCCTCTTTGGTACCGTGCATTTCCCTTTCTCACATTGAGAGTTGGTGCAAACTCCGCCGGTGCATCCAAACCCATGACATGATATGCTCTGTCATACATAAGCCTTATTATATCTTTCCTCAAAACAGCCACCATACCTACCTATTAAGGCATTTCCATAGCCTTTCCGAGATACATTGCCATGCAACATCCACCATCTCATGACTTGATCTTCATGTCATACATGCTTTTGCTTGATTGTAGAGCCGCATGATAGTTGGGCCTTGCCCCAGTTATTTCTACATGACGCGCTAGTATCATTGCATATCGTGCTACACTGGCATATGCATACATTTGCATATATCATGATAGTTTTCACTTGTCTGTATGTTGAGTACTTCCTATAAAGTGTGATGATCTTCTCTTTGTTCATATAAAACATAGAGTGTTGCCCTTAAGTTAGGAAAAGATCCCAAAGAGGGCAAACAAAAGATCCCAAAGAGGACAAATGAGAGATAAATAGAAAGAGCGAAAGAGGCCACAAAAAAATAAAAAGAAATAAAAAGTGAGAAAGGGGCAACACTACTATTCCTTTTGAAGATCCACACTCGTACTACATTGCTATATTGGTACTACATAGAGATTATCATTCATGCATAACTATGTGGGGACCCTTACACTATAGAACTTGGTTTGCATATTCCAATGACGAGCCTCCTCAAATGAGATCTAGGTCTTCATGAGCAAACAAGTTGGATGCACCCCACTACTTCCATTGGAGAGCTAATCTTAGCTCATATGTGCATCCGTTACATGGCAATCCCTACTCGTCACATCATATCTATCATTTGGCTTTCTCTCGCCTATGGTTATCCTCATTGATGTGAGCCTTTCACACCTTTTTGTCTTCCTTCCCCATCATTATTCTATTTGCCATACTAAGTGCCAACATATCTTTCTTACGCTAATCCATTGCATGAGTGCTCAAAGTCGAAAGGGAGAGGATCATTTTGATTTGTACCTGACTAGTGGTCTGGGGATGGGTCAAAATAAGATTCCGAAGGAGACCAAGTGTGAAATTTTAGTAGATTGAGTTCTCAATAAAAATATATTTTATGATCTCAACCCATCTCCCACTTCTTGCACGCAAACACCATTTGGAGACATTCGAGACACGGACAGCGAGAGCTCTTGCACCTTTATGTTCTTACTTGGCTAATTTCAATACTAGATATAGACTCTTGCTTGTTATTATCTTGACTTGAATTGCATATCTTACTTGCTTTACTTTTAATTTCTTATATGTGTGTTAGCATGTCACCATAGAAATTATTGTGTTATCATTTATCTACTCGAGGACGAGCAAAAATTAAGCTTGGGGATGTTGGTACGTCCCAAACGTATCTATATTTTATGCTTGTTCCATGATCTTTTGGGTGACATTGTTATAAGTTCTGCTACACTTTTATATCATTTTACAAATATTTGGACTAATCTACTAACTCAGTGCACCGAGTGCCAGTTTCTGTCTGCTGATGTCTATTTTGCACGGGCTTTTACCCAATTTTTCAAAGCCCAGAAAATTCCAGAAAAAATATATAAAAAATCACCAAAACAGAAGCTTCCGGATCACAGAAGATGGGCCAGAGGGGGGCCAGGGGCTGCCCAGGCGAACTGCTGGCGCGGCCAGGCCCTAGGCCACGCCAGGAAGCCGCCTCGGTGGGACCCGCCTCCTCCGGTGCCCTCCTTTGGCCTATATTTAGAGTCCCGAGAGGAAACCCTTCCACAACTTCCATAATCGCGAATTTCTCCATCGTTCCACCGCCGCAGCGCTTTCGAGATCGGGAGCGTCAGGAGGCCTCTTCCCGGCACCCTGCCGGAGGGAGGATTGACCTCCGAGAGCTTCTCCTCCACCATGGATGCTTCCTGGACGTGCCTTGAGTAGTCCTCCTTGGACCATGAGTCCATGACCAGTAGCTATGTGATGTCTTCTCTCCAATCTTGTGCTTCAATGGTTAGTCCTTGTGAGCTGCCCTACATGATCAAGGCATCCATGTAATTCTCTTGCTATTGCTATGCTCGGTTTGTTGGGATCCGATGGATTATGAGATTATGTTTAGATTGTTATGATTTATATATTTGATTATCCGTTTATATTATGTTCCTTAGTGATTCATACATGTTCTCCGTTGCTATTTATTGCTTTGGCTGAGTAGTAGATTGTAACGCCAAGAGGGAGCGTTATGCATGATTGTGGGTTCATGCCCCTCGATCTCTAGCTTGAGTGACAGAAACATGAGACTAGGGGATGTGTTTTTGCCACCAGGGAGAAAACAACAGTGCTTGTGACCACGGTTGCAAGGATTGTTTACCTTACACATAGTTCGTTAATGAAGTTGTTTGTTTCTTTGTGTTTACACTTTGGGTGGGGCTCGCAACTTAATACTGGTGAGATGTTCTCGATAGATATCTCAAGGTGGATGATTAGTAAGTAGATGTTGATGAATAAACGGTCTACTTGTCTTGGCGTACTGCCTATTACTATTGAACCTCTAACTATCAAGTAGCATAATTAGCATTGCGGTGTGTTCATAATTCTATCAATTGCCCAACTGTGATTTGCTTACCCAAGCATATTTGTTTATCGTCTTTTGGGAGAGAGATATCACTAGTGAACATCATGTGACTCCGGTCCATGTCACCATCATTGTTTACACCTCTACCATTTACCACTTTCATTTACTTTTCCGTTGCAATCAGTATTACTAATCCCACTTGTGTTTTGATCCTTTGCAAACTACAAGGCCGGAGAGATTGACAACCTCAATGTACTCGTTGGGAGCAAAGTTATTTGTTCTGTGTGCAGGTCCACGTCTTCTGCTAGCGCCAGGGTGGGAGACAACTACTTGTTGATCCTAGGAGTCCAAGTGGTTCGATAAACCTTACAGTTTCCGTGTGAGGGAAAACTTTCTGCTCACCAAATCTCAACCTTCCACTTGGGGTAACCAACAAGGTGCGAGAAGTATATACATCATCTCATCATCAACAACCCAAAAAGTCACCTAAGGGCCATGCTGCCGCGAGAGCATCAAGACGCTTGATGACGCATGTCCTGGAGGTCTACCCCTCAGGTGGGGGGGGGGGGCTCTTGAGGCTTCAAGGGCCCGCATGATTCCGATGCCCCGTCAGGCAAGCGTGGCCCACACCTCTTGCAGCTTGCCGATCTCGAGAGCGACAAACTCCCATGTCCTTGGCGCTTGGCGCCACACTCCGGGCTTGTGGGGGGTCTCGTCGGGGCGTGCCTCCACATGGTCCCCGAGCGCTCCCTCGTGACGTCGACCAAGCTAGGCGGCTTCCATACGGGAGCCCCCAAGCCCTGGCTGACGTGGGCACTGGGTGCGGCCTCCTATGTCGAAGGGAGGCGGGTGCCAGCTGGGGCCGCGAGGCTCGTGATAACCACGTCTATTGCGGCACCCTTCGCCACGGGGGGGGGGGGGTCGCGGAGGTAGGGTGACCCCATCATGAGGGCGCTCTCCACGAGGCTGCCCACGCCTAGCGTCTTCTTGAGGTAGATCGGTTCCGCTGTCGCCGCGAGGTTGGTTGCATCGGCCCTGGTGAGGGTTGTCCCCGAGGTCGTCCCTTCCGCTATTGTCGTGGTCACCTTCGCGGTCGAGAACATGAGCGATGTGGTTCCGATGTTGGATGGCGCTCACTGCGGGAAGACCCGATTGACCAGGAGTCCTCCATGTTGTGAGTGCGCGCGTTGTGGTGAGTTCAAAACATCCCGCCGATTCCTTCCGGCACGCCGTCGTAGGGGCCCGGTGGCGGCCCAAAGCCAGTTACCGGGACTCGAAGGAGCACGAGTACATCGCGAGGTGGACCCTGCTCGGGCCCCTCGGGCTAGAGACCGAGCAAGTTGCCGCGCGGCGGTGGGGGCAACTCGCTGGCCGAGCCCCCTTGTAGGACCGGAAGTCTGTCTAGAGAGGAAGGGCTGATTAGACTACTTGACAAGATAAAAACTTAGCATTTTTCCCAATTTTATTTGTGGGCCAGTTTTAGCAATTATGGCAAGTCAAGTAAACCCTACACATGCATTTCTAAGAGTATAACAGCGGAATGTAAAAGATGCAAGTGTAAAGTAAAGGAGTAAGGTAGGGAGATCAAATGCATGAGGTTGACATGGTGATTTTTGGCTTGGTCCTGATAGGTGGCACTATCGTACGTCCATGTTAGTGGAGACTTCAACCCACAGAGGGTAACGGCTGCGAGAGTCCATGGAGGGCTCCACCCACAAGGGGTCCATGAAGAAGCGGCCTTGTCTATTCCACCATGTCTTCCATCCACGAAGGACTAGCCTCACTCATGAAAGATCTTTACGTAGTAGGTGATCTCCTTGCCCTTACAAAAATCTTGCTTCAACTCCACAACAGGAAGTAGGAGGATCCCAAGCGATACCTAACCAATTTAGGAGGCACCACCCTCCAAAAGTTAATAGATGTGGTCGAATGATAAACTCCTTGCTCTCGTGCTTCTAAAGATAGTCTCCTCAACACACAATCACTCTCTCACAGAATAGGCATGTGTAGGAGAGGTTGATTTGGTGGAAAGCAGCTTGGGGAGGGTAGAGATCAACTTTCAACTCATTGGATTGGAATATCTTGACCTCAACACATGAGTAGGTGGCTCTCTCTTAGAAAAATGGATCTGGCAATAAAGTGTGTGTTCTGAGTGCTTCTCCCTCAAATGAGAGAGGGGTGGAGGGGTATATATAGGCAGTCCCCAAAATCCAACCGTTACACCTAGAGTGACCAAGTCAGTGACACTGAAGTCATGAAAACGATGGTACCGACTTGCACTAAAGGAAACATACATTTGAATCTCGGTGGAACCTTTATACACAACTTGGTGACACTAAAAAGCTGGCTAATGGTTAGATGACACAACTCGGTGACATCGATACCCAAACTCGGAAATTCCGATTTTGTGTACCGAGGCAACAGAAAGTTGGTCACCTAAACTCGGTAGCACTGCCACGGTTTCAGTTGCACCGATTTCGTGCCTTTGGCTAGGGTTCTGTTTAGGATGAAAATCGATAGGGCCGAATTGAGAAACTTGGTGGCACCGATTTTGTGTTTATGGCTTTGGACAAAATGGTTATGTGGGAAAATGAGTGAGTATTCTTGGTGGCTATCTGTGAGCACTTGAGCAACCAGTTGATTTTAATACCTCACACCCTTTTAATAGTATTGGATTTCCTATGGACTCAAAGGTGATTTCTCACAAATATATAATGAAGAGTCTTCTAGCTTGAAGCTTGGGCCAATCTTATTCCTTTCTTGCATCAAGGGGCATCTCCACATAAGCCTTTAGCCAATGCATCTTTTGAACTTTTCTGAAATATACTTGTATAAACATATTAGTCCAATGATGCATATGTTGTGATAAATTATCAAAACCACCTCAGGGAGCAATTGTGCTTTCAATCTCCCCCTTTTTGGTAATTTATGACAACATATAGATCAAAGCTTCGACAAAAGATATAATCAATGATTAACATCAACACCTGAGAAGTATGTGAAAAGCAAGAGCTCCCCATAAATTTGTGCATTATTTGTTATTTGCGGTTGAATGCAAATGCACAATCAATTAGGATCATGGGTCACTCTTCCATGTAACTAACATACATCTTGGTGGTGCACATACATGATAAGAATGAATAGTAATGCACATGACACCAAAAATATAAGTGAATGATCATCACATAGATAGCTAAAAGATAATAATTTAGGATAAACCAAGCAAAGCGTATGATCAAACACGGGAACAAGTATACGGTCATCCAAAAGACCAAAGTTTTGTAAAACCAAAATGAGAGGAAATAAAGTCAAAAGCTCTCTCTCTCTCTCAGCCCTATGATCTATAGATTTCTCCCCCTTTGGCCACAAGTTACCAAAAAGTTCAAAAGTATAGGGCTAATCGTCTCTCTGGGCAGTCGATGAAGGAGTGGACAGAAGAGCGTCCACGAAGGCTTCTGGTGAATGCCCTAGAGCTGGAGGAGTTGATACTGGAGGTGATGTAGCTGGGGCTGAAGCTGAAGGTGCAGATGCATGAGTGGATGAAGTTGGTCTTGCTGACCAGGGCTTGGTAGTGAGTTGAGTGGTAGTGTGAGGAGGCGACTCTTGATCATCACTAGTTGAACTGGGTGTCCTCACACCATCAACTTCATGCTTGAGCTGATCGACACTAGCAGATATCTTTGTCACTTTGACATCAAGTCATGGAACCTTTTTAGCCTTAGAAGCACGCTTTGGATCAGATTTCCTGGGCATGGCATCAACAATGAGCTTCTTCTCAGGAGGAGGAGGAGGAGGGGCATCAGCTGAGATCTCTTCTTCTCCAGCAGCATCTTATGGGTCCTTATACATGGAAGTAGGTCTCCCAACAACATGAATCACCCTCTTCTTGGCTCCCTTCACACCAGCCTTCTTAGGCGGATTGTCAAGGGAAAGTGTCATACCTTGCCTTGCAAATTCAGGGGTCCTAAGATCAGCAGGCTTAGCATACTCTTTCCTAACAGTCTTCTTGACACGAGCTTTTCCTTTTAGTATCCGAGGTGTTGTAGTTTCCTCTCGCACAAAGTCTGAATCATCTTCATCTGAATTAAGCTTCTTTCTCTGCCTGATGGTTGTCTTGGGAAAGCCATGGGAGCTGTAAGAACCAGGGTCAAAGTCTATCTTCTCAAGACTTGTGCCTGGGTCCATCTGAGGGCTATTTTCCCTGAAGTTGTTTCGGCTGTTCTCTGAATCAGACATATTGGCACACAAGTAGCAACACACCAGCAAACCAGCAAACAACAACCCTGTGAAATAGATATAGAAGAGCAGAAAGGTTGAGCATCACAAAACACAACTGATTTTTCAAAGTTTGATTTCAGCAACTCTGGGTGTGATTTACTGTAGAATGCAATTCGGTGGAACCGGGTTTGTCGTTTCAGAGTCACCGAGATCGTCCACTCGAGTAACAGAAACTTGGCAGCCTTTTTTAGTGTCACCGAAAAGAGACCGAAAAGAGATACTCGGTCTCACCGAGATGGTTCTCAGAAACCCTAAACACGAAATCGATGGAACTGATTTCACAAACTCGGAGTCACCGAGATGCATGCTACGGGAAATCAGATCCACAATTTTGTCAATCTCTATTATGTGGTAATTTTATGGTGGATAGAAGAACTTGCACATGGTGGAATTTAGATAAAACAACTTTTGCACATGGATTGGATCTGGGAGCGCAAAAGAGGAGCGGAGCTGTACTCTAAATTGGTGACGGTTCTACTACGATGGCGACGGCGGTGTAGATTCCATGGACGGTGGCGAATCCCAGCGGCGGACGTGCTCGGGGATGCAAATGCAACTACCAGGGGTCCTTGGAGGTAGATTAGGGTTTGGGGACGAAAGGTTTTGAGGAAGTGTTTTCGAAAACCTTGCCCACAAGATTATATACCCGTGACTGTCGATGTCACTGAGATGAAAAAATCGGTGTCACCGAGTTCCTCTGCTGTCAACTGACACGGAAACTCGGTGTAACCGAGTTAGTGATTTCGGTGGTACTGAGATGGAAAATTTTGACCAGCTTTGTAATTCGATGTAACCGATTTTTTGGGATTGGGTTCACCGAGATTCACAAAGGGATTTTGGAAGGCAGCCTATGAGGATACAGAACTCCAAGTGATCCTTCACACAAAGGGATCGAGAAGTGCTTCTTCAAGTTTTGTGATGAAGCATGAATAGAACTTGAGATGAGAAAGCATAGATAGCTAGAGCAGGGTCCTAGGCATTATTGTCCATCAAATTGGCAAAAGATAAATCAAGAGCCAAATAACAACAATTGGATGTCCTCAAATGAGCAAAAATATGAAGACCAATATGCTCACACAATAAGATGATAGATAAAACATGGTGAACATGCACAAACAATCTAGCATCTATGAAGCACTTTGCGATGACAAAGTCATCTATATATGAGTATATTGACTTAGGAGCCAAGTAAGAATACTTGATCATAGGTCATACTCACCGTTTAGGCACAAGCGGGGTTACCACTTTTACATAAAGCATTAATGTGTTCATATCCTTAGGAGATGCTTATACTCAAAGTTTATAGTAAAGCTCCCCCTTGATATGACATCCCCCTAAGAGGGATAGACTAACCTTGGGTTCTGTCATAGAAGACTTCAAGTAGGTGAAGTAGTGGTGGATTCTCAATGTTAATGAAGATCATCTTGAGTTGGGAGCAGTCCTTGTTGTTCCTTACTCTTATCACCTACCTTGGTTAGTCCCAAAGCACAATGAACATATGCTACAATATCTATGTACATGGAGTGAAATACATATGAAATGATGTCCAAAGATATGTTAATTACCTTGTCCCTTGCTTACCTTTGAGGGAATGTGTGACCCCTTGAGCTAATTCCTATGGTTGAGGTTGATGGCATATAGTTCTTGCCAAAATGAATAAGAGTGAATTTCATTGGCGGAGTCACCCCTCAAGAACTTCCTAGTTCTTCCTCAAGAGCTTTCTAGTTCTTCCTCGTGAGGATGCACATCAACTTGATGTGGATCCTTGGAGTTGTCGTAGTACTAGATGAGGTAGTGCTAGTAGTGTCCTTGGGAATCCACTTGACCTTGACTTGGTGTTCCTCTTCAAATAGGTCAAGCTCCTCTTGAAGATTTCCCTTGCCCTTGTGGTCTTGTGGTAGAAGGCCATCTTGTGAGCTTGTTCCTTTGGGAGTAGTAGGATCATACTTATCCTCTTGAGGAAAAAACTTTGGCATGGGATATGGACCTTCTTCCCAAACATCTTCGTTGACGTTGAAGTAGCCAACACCTTCTTTCTTCTGATGTCCTCCTTTCTTGCACACAATTTCCTCAAATTTCTTACTTCTCGCGACACTCTTGAAGTCACCTCTCTCTATAATCCCTTTCAATACATCATTTTCTAGCTCAAGTGTAACTTGGCTAAGAGAATCATTAGTAGAATCAAGAGAGCTACTAGCAACAACATCATTAGTTTTAACATTAACGTTGTTGTTACTAGAAGAAGAAACTTTCTTGTCTTTTTACTGATGTTCTTAGGTTTAACTTGTGTAACAAAAGTAGTCAAGAGTAGTCGTTTGGCTTGCTAAGAAGAACTCTTCTTTCGAATATCATCATTGATTGCTTTTAGGAAGTCAATGCTCATGCTCCAAATTGAGCTTCTCGAAGCATAGCTTCTCATGCGTTCTTGCAAGCTCTCTATGATCTTCTAGAGTAGTTTCATGAGCTAACTTAAGAGTGTTCAATTCTTTAGTTAGTCATTCAATCTCTTTCTTATCATCATCATTCGACTTCTCTTGACTAGCATGATAATTAGCAAGTTCATTTTCAGGGCAATCACTAGTTTTATCAAACAGTAAGCCATCTTCTCCTAACAAGTCATCCTCATCACTACTAAAATCAAGATATTCGGGGTGTGTTACCTTGGGGCATTTAGCTATGAAGAAGTTTCCGAACCCCTCATTTGGTGAATCAAATAAGTCGTAGGAGTTGGAGGAAACGAGTGCAATGCCGGCAGCACCTCATCTTGACTACAGTCGGAGTTGGAGTGGTACCTTCTCTCGGATTGGTTGTCAGACTCGGAGCCAGAAACCCATTCACCAACATGAGTTTGATGTCTTCTTCTAGAGTTGCTCTTGGTGTATTTGCCCTTCTTCTCCGATTCCTCGCCTCTCCGTGAGTGTCTTTCTTAATAACGATCTTCTCTACTCCTCTCTCTGCGAGGTGACTCATCCCTTGAGCTTCTTCTTCGAGGTGACTCTTCTCTTCGTTTGTAGGTAGCCGAGCACTCATTGGAGTAGTGTCCGGGCTTCCCACAGTTTTAGTAGTTTCGGTCACGGCGGGACGAATGCTTCTCATCATGTATTGAGCTTGAGCTTCTCTCTTTGCCTATACTCTTATATAACTTGTTGAATTTTCTGACCATGAGGCTTATCTCTTCATCAGTGACAAGATTGTCCTTTGAAGTAGCGGGAGCATTGCTTGATGCTTCATAAGCACCGCTTGACTTGTTGTGCAGCTCATTTTTGTCCTTGTGTGATATCTCATGAGCAACAATCCTACCAATGACTTCAGGTGGCTTGAGATCTTTTTGGTTTGGCATCATTCAGATCAATGTGCACACGGTGTCATACTTTCCATCAAGAGCTCTAAGTATCTTCTTGATGATGAATTTGTCGGTCATCTCTTTGCTTCCTAAGTCGGGAATCTCATTTGTGATGAGAGCTAGCCTAGAGTACATTTCAGCGACACCTTCACCATCCTTCATCTTGAACTTGTCAAGATGACTTTGGAGCACATCCGACGTAGATTCTTTGACAGAATCAGTACCTTCGTGCATATCGATCAAAGTATCCCAAATTTCTTTTGCATTCTCAAGGCGGCTGATTTTGTTGAGTTCTTCGGGGCATAGACAATTGAAGATGATGTCACAGGCTTGTGCTTTGGGTTGCAACATCTTTGGTTCATCCACTATCGCATCACGATCCGGTTCACGCCCTTCTCTGAATAAATCACGTTGCACACCAACACGAATAACAACCCATACAGGAGGATTAAAACCAAGAATATGCATTTTCATCTTATGCTTCCAACTAGCAAAATTAGTGCCATCGAAGTATGGACCTCTATGGTGATAACTTCCCTCACTAGACACCATACTCTCCTATGTTCTGAAACTAATGCAATGGAGACCAAAGCTTTGATACCACTTGTAGGATCGAAAGTATGTGTAGAGGGGAGGGTGATTAGACTACTTGACAAGATAAAAACTTAGCCTTTTCCCAATTTAGTTGTGGGCCAGTTTTAGCAATTATGGCAAGTCAATTACACCCTACACATGCAGTTCTAAGAGTATAGTAGCGGAATATAAAACATGCAAGTGTAAAGTAAAGGCGTAAGGTAGGGAGATCAAACGCATGAGGTTGACACCGAAATTTTTGGCATGGTTCTGATAGGTGGCGCTATCGTACGTCCATGTTAGTGGAGACTTCAACCCACGAAGGGTAACGGATGCGAGAGTCCATGGATGGCTCCACCCACAAGGGGTACATGAATAAGCGGCCTTGTCTATTCCACCACGGCTTCCATCCATGAAGGACGATCCTCACTCATGGTAGATCTTCATGAAGTAGGCGATCTCCTTGTCCTTAAAAACATCTTGGTTCAACTCCACAACACGAAGTAGGAGTCTCCTAAGCGACACCTAACCAATCTAGGAGGCAGCACCCTCCAAAAGGTAATAGATGTGGTAGACCGATGAACTCCTTGCTCTTGTGCTTCTAAAGATAGCCTCCTCAACACACAATCACTCTCTCACGGAATAGGTATATGTAGGAGAGGTTGATTTGGTGGAAAGTAGCTTGGGGAGGCTAGAGATCAAGTTTCAAATCATTGGATTGGAATATCTTGAGCTCAACACATGAGTAGGTGGATCTCTCTTAGAAAAATGGATTTGCCAATGAAGTGTGTGTTCTAAGTGCTTCTCCCTCGAATGAGAGATTGGTGGAGGGGTATATATAGGCAGTCCCCAAAATCCAACTGTTACACCTAAAGTGACCAACTCGGTGACACCGAAGTCATGAACTCGGTGGTACTGACCTGCACTAAAGGCATCAAGTTTTGAATCTCGGTGGAACCGCTATACACAACTCGATGACACTGAAAAGGTGGCTAATGTTCAGATGACACAACTTGGTGATACCGATACCCAAACTCGGAAATTCCAATTTTGTGTACCAAGGCAACAAAAAGTTGGTCACCTAAACTCGGTAGCACCGACAAGGTTTCGGTTGCACCGACTTGTGGCTTTAGCTAGGGTTCTGTCTAGGATGAAAATCAGTAGGGACGAATTGAGAAACTTGGTGGCACCGATTTCGTGTATGTGTCTTTGGATTGAATGGTTATGTGGGAAAATGACTGAGTATTTTTGGTGGCTATCTCTCAGCACTTGAGCAACCAGTTCATTTTAATACCTCACCCCCTTTTAACATTATTAGCTTTCCTATGGACTCAAAGGTGATTTCTCATAAATATAAATTGAAGAGTCTTCCAGCTTGAAGCTTTGGCCAATCTTATTCCTTTCTTGCATCAAGGGGCATCTCCATATAAGCCTTTAGACAATGCATCTTTTGAACTTTTATGAAATATACTTGGATAAACATATTAGTACAATGATGCATATGTTGTGATCAATTACCAAAACCACCTTAGGGAGCAATTGTGCTTCAACCCCCTCTTTCGACGCCGGTCCCTGATAACCCACAAGTATAGGGGCAAGTATAGGGGATCAATCGTTGTCCTTTCGACAAGTAAGAGTGTCGAACCCAACGAAGAGCAGAAGGCTCTGATAAACGGGTTTCAACAAGGTAATAACTAAAAGCACTGAAAGTAGTGGTAACAAGTGATGGTGTAGTGAGGTGAAACGTAGCAGGTGAAAAGTAACAAGTAACAAGTAGTAGCAACGCTGCAGCAAAGTGGCCCAATCCCTTTTGTAGCAAGGGAAAATCCTGAACAAAGTCTTATAAGAGGAAAAGCGCTCCCGAGGACACATGGGAATTTCTGTCATGCTAGTTTCATCATGTTCATATGATTCGCGTTCGTTATTTTGATAGTTTGATATGTGGGTGGACCGGCGCTTGGGTACTGCCCTTACTTGGACAAGCATCCCACTTATGATTAACCCCTCTCGCAAGCATCCGCAACTACAAAAGAAGAATTAAGACAACGTCTAACCATAGCATTAAACTAGTGGATCCAAATCAGCCCCTTACGAAGCAACGCATAGACTCGGGTTTAAGCTTCTCTCACTCTAGCAACCCATCATCTACTTACTACTCCCCAATGCCTTCCTCTAGGCCCAAATATGGTGAAGTGTTATGTAGTCAACGTTCACATAACACCACTAGAGGAAAATACAACATACAGCATATCAAAATACCGAACGAATACCAAATTCACATGACTATTATCAGCATGACTTATCCCATGTCCTCAGGAACAAAAGTAACTACTTACAAAGCATAACCATAATCATGATCAAAGGTGTAATGAGTAGCATCAAGGATCTGAACATAAACTCTTCCACCAAGTAATCCAACTAGCATCAACTACAAAGAGTAATCAACACTACTAGCAACCTTACAAGTACCAATCGGAGTCGCGAGAGGGGGATTGGTCACAAGAGATGAACTAGGGTTTGGAGAGGAGATGGTGCTGATGAAGATGTTGATGGAGATGACTTCCTTCCGACGAGAGGAGTGTTGGTGATGACGATGGCGACGATTTCCACCTCCGGGAGGGAAGTTTCCCCGGCAGGATCGTCCTGCCGGAGCTCTAGATTGGTTTTGCTCAAGTTCCGCCTTGTGGCGGCGGAGAATCCATGAAAAAGCTCCACCCTGATTTTTTCTTGGACGAAACCCTTCATATAGCAAAAGAGGGGGCCAGTGGGCAACGAGAGTGCCCACAAGCCCTGTTGCCGCGGTCAGGGGTGTAGGCCGCGGCAACCAGGCTTGTGGGCCCCTGGCAGCTCCCCTGTGACACTTCTTTCGCCCAGTATTTTTTATATATTCCCAAAAAAATCCACGTTGATTTTCACGGCATTTGGAGTTGCGCAGAATAGAGGACTCGGACTTGCTCCTTTTCTAGTCCAGAATTCCAGCTGCCGGTATTCTCCCTCTTCAAATAAACCTTGCAAAATAAGAGAGAAAAGGCATAAGTAAGGTTCCACAAAGTATAATAACAGTCCATATAGCGATAATATCAACATGAAAGCATGATGCAAAATGGACGTATCAACTCCCCCAAGCTTGGACCTCGCTTGTCCTCAAGCGAAAACCAAGACCCAAAACATGCCCACATGTTTAGGGATGAAGGTGTCAATAAAACATAATACAGACATGAGGGCATCATGATCACACATAGAACATCAATACATCATAGAGATTCTTATGGGAAAGTAACAATTCCTTCACAAAGCAAAGTATGAAACAAAAATCTTTCTGAGAAGTAGCCAACAACAGTCCATAGTCATTGAAGCAATAGAAATTTATCATATCATCAGAAAGAGTCAAATAAGAGCTTGTAAAGCAAATCCACATACTCAATAATCTCTTTTGTTTTCCACAATTGTTACAACTCATGTGGTACTCCTAGTATCAAAGTTTCAGTTGGACACAGAGAAAGATAGGGGCTTATAGTTTTGCCTCCCAACCATTTACCTCAAGGGTAAAGTCAACAATAATAATGCATAAGTACTCATCTCCAAGTTGATATATGAATATAGATCTTTCCCAAGCCTATGACGGTAGCCAAGATAAAGGAGAAATAAGAAATTGGTGAAGATCACCATGACTCTTACAAGGGCAAAAAGTAAAGGTACAAGATAGGCCCTTCGCAGAGGGAAGCAGAGGTTTTCATGCGCTTTTGAGGTTTTGATGCATGTCCTCTTAGTGCGGTGGAACGTCACTTTATATTGCCCCCTGTGATAAAGAACTTTATTATGCAGTCTGTCATTTTATGTCTTCCTCATCACAGGTGCGTATAAAGCTTATTTTCCACACACTAATAGATCATACATATTAGAGAGCAATTTTTATTGCTTGCACCGATGATAACTTACTTGAGGGATCTTATTCAATCCATAGGTAGGTATGGTGGACACTCACGACAAAACTGGGTTGAAGATTTATGGATGCACAAGTAGTATCTCTACTTGGTGCGGGAGTTTTGGCTAATATGAGGTGGAAGCAATCGTCACATGCTAAGGGATCTCTAATCATATAACATAGTTTGGAACCAAGCAAACACAATTCATTATGTTGTCTTCCTTGTGCAACATCTACTTCTAAGCATGTAATAGTTTGGTGAGTGCTCACCATTATAGAAAGTGTCTAAGATGATATATTTAGATGTGAACCTCTCTTTCTTTATTACTTCTTATTAATTGCAACAATGACTGAGGTCTATGTTGGTCTATTCTCAACAAGTTTCAATCATCATACTTGTTATATGTGAAGTTATCACTTTCCATAAGATCATCTCATGATCTTTCATGCTATCGTTCTTTTCATACTTTTGATCACGGCACAAAACAAATCACTTGACTAAGATACTCTTTATTATATAGCTCGCAAGCTTGAATACATCGGGGGAGACACAAGGCAAAAGACTCAAACTAAACACTAAAGACTTATTCCACTAAGAGAAGAAATAAAAACTGAAAAGGAAAGAACTAAAACAAAGGTAAATGCAAAAGATATAAAGGTGATACGATACCAGGGCAACTCCCCCAAGCTTGGCAAAAGCCAAGGGAGTTGCCCATACCAATGCTTAGTTGTCTTCCTTTGGTGGCGATGGTGGTGAAATTGCAACATGAGTTTGATCCTCCGTCTTCCAAGGCATAGGTGCTCCATCATGGCAGGATGAACGAGTCGCCGGAATCCTCAAATCTGCAGCCAACCGTATTGATTTAAATCTGTACTCATACTCACAATTTGGGTTCTGCAGGTCATAGATCTGGCCGTGGAGTTGATCAACCCTGTCATAGAGCCTGGAGAGGTGCTTCCCAATGTCAATGGCATACGTCTTGTGATTGTTGGTCAACTCCATGATCATCATGTGGTTGGCGTTGAGTCCACGCTCCACCATCCCTTGGAACTTGAGGACTTGCTGCTCCATTTCTTCGAGCCTCGTCTCCATGCTTCCGGTCTTCTTAGGCCCCTCAACATCACGGATGTGCAATATCCCCTCGCTCATCTTGAGATATTGGGGGTGCTGCAATACTTCCATGAGGTAGGGATTGATGACCTTCTCGAAGATCTTGTCCTTAGGAACTTTTGGGGAAGTCATGACGATCTAGATCTGTAATAGAAACAGGCTCGAAACGAAAACAGAGGAAAACTGCGCGATACGGAGGTCAAAACCCTCGGGCATATATATAATGATTTTTTTCTGGACCAGAAGGAGTGCTCCGCAACAAAACGGAGTCCGGGAGGCACACGAGGTGCCCACAAGCCCTCTTGCCGCGGCCAGGGGGTAGGCCGGGACAACCAAGCTTGTGGCCACCTCGTGCGCTCTCTGGACTGCTTTTTATTTTTCTAATTTTCCATAAATTCGAAAACGGAGAAAATTTCCTATTGGAAAAGTTTCGGAGTCCAATTACTTACCGAAACACATACCTCTTCGTTTTCAGGGTCTAAAACAGGCTGATAAACATCCCTTATGTACTCCTCTGGAGTTATGATATTGATGATATTGGTCTCAACATTTATGGGAGTACCAGAGATGTAATGCTTGATTCTTTGCCCATTTACCACTCTAGGAAAATTAGCTTCCGTGTTATTGATTTTGATGGCACCGGAACGATATACTTCCTCGACAACGTAGGGACCTTCCCATTTAGAGAGAAGCTTGCCCGCGAAGAATCTTAAGCGAGAATTGTATAGTAGGACATAATCACCTACATTGAACTCTAGTTTTTGTATTCTTTTATCGTGCCATCTCTTAACCTTTTCCTTGAACAACTTAGCATTCTCATATGACTAGGCCCTCCATTCATGCAATGAGTTGATATCAAACAACCGCTTCTCACCGGCAAGTTTGAAATCGAAGTTGAGCTCTTTGATTGCCCAATAAGCTTTGTGTTACAGCTCAAGAGGTAAATGACAGGACTTACCGTAAACCATTTTATACAGCGACATGCCCATGGGATTCTTATAAGCAGTCCTATAAGCCCATAGTGCATCGTCAAGTTTGCTAGACCAATCCTTTCGATATCCATTGACAGTCTATTGTAAGATAAATTTGATCTCCCTATTACTCAACTCCACTTGACCACTAGACTAAGGATGATAAGGAGATGCAACTATATGGTTAACATCATACTTAGCGAGCATCTTGCAGAAAACACCATGAATGAAGTGTGAACCGCCATTAGTCATCAGATATCTAGGGACTTCAAATCTTGGGAAAATGACTTCTTTAAGCATCTTAATAGAGGTGTGGTGATCAGCATTTCTAGTGGGGATAGCTTCTACCCACTTAGTGACATAATCCACAGCAACTAAGATGTGAGTATACCCATTGGAACTCAGGAAAGGTCCCATATAATCAAATCCCCAGACATCAAATGGTTTAATGACAAGTGAATAGTTCATAGGCATTTCCTGACTCTTAGTGATGTTCCCTATTCTTTGGCATTCGTCACAGGACAAGACAAACTTACGGGCATCCCTGAAGAGAGTAGGCCAATAGAAACCTGATTGCAATACCGTATGAGCAGTTCTGTCTCCAGCATGGTGTCCTCCATAGGCTTCGGAATGACACTTCTGCAGAATCTGTCCCTGTTCATGTTCAGGCACACAACGTATAATAACACCATCTACTCCTTCCTTATAAAGGTGAGGATCATCCCAGAAGTAGTGTCTCAAATCAAAGAAGAATTTCTTCTTTTGCTGGTAGGTGAAACTGGTTGGTATGTATTTGGCTACGATAAAGTTTGCGTAATCAGCATACCACGATGCACTATGTGAAGTGCGGATGACATTCAATTGCTCATCAGGAAACCTGTCATCAATAGGTCGTGGGTCATCAAGGACATTCTCTAGCCTAGACAAGTTATCTGCTACAGGGTTATCAACACCCTTTCGGTCAACAACGTGCAAATCAAATTCCTGTAGCAGGAGAACCCATCTTATTAGCCTAGGCCTAGCGTCCTTCTTCTCCATAAGGTACTTAATAGCAGCATGATCAGAGTGAATAGTGACTTTGGAGTCAACTATATAAGATCTGACCTTTTCACATGCAAACACGACTGCTAAAAACTCCTTCTCCGTAGTGGCATAGTTTCTTTGGGCATTGTCTAGAATTTTACTAGCGTAGTGAATGACATTCAACTTCTTGTCAACTCTTTGTCCTAGAACAGCACCAATAGCATAATCACTAGCATCGCCATGATTTCAAAGGGCAAGTTCCAATCAGGTGGTTGAACAATAGGTGCGGTTATCAAGGCCTTCTTAAGTATTTCGAAAGCTTCCTCACAATCCTCATCAAAAACAAAAGGAACATCCTTCTGCAAGAGGTTGTTAAGAGGCCTAGAAATCATAGAGAAGTCTTTAATAAACCTTCTATAGAAACCAACATGACCTAGGAAACTTCGTATACCTCTGATATCTGTGGGGCAAGGCATTTTCTCAATTGCATCAACCTTAGCCTTATCAACTTCAATGCCTTTCTCAGAAATTTTGTGTCCTAAGACGATGCCTTCATTAACCATGAAGTTGCACTTCTCCCAGTTCAAGACGAGGTTGGTATCTTTGCATCTCTGTAAGACTCGATCAAGGTTGTTGAGGCAATCGTCAAAGGAAGAACCGTAAATGGAGAAATCATCCATGAAAACCTCAACAATCTTTTCACAAAAGATAGAGAATATAGCCATCATACATCTTTGAAAGGTGGCAGGTGCATTGCACAAGCGAAAAGGCATACGTCTGTAACCAAAGGTACCGAAGGGGCAGGTGAAAGTGGTTTTCTCCTGATCAGATTGTGCAACAGGTATTTGCGAGAAACCTAAATAACCGTTTAGAAAGCAGAAGTGTGTGTGTTTAGATAGCCTTTCTAGCATTTGGTCGATAAACGACAAAGGATAATGGTCTTTCCTGGTTGCCTTGTTCAGTTTCCAAAAGTCTATCACCATCCTATAGCCAGTAATAATCCTCGGTGGGATTAGTTCATTCTTATCATTAGGAACGACGGTGATACCCCCCTTCTTAGGTACGCAATGTACTGGACTTACCCAATCACTATGAGCAACAGGATAAATGATTCCTGCTTCCAGAAGCTTTAATATTTCTTTTCTCACAACCTCTTTAATCCTCGGATTTATTCTCCCTTGATGATCAGCAACTGGCTTAGAATCGGGATCGGTTTTAATCTTGTGCTGACATAGAGTGGGACTAATACCCTTAAGATCATCAAGAGTATATCCAATAGCAGCACGGTGCTTCCTCAAAGTTTTTAATAACTTCTTCTCTTCGTGATTCGAGAGGTGAGCACTAATAATAACAGGATATATCTCCTTCTCATCAAGATAGGCATACTTAAGAGTATCTGGTAACTGTTTTAGCTCGAACACAGGATCACCCTTTGGTGGGGGAGGATCCCCAAGCAGTTCAACAGGAAGATTATTCTTGAGAATATGATATTGTTCTAAAACAATTTTATCTATCTCATCTCTTTCATCCACATGCATATCATTTTCATGCTCAAGCAGATATTGCTCTAAAGGATCCTTTAGGAGGTACGGCAGTAGAGGCAAGAGCAATGATTTCATCCGTACCAGACGACTCTTTTTCATGGGGTTGTCTTCCAAACTTGGAGAAGTTAAATTCATGAGACACACCCTCGAAACTAACAGTGATAGTCTGTTTAATGCAATCAATATGAGCATTGACAGTGTTGAGGAAGGGTCTACCAAATATGATGGGACAAAAGCTATCTTGTGCAGTAGCAAGGACGAGGAAATCAGTAGGATACTTCGTCTTACCACATAGGACTTCTACGTCTCTCACAATTCCCAGAGGGCAGATAGTGTCTCTATTAGCTAGCGTAATAGTGACATCAATGGGTTCTAACTCAACAGGTGCAATCTCATCTTTGATTTCATCATATAGGGACCGGGGTATTGCACTAACACTAGCACCCATATCACATAAACCATGATAACAGTGATCTCCTATCTTGACAGAAACAACGGGCAGACCAACTACAGGTCCGTATTTGTCTTTCGCGTGAGGTTTAGCAATTCTAGCGGAGTCCTCACAGAATTTGATAACATGCCCGTCTATGTCTTCGGCTAAGAGATCTTTGATAATAGCAACACTAGGTTCAACTCTAATTTCCTCAGGGGGTGCAAGTGGTCTAATGTAACCCTTACGTATCACAGTTGGAGCTTTATAATAATCCTTTTTCCTAGCAGGGCAAGGTGGTTTCTCAGTGTAGGCACAAGGAACAATAGGATCACTAAAGGCAATGACTTTCTCTTCAACTAGATTGGGTTTAACTATGTTGACTTCTACAGGAGGATGATACTTAAACCACTTCTCTTTAGGAAGATCAACATGAGCAGCAAAAGATTCACATAGAGAAGCTACTATCTCAGAGTCAAGTCCATACTTAGCGCTAAAATCTCTAGAGGTGCTTGTTTCAACAAAAGATTTAACGCAATCAAACTGGCAATTCATACCTGACTCCTTACCTTCTTCAAGCTCCCAATCTTCAGAGTTACGTTTGATTCTTTCCAATAAATTCCACTTGTGGTCAATATCCTTCTTCATAAAAGAACCGGTACAAGAAGTGTCAAGCATGGTACGATCTTCATGAGAAAGCTGAGCATAAAAGTTTTGAGTGATAATTTCTCTCAAGAGCTCATGATTGGGGCATGAATATAACATTGACTTAAGCCTCCCCCAAGCTTGAGCTATGCTTTCCATGTCACGAGGCCAAAAGTTATAAATATAATTCTGATCACGATGTACTAAATGCATAGGATAAAACTTTTGATGAAATTCCAATTTCAACCGATTGTAGTCCCATGATCCAGTATCATCACACAGCCTATACCATGTCAACGCCTTATCCTTCAAATATAAAGGAAATACTTTCTTCTTTACCTCATCCTCGGGCAAACATGCAAGCTTAAACAAACCACAAACTTCATCTACATAGATCAGATGCAAGTCTGGATGTGATGATCCATCTCCTGTAAAAGGATTAGCCAACAGTTTCTCAAGCATACTCGAAGGAATTTCATAAAAGATATTTTTAGTAGGTACCTCAGGTTGAGGAGCAACCCCTCGTGCTTCCCTTCGTGGTGAAGATACCCCGAACAAATTCCTCAAAGGAACAGTTTCCATAGTGACAAGTGACAATAAATTTCAGCACAGTATATAAATGTTTCCTTACCAAATTCCACTTACCAAAGGCGCTTCACTCCCCGGCAACGGCGCCAGAAAAGAGTCTTGATGACCCACAGGTATAGGGGATCAATCGTAGTCCTTTCGATAAGTAAGAGTGTCGAACCCAACGAGGAGCAGAAGGCTGTGATAAACGGTTTTCAGCAAGGTAGTAACTGCAAGCACTGAAAGTAGTGGTAACAAGTGATGGTGTAGTGAGGTGAAACGTAGAAGGTGAAAAGTAACAAGCAAAAAGTAGTAGCAATGGTGCAGCTAAGTGGCCCAATCCCTTTTGTAGCAAGGGACAAGCCTGAACATAGTCTTATAAGAGGAAAAACGCTCCCGAGGACACACGGGAATTTCTGTCATGCTAGTTTCATCATGTTCATATGATTCACGTTCGTTACTTTGATAGTTCGATATGTGGGTGGACCGGCGCTTGGGTACTGCCCTTACTTGGACAAGCATCCCACTTATGATTAATCCCTCTCGCAAGCATCCGCAACTACGAAAGACGAATTAAGACAACGCCTAACCATAGCATTATACTAGTGGATCCAAATCAGCCCCTTACGAAGCAACGCATAGACTGGGGTTTAAGCTTATGTCACTCTAGCAACCCATCATCTACTTACTACTCCCCAATGCCTTCCTCTAGGCCCAAATATGGTGAAGTGTTATGTAGTCGACGTTCACATAATACCACTAGAGGAAAAGATAACATACAACATATCAAAATACCGAACAAATACCAAATTCACATGACTATTATCAGCATGACTTATCCCATGTCCTCATGAACAAAAGTAACTACTCACAAAGCATAATCATAATCATGATCAGAGGTGTAATGAGTAGGTGTAATGAGTAGCATCAAGGATATGAACATAAACTCTTCCACCAAGTAATCCAACTAGCATCAACTACAAAGAGTAATCAACACTACTAGCAACCTTAGTAGTACCAATCGGAGTCGCGAGATGGAGATTGCTTACAAGAGCTGAACTAGGGTTTGGATAGGAGATGGTGCTGATGAAGATATTGATGGAGATGGCTCCCCTCCAACGTGAGGAGTGTTGGTGACGACGATGGCTACGATTTCCCCCTCCGGGAGGGAAGTTTCCCCGGCAGGATCGTCCTGCCGGAGCTCTAGATTGGTTCTGCTCAAGTTCCGCCTCGTGGTGGCGGAGAATCCACGAAAAAGCTCCACCCTGATTTTTTCTCGGACGAAACCCTTCATATAGCAAAAGAGGGGGGCCAGTGGGCCACCAGGGTGCCAGAAGCCCTGTTGCCGCGGCCAGGGGGTAGGCCACGGCAACCAGGCTTGTGGGCCCCTGGCAGCTCCCCTCTGACACTTCTTTCGACTAGTATTTTTATACATTCCCAAAAAATTCCACGTTGATTTTCACAGCATTTGGAGTTGCGCAGAATAGAGGACTCAGACTTGCTCCTTTTCCAGTCCAGAATTCCAGCTGCCGGTATTCTCCCTCTTCAAATAAACCTTGCAAAATAAGAGAGAAAAGGCATAAGTATGGTTCCACAAAGTATAATAACAGTCCATAAAGCGATAAATATCAACATGAAAGCATGATGCAAAATGGACGTATCAGTCCCCCCAGCGGGATGTTGGGTGCCAGGTCCCTCCCGGTGACGGTGACAAGCTCGGTGATGTGGTCCGCCCAGGTGTCATAGCCTCCATCCGTCGGGCGGTGGCGGAGTAGTTCGCTTGCCATGAGCAGCGCATCTTGTGCGTTTAGTTCTCCCACGTGGACACAACATGAGGAGAATGCCATGGGGGCCGCTGCAAAGCAACTGCCTTGCCACACTAGGGACTGTGGGGAGCCCTGTTGCCCGCGGGTGGCACGCACGACGACGTTGGCGGTCGTGATGTTGGTGGGTCCATTACAGCCATCCACTCCAAGTGCATGGGACGCTCGCGGCGAGCGGCTGCCATGGGGTCGGTGAAGGAGCCGAAACTGGAGCTTGAGGATGGCTGCGCACCCCTACCTTGTGCGCCAAGTGTCAGAATCGGGGCTCCGCAGACACAGAAAGGTTTGAACACTGGGGTGCGCTCGCTCTCCTACTATGTTCTTCCTATCAACCCCACGACAACTCTCCGTTGGCTGGAGCTAAGGAAGATGAACAAGAACACTCACATTGTTTACCTAGGTTCAGGCCACCTTGGAGTGTAAAACCTTACTCCTGCTTGTAAGAATTTCTCGTGGGAGAGGGAGTGAGTACAAGGCGAGTGCTTGCCCTAATGGAGTCGATGCACTTTTATAGAGGTTGGGCCTCTCTCTTATACATGACCTGGTCCTCTTCCCCCAAAACACTTTGCGAGAAGGGTTGCCACAATGACCATTTCAAAAGGGGACATGACTGGAGTCCATCTTGACAAAGGTGGCCTTTGCGTGCGAGAGATCTTCGTCCTGATGTAGTGGTGCGATATGGGGCGACCTCACTCCTGCCGATGCCCCAACCTTGGACCTCTTGCACCAAGTAGGAAACCTATGGGGGTTGGTTTGGGAGCCTACAAGTTGGCTCCACTCCCTTAGCAAGAAACTGGAAAACCTCTCTACTCGTTCCCGCTGGCACTTCTCGTATGTAGCCCGCCTCACCCACGTGAAGATGCAGTGTCACGCGATCGTGTATTGTTGCCCTTGATAAGCTCGTCGTGTGAGGGTATCAGGGGTGTCTGCTACTGCAACAAAAGACCTTCCAACGACGCTAGAAACATGTGCTGACGGGAGACTGTTCTTGTCTTGATTCTCCTCAGCAACGGCACCAGGAATCCTTCTGCTACGGCTACGCCTTTAGGGACTTCCTGGGCAAATATGCAAAGGATTTCCCCGTAGCCTTGGAGCCTTATGTTGGTGTTCCCTCGAAGCGGAAAGGGTGATGTAGCACAGCGGTGGTAAGTATTTCCCTCAGTTTTGAGAACCAAGGCTTTTACAACATCCTTGAATCTCGTGGCTTTCACAACACGAAACTTAAACAGAAACTCGTGATAACATTAATATGAGAAAACAAACCACCACTTCCTTATGTACTATAGAAAACTTAAATTCTACTTGTGCTGATGTTGGGTTACTGTATTTTCAATCTGCCATGGCTAATACCCCCCGATACTATCCATAGTTTCATCAAAATAAGCAACCAACACAACAAAAACAGAATCTGTTAACAGCAGACCAGTCTGTAGTAATCTGTATATTTTGTATACCTGTGGTACTTCAAAACTTCTGAACAATTATGACAGTCTGAAGAATTTGCATAGAAATCAGCAGCAAAATGAATCAACTCAAAATCTCTTACAAAAAAAATTAAAATTCTTTTCGTGAGCAGAAAGTTTCTGTCTTTTCCAGCATGACCAAACGATCATCCCCAAGACTAATCATAACGGTTTTGCTTGGCACAAACGTAAAAGGAAACACAAAAAACACAATCATAACGAAATTATGAAAGTGTGGAAAACACGAAACAGAAAGAAAAAGGATAGATTCATTGGGTTGCCTCCCAACAAGCGCTTTTGTTTAACGCCCTTAGCTAGGCGAAAGGTGATGGAATCACGTATAGTCATCTTTGGTGCTCAAACCGTAAGTAGCCCTCATCATAGATTCATAAGGCAATCTTATTTTCTTTCTAGGAAAGTGCTCCATGCCCTTTTTCAAAGGAAATTGAAATCTAATATTCCCTTCCTTCATATCGATGATAGCACCAATAGTCCTTAGGAAAGGTCTACCAAGAATAATGGGACATGAAGGATTGCAATCTATGTCAAGTACAATGAAATCCATGGGTACATAGTTCTTATTTGCAACAATAAGAACATCATCGATCCTCCCCATGGGTTTCTTGATAGTAGAATCCGCAAGATGCAAATTAAGAGAACACTCTTCAATCTCATGAAAACCAAGAATATCACATAAAGACTTTGGAATCGGGGAAACACTAGCACCCAAATCACACAAAGAATTGCACTCATAGTTTTTGATCTTGATTTTGATAGTAGGTTCCCACTCATCATGAAGTTTTCTAGGTATAGAGACTTCTAGTTCGAGCTTCTCTTGAAGAGATTTCATCATAGCATCTACGATATGCACGGTAAAGGCTTTGCTTTGGCTATAAGCGTGTGGAGAGTTTGCAATGGATTGCATCAAAGAAATGCATTCAAATAAGGAGCAATTATCATAATTGAATTCCTTGAAATCCAAAGTGGGAGTTTCATTACTTCCCAAATTTTTGATTTCTTCTAGTCCACTCTCCACACCTTTATCATCAAGATAGATGGACTACGAATCATTGGAGCGTTTTTCAACCAAAGTGGATTCATATCCAGCCCCTCCATAAATAGGTTTGACAGGCGAAAACAAAGATTCAAGAGGAGACACACCAAGCACTTTAAGATCTTCGTGATTTGCATCACTAGAACGCACCCTTTTAGACCATTCATGCCTAGCGCGAATTTGGGCGGTTCTTTCTTTTCTCCCATTCATGGAGACACGCATAGCTTTCAAAGTTTCATCCAAGTTGACCTTGGGAGGAGCACATCCAACTTTCAAAGCATCAATATCACAAGACATACTATCAACACTTTTAGCCAAATCGTCTATTTTGAGTAGTTTTTCCTCTATCGACGCATTGAAAATCTTTTGAGAGTTGATGAACTCTTTGATATTACTCTCTAAATCAGAGGGTAATTTGTTGTGATTTCCATAAGTGTTGTTGTAGGAATTGCCATAATTATTAGAGGAGTTACTAGGAAAAGGCCTAGGAACATAGTTTCCTCTAAAAGCATTGTTGTTGCCAATATTGTTCCTACCAACAAAATTCACGTCCAAACTAGCGTTGCTACTCTCAATCAAGGAAGAAAGTGGCATGTCATTAGATCTACAGTAGCGTTTCTACTAGCAACCAAATTCATCAACTCGTCCATCTTAGCACTAAGCGAGTTAATCTCTTCTATAGCGTGTACCTTTTTGCTAGCAGGTGACCTTTCAATGTTCCACTGAGAGTAGTTGGTCATGACATTGTTTAGGAGTTTTATAGCGTCTCCTAACATGATTTCCATAAACGTTCCACCTGAGGCGGAGTCCAAGATATTGCGGGAAGCGAAATTCAAGCCAACGTAAAAGATTTGTATAATCATCCACAAACTAAAGCCATGAGCGGGAAAATTTCTAATCGTAAGCTTCATCCTCTCCCAAGATTGTGCAACGTGTTCATTATCAAGTTGCTTGAAATTCATGATATCGTTACGTAAGGAGATGATCTTAGCCGGCATAAAATACTTGGATATGTAAGCATCTTTGCACTTATCCCAAGAATCGGTACTATTTTTAGGCAAAGAAGAAAACCAAGTTTTTGCGCGATCTCGGAACGAGAAAGGAAAAAGTTTCAACTTAATCACGTCATTATCCACATCTCTTTTCTTTTGCATATCACAAAGCTCAATGAAGGTATTGAGATGGGATGTGACATCTTCACTAGGAAGGCCAGAGAATTTCTCTTTCATAACAAGATTCAACAAAGCTGCGTTGATTTCATATGATTCCGCACTAGTGGCGGGAGCAATCGGAGTACTAATAAAATCATTATTATTGGTACTCGAGAAGTCGCAAAGTTTGGTGTTTTCAACCATGATGACTTCAACAAACAAACAAGCACACAAGCAAGCAAGAAAACCAGCAAAGGAAAACGGCAAAGGCAAAAGAAAACGACAAAGGAAAAAGGCAAACGAAAACGGCAAATGTGAAGTGGGGGAGAGGAAAACGAGAGGCAACTAGCAAAAATGTAAATGCAAGAGATGAGTTTGTGAGACCTACTTGGATAGATCTATCCTTCCCGATAACGGCGCCAGAAATACTTCTCCTACTGCAACAAAAGACCTTCCAACGGCACCAGAAACATGTGCTGACGGGAGACTGCTCTTGTCTTGATTCTCCTCAGCAACGGCACCAGGAATCCTTCTGCTACGGCTACACCTTTAGGGACTTCCTGGGCAAATATGCAAAGGATTTCCCCGTGGCCTTGGAGCCTTGCGTTGGTGTTCCCTCGAAGCGGAAAGGGTGATGTAGCACAGCGGTGGTAAGTATTTCCCTCAGTTTTGAGAACCAAGGTATCGATCCAGTGGAGGAGTATCACAAGTGCCTGCACAAACACAAAGAACCTGCTCCCAACGCTATAAAGGGGTTGTCAATCCCTTATAGATTTCTCGCAAAGTGAGAACTGAAATAAACAAAGTAGCAAAGCAAAGTAAAAGCGGAGGTGTAAACGATAGATGTGAATAGACCCGGGGGCCGTAGTGTTTACTAGGGGCTTCTCTCATGAAAGCAAGTAGACGGTGGGTGAACAAATTACTGTCGAGCAATTGATAGAACCGCGCAAAGTCATGACGATATCTATGGCAATGATTATATCTATAGGCATCACGTCCAAAACAAGTAGACCGATACTTTCTGCATCTACTACTATTACTCCACACGTCGACCGCTATCGAGCATGCATCTAGTGTATTAAGTCCAAAAGAACAGAGTAACGCCTTAAGCAAGATGACATGATGTAGATGGAAAATCTCATATCAACGACAGAGCCCACCTTGTTACCCTTGATGGAAACTACTCAATGTGTGCCTTCCTACCCCTACTGTCACTGGGAAACGTCACCACATGGTAAGAACCCAAAACCAAGCACTTCTTCCATTGCAAGAATCATAGATCTAGTTGGCCAAAAAAAACCTAAGACTCGGAGAGACTTACAAGGATATAAAATCATGCATATAAGAAATAAGAAAAGACTCAAATATATATCATAGATAATCTGATCACAAATCCACAATTCATCGGATCTCGACAAACACACCGCCAAAGAAGATTACATCGGATAGATCTCCATGGAGATCATGGAGAACTTTGTATTGAAGATCCAAGAGAGAGAAGAAGCCATCTAGCTACTAACTACGGACCCGTATGTCTGAAGTGAACTACTCACGAGTCATTGGAGGGGCGATGATGATGATGAAGAAGCCCTCCAACTCCAAAGTCCCCTCCGGCAGGGCGCCGGGAAGGGTCTCCAGATGAGATCTCGAGGAAACGGAAGCTTGCGGCGGCGGAAAAGTATTTTCGAGGTCCCCTGATTGTTTTTCTGATTTTTAGTGAATATATAGGCGCAAGATCTAGGTCAGGGGGCGCCAGGGAGGCCACAAGCCTGCCCACCGCCGCCTCCCCTGGTGGCGGAGTGGGGGCTTGTGGGCTCCCTCTAGCCCTCCTGGCTTGGCCCACAGGCCTCGTGATCTTCTTCCGTTCGGGAAAAATCATTTCGGGGATTTTATTCCGTTTGGACTCCGTTCCAAAATCAGATCTGGAAAGAGCCAAAAACACAGAAAAACAGGAACTGGCACTGAATTAATAAGTTAGTCCCAAAAAATATATAAAAGGTACATAAAACATCAAAAGATGACAAGATAACAGCATGAAACCATCAAAAATTATAGATACCTTTGAGACGTATTATTGTCCTCTTGATCCGTCCTTGTAGGGAGCGGCCTCATGCGGTCCTTGATAATGATCCTCTAGCACTTGTCTCATGAGGCGAGGGCCCTCGCGAGGGTCTTGCTTGCTGGGCCCACTGCCAGGCCGAATCTAGCTTGTGTAGTGCATTGTGCGTGGGGCCGCAGGCGAACAGGCCTAGTTACCCCCGATCCCATGGGCCCGACAAGAGCAAGGTGCACGGGAAATGCATCTATATGTAGTTGTGGGGACCCCGACTTGTAGTTTGAGATCACCGAATGCACGTGTATAGTGATCCCACGAGATCAATGCTCACTGAACACACAAATACTGCATAACAAGAATCTTACATGCATAAATAACGTGTGATACAGATAGGGCCATTATGGCCAAGTCATTACATAAATACGGCTTCTTAAGCTGACATACCAACATGCTACTAGCTGCGGATAACTTGGAGCATAACGTGAACCCATGTCGTCTGCCTTAACCTACAAGCATTCTGACTGGGAAGTGCCCTAGATCGCTTGTCCGTCTCCGACAACAAACTCTTCTCCGTACTCCGGTTCTTCCATGCTTGTCCAATTAAATAACCGGTGGCAAGCCAATGAGTACATTGAATGTAGTCGCAACCAACCCATGACGTTGACAAGGCAAAATGAAGCATGCTATAATTATAAAATACAACTTTTGTGGAAAACAAGTTTTTCCCTATATGCGGTAACATGATCAAGTGTTTGTATGGACATGAATTACAAGGTAAATGGTAGCCACATGAATAGGTTACATATATCAACATTTATACTGAGGGCTAAACACCTCATGTTCCCCTGTATGCTAAATCACTCTAGTTGGCTCATGTAACTGTTGGAAATATGCCCTAGAGGCAATGATAATTAGTTATTATTATATTTCCTGTTACAAGATAATCGTTTATTATCCATGCTATAATTGTATTGAATGAAAACATAGATACATGTGTGGATACATAGACAAAACAATGTCCCTAGCAAGCCTCTGGTTGGCTAGCCAGTTGATCAAGGATAGTCGAGGTTTTCTGACTATATGCAAGTGTTGTCACTTGATAACTGGATCACATATTTAGGAGAATCATGTGATGGACTAGACCTAAACTATGAACGTAGCTTATTGACCATGTCATTTTATTGCTATTGTTTTCTAGTGTCAAGTATTTATTCCTATGACCATGAGATCATATAACTCAATGGCACCAGAGGAATACCTTGTTTGTATCAAACGTCGCAACGTAACTGGGTGACTATAAAGGTGCTCTACAGGTATCTCCGAATGTGTCCATTGAGTTAGTATGGATCAAGACTGGGATTTGTCACTCCGTGTGACGGAGAGGTATCTCGAGGCCCACTCGGTAATACAACATCACACATAAGCCTTGCAAGCTATGTGACTAAGTGTAAGTCACGAGATCTTGTATTACGGAATGAGTAAAGAGACTTGCCGGTAACGAGATTGAAATAGGTATGCGGATACCGACGATCAAATCTCGGGCAAGTAACATATCGAAGGACAAAGGGAATGACATACGGGATTATATGAATCCTTGGCACTGAGGTTCAACCGATAAGATCTTCGGAGAATATGTAGGATCCAATATGGGCATCCAGGTCCCGCTATTGGATATTGACCGAGGAGTGTCTCGGGTCATGTCTGCATTGTTGTCGAACCGGCAGGGTCTGCACACTTAAGTTTCAATGATGTTTTAGTATAGTTGAGTTCTATGTGTGGTTACCGAATGTTGTTAGGAGTCACGGATGAGATCACGGACGTCACGAGTGTTTACGGAATGGTCTGGAGACGAAGATTGATATATAGGATGGTTTCATTTAGTCATCGGAAAGTTTCGGGCATTACCGGCAGTGTGCCGGGAGTGACGAATGGGTTCCGGGTGTTTACCGGGAGGGGCCCACCCACCCGGGAGTGAGCCCAAGGCCTTAGGGTGGCGCAGCAAGTACTTAGTGGGCTGGTGGAGTCAGGCCAAGTGGGCTATGGCGCCACAAGTAAAAATACCAAAGGAAATGAGGGAAGAAAGGAAAGAGGGAGGTGGGAAGGAAGAGGAGGACTCCTCCTTCCCAAACCTAATTGGAGGAGGAGGAGTCCTCCTCCCTAGAGGCCGGCGCAACCTTGGGGCCCTTGTGCCCCAAGGCTAGCCACTCCCCTCCTCCTATATATATTGGTAGTTTAGGGCTTTTTGAGACACAACTTTGCCACGTACAACTCTAGCCTATTCCACATAGTTTTACCTCCAGATCAGATTTCTGCGGAGCTCGGGCGGAGCCCTGTAGGAGTAGATCATCACCACTACCGGAGCGTTGTCACGCTGCCGGAGAACTCATCTACTTCTCTGTCTTGCTTGTTGTATTAAGAAGGCTGAGATCATCGTCGGGCTATACGTGTGCTGAACGCGGAGGTGCCGTCCGTTTGACGCTAGATCGGGACGGATCGTGGGACGGATCACGAGACGGTTCATGGGACGGATCATGGGATGGTTCGAGGGATGGATCGTGAAGAAGTTCCACTACATCAACCGCATTTCTTAATGCTTCCCGCTGAGCGATCTACAAGGGTACGTAGATCTAATCTCCTCTCGTAGATGGACATCGTCATGATAGGTTTTCGTGTGCGTAGGATTTTTTTTGTTTCCCATGCAACGTTTCGCAACAGTGGCATCATGAGCTAGGTTCATGCGTAAATGTTATCTCGAGTAGAACACAAAAGGTTTTGTGGACGGTGATGTTCGATTTGCTATCCTCCTTAGTCTTTTCTCGATCGACGGTATTGTTGGATTGAAGCGGCCCGGACCGACATAACTCGTACGCTTACGAGAGACTGGTTTCATCGATTGACATGCAACCTCGTTGCATAAAGATGACTCGCGGGTGCCTGGTTCTTGAACTTTAGTTGAATTGGTTTTGTCCGAGGCGGTCCTTGGAGAGGTTAAATAGCAATTTGCACATCTCCATTGTGGTTTTTGCATAAGTAAGATGCAATCATACTAGATACACATAGCAGCCACGTAAAACATGCAACAACAAATTAGAGGACATCTAACTTGTTTTTGAAGGGTATGCTTGTGATATGATATGACCAATACAGTGATGTGATATATTGGATGTATGAGATGATCATGTTGTAATAGTTAATATCGACTTGCACGTCGATGCTACCGCAACCGGCAGGAGCCATAGGATTGTCTTTAAACTAACGTTTGTGTTTGCAGATGCGTTTAATCTATTGCCAGGTCGTAGCTTTAGTAGTAATAGCATAGATAACATGACAACCTCGATGGCGGCACGTTGATGGAGATCATGGTGATGGAGATCATGGTGTGGCGCCGGTGACAAGAAGATCATGTCGGTGCTTTGGTGATGGAGATCAAGAAGCACAAGATGATGGCCATATCATGTCACTTATGAATTGCATGTGATGTTAATCCTTTTATGCACCTTATTTTGCTTAGAACGACGGTAGCATTATAAGGTGATCTCTCACTAAAATTTCAAGATGAAATTGTGTTCTCCCCCGCTGTGCACCGTTGGGACAATTCGTCGTTTCGAGACACCATGTGATGATCGGGTGTGATAGACTCAACGTTCACATACAACGGGTACAAAACAGTTACACACGCGGAACACTCGGGTTAAACTTGATGATCCTAGCATGTGCAGAAATGGCCTCGGAACACATGAAACCGAAAGGTTGAGCATGAATCGTATAGTTGATATGATTAGCACCGAGATGCTTACCACTGAAACTATTCTCAACTCACGTGATGATCGGACTTGAGTTAGTGAATTTGGATCATGTACCACCCAAATGACTAGAGAGATGTACTTTTTGAGTGGGAGTTTATCTGTAATTTGATTAGTTAAACTCTAATTATCTTAAACATAGTCTAAGTCCACTTTCCAAAATTTGTGTTGTAGATCAATGGCTCACGCGACAGTCACCCTGAATTTTAATACGTTTATAGAGAAAACTAAGTTGAAAGATGATGGAAGCAACTTTGTAGACTGGGCTCGTAATCTTAAGTTGCTCCTGCAAGCTGGGAAGAAGGATTATGTCCTTAATGTTGCGCTAGGAGATGAACCACCCGCTACGACTGACCAAGATGTTAAGAACGCCTGGTTAACACGTAAGGAGGACTACTCAGTAGTTCAATGTGCAGTCTTGTATGGCTTAGAGCCGGGACTTCAACGTCGCTTTGAGCGTCATGGAGCATATGAGATGTTCCAGGAGTTGAACTTTATCTTTCAGAAGAATGCCCGGATCGAGAGGTATGAGACCTCCGATAAATTCTATGCTTGCAAGATGGAAGAGAATTTTTCTGTGAGTGAACTTGTGCTCATAATGTCTGGGTACTCAAACCGTCTAGCTGAGCTAGGTATTGAACTTCCGCAAGAAGCTATCACTGACACAATTCTTTAATCACTGCCACCTAGCTATAAGAGATTTGTGTTGAACTATAACATGCAAGGGATGAACAAGTCACCCGGCGAGTTATTCGCGATGCTGAAAGTCGTAGAGTCAGAACTTCGGAAAGAGCATCAAGTGTTGATGGTCAATAAGACCACTAGTTTCAAGAGAAATGGCAAAGGCAAGAAGGGTAACTCCAAGAAGAGTGGCAAGCCTGTTGCCAATCCAACGAAGAAACCCAAGGTTGGGCCTAAGCCTAAAACAGAGTGTTATTATTGCAAGGGATTGGGTCACTAGAAGCATAATTGCCCTAAGTATTTGGCTGATAAGAAGGCGGCCAAGGAAAAATCAGGTATATTCAATATACATGTTATTGATGTGTACTTAACCAGTTCTCATAGTAGTGCCTGGGTATTCCATACCGGTTCTGTTGCTCATATTTGCAACTCGAAACAGGAACTGCGGAATAAATGAAGGCTGGCGAAGGATGAAGTGACGATGCGCGTGGGAAATGGTTCCAAGGTTGATGCAATTGCCGTCGGCAGAGTTCACTTCAGTTACCATCAGGATTAGTTATGAACTTAAATAATTGTTATGTACTGCCTGCGTTAAGCATGAACATTATATCTGGATCTTGTTTATTGCGAGGCGGTTACTCGTTTAAGTCAGAGAATAATGGTTGTTATATTTCTATGAGTAATATCTTTTATGGTCATGCACCCAATGTGAGAGGATTGTTCATATTGAATCTTGATAGCGACGACACACATATACATAACATTGAGACCAAAAGATGTAGTGTTGACAATAACAGCGCCACATTTTTGTGGCACCGCCGCTTAGGTCATGTTGGTGTAAAGAGCATGAAGAAACTCCATTTCGATGGACTTTTGGAGTCACCTGACTTTGAATCACTTGACACGTGCGAACCATGCCTCATGGGCAACATGACTAAGACTCCGTTCTCCGGAACAATGGAGCGTGCAAGTGACCTCTTGGAGATCATACATACTGATGTGTGTGGTCCGATGAGTGTGGAGGCGCGCGGCGGATATCGTTATTTTCTCACCTTCACTCACGATTTGAGTAGGTATGGATATATCTACTTGATGAAGCACAAGTCTGAACCGTTTGAGAAATTCAAGCAATTTCATAATGAAGTTAAAAATCATCGTAACAAGAAGATCAAGTTCCTATGGTCTGAACGTGGGGGTGAATATCTGAGTTTCGAGTTTGGTTCTCACTTAACACAACGTGGAATTGCTTCACAGTTGACACCGCCTGGAACACCACAGCATAATGGTGTGTCCGAACATCGTAATCGTACTTTGCTAGAAATGTTGCGATCTATGATGTCTCTTACCGATTTGCCGTTATCATTTTGGGGTTATGCATTATAGACAACTGCATTCACTTTAAATAGGGCACCATCAAAATCCGTTGAGACGACACCATACGAACTATGGTATGGAAAAGACCGAAATTGTCGTTTCTTAATGTTTGGGGATGTGATGCTTATGTCAAAAATCTTCACCCTGAAAAGTTGGAACCCAAAGAGGAAAAGTGCGTCTTCATAGGTTACCCAAAAGAGATAGTTGGGTACACCTTCTATCTCAAATCCGAGGGCAAAGTGTTTGTTGCTAAGAACGGAGCTTTTCTTGAGAAGGAGTTTCTCTCGAAAGAATTGAGTGGGAGGAAGATAGAACTTGATGAGGTTGTCGAATCTCTAACCCCTCTAGATGGTAGCGCAGGGAAAGGGGAAACCCATGTCGTTGTGACGCCGGTTGAGGAGGAAATTAATGATGATGATCATGAAACTTCGGATCAAGTTCCTATCGGACCTCACAGGTCGACAAGAACACGTACTATTCCCGAGTGGTACGGTAATCCCGTCTTATCAATCATGTTGTTAGACAACAATTAACTTGCGAATTATGAAGAAGCAATGGTGGGCCCGGATTCCAACAAATGGCTGGAGGCCATGAAGTCCGACATAGGATCTATGTATGAAAACAAAGTGTGGACTTTGGAAGTATTACCTGGAAGGCTATTCAGAACAAATGGATCTTTAAGAAGAAGACGGACGCAGACGGTAATGTGGCCGTTTATAAAGCTTGACTTGTGGCAAAGGGTTTTTGACAAGTTCAAGGAGTTGACTACGATGAGACATTGTCAACAGGAGCGATGCTTAAGTCCGTCCGAATCATGTTAGCAATAGCTGCATTTTTCGATTATGCAATCTAGCAGATGGATGTCAAAATGTGTTCCTTAATGGTTTTCTCAAGGAAGAGTTGTATATGATGCAACCCGAAGGTTTTGTCGATCCGAAGAATGCTAACAAAGTATGCAAGCTCCAGCGATCCATTTATGGACTGGTGCAAGCATCTCGGAGTTGGAATAAGCGCTTTGATGAGGTGATCAAAGCATTTGGGTTTATACAAGTGGTTGGAGTATCTTGTATTTACAAGAAAGTGAGTGGGAGCTCTGTGGCGTTTCTAATATTATATGTGGATGACATATTTCTGATTGGAAACAATGTGGAGTTTTTGGAGAGCGTAAAGGATTACTTGAATAAAAGTTTCTCTATGAAGGACCTAGGATAAGTTGCTTACATTCTAGGCATTAAGATCTATGGGGATAGATCGAGACACCTGACAGGACTCTCACAAATCACGTACCTTGATAAAGTTTTGAAGAAGTTCAAAGTGGAATAGTCCAAGAAAGGGTTCTTGCCAGTGTTACAAGCTATAAAATTGAGTAAGACTCAGTGTCCGGCAACTGCGGAAGATAGAGAACAAATGAGTTCCGTCCCCTATGCTTCAGCCATAAGTTCTATCATGTATGCAATGCTATGCACTAGACCACACGGCAGCTTGGCCATAAGTATGGCAGGCAGGTTTCAAAGTAATCCAGGAGTGGATCACTGGACGGCGGTCAAGAATATTCTGAAGTACCTGAAAATGACTAAGGAAATGTTTGTCGTTTATGGAGGTGACGAAGCGCTCGTCGTAAAGAGTTATGTCGACACAAGCTTTGACACTGATCCGGATGACTCTAATTCGCAAACCGGATACATATTTATTCTTTATGGAGGTGCAGTAAGCTGGTGCCGTTCCAAGAAAAGGGTCGTAGCAGATTCTACATGTGAAGCAGAGTACATGGCTCCCTCGGAGGCAGCAAAGGAGGGTGTCTGGATGAAGCAGTTTATGACGGATCTTGGAGTTGTGCCGAGTGCACTAAATCCAATAACTCTGTTCTATGACAACACTAGTGCCATTGCCTTAGCAAAGGAACCAAGGTTTCACAAGAAGACCAGACATATCAAACGATGCCTCAACCTCATCCACGACTACGTCGAAGGAGAGGACGTGAATATTTGCAAAGTGTACACGGATCTGAATGTAGCAGACCCGCTGACTAAACCTCTTCCACGGGCAAAACATGATCAACACCAGAACTTTATGGGTGTTAGATTTATTACAATGTAAATCACATGGCGATGTGAGGACTAGATTATTGACTCTAGTGCAAGTGGGAGACTGTTGTAAATATGCCCTAGAGGCAATGATAAATACTTATTATTATATTTCCTATTACAAGATAATCGTTTATTATCCATGCTATAATTCTATTGAATGAAAACATAGATACATGTGTGGATACCTAGACAAAACAATGTCCCTAGCAAGCCTCTAGTTGGATAGCCAGATGATCAAGGATAGTCAAGGTTTTCTGACTATATGAAAGTGTTGTCACTTGATAATTGGATCACGTCATTAGGAGCATCATGTGATGGACAAGACCCAAACTATGAACGTAGCATATTGATCATGTCATTTTATTGCTATTGTTTTCTACGTGTCAAGTATTTATTCCTATGAACATGAGATCACATAACTCACTAGAACCGGAGGAATACCTTGTGTGTATCAGACGTCGCAACTTAATTGGGTTACTATAAAGGTGCTCTACAGGTACCTCCGAAGGTGTCCGTTGAGTTAGTATGGATCAAGACTGGGATTTGCTACTTTGTGTGACGGAGAGGTATCTCGAGGCCCACTCGGTAATACAACATCACACACAAGCCTTGCAAGCAATGTGACTAAGTGTAAGTCACGGGATCTTGTATTACGGAACGAGTAAAGAGAGTTGCCGGTAACGAGATTGAAATAGGTGTGCGGATACTGACGATCGAATCTCGGGCAAGTAACATACTGAAGGACAAAAGGAATGACATACGTGATGATATGAATCCTTGGCACTGAGGTTCAACCGATAAGATCTTCAGAGAATATGTAGGATCTAATATGGGCATCCAGGTCCTGCTATTGGATATTGACCGAGGAGTGTCTCGGGTCATGTCTGCATAGTTCTCGAACCCACAGGGTCTGCACACATAAGGTTCAATGGTGTTTTAGTATAGTTAAGTTATATGTGTGGTTATCGAATGTTGTTCGGAGTCCCGGATGAGATCACGGACGTCACGAGGGTTTCCGGAATGGTTCAGAGACAAAGATTGATATATAGGATGGTTTCATTTCGTCACTGGAAAGTTTCGGGAATTACCGGGAGTGTACCGGGAGTGACAAATGGGTTCCGGGTGTTTACCGGGAGGGGCCCACCCACCCGGGAGTGAGCCCAAGGCCTTAGGGTGGCGCACCAAGTCCTTAGTGGGCTGGTGGAGTTAGCCCACTGGGGCTATGGCGCCACATGTAAAAATACCAAAGGAAAAGAAGAGAAAAAAGGAAAGAGGGAGGTGGGAAGGAAGAGGAGGACTCCTCCTTCCCAATCCAAATTGGAGGAGGAGTCCTCCTCCTCCCTGGCGGCCGGCACACCCTTGGGGCCCTTGTGCCCCAAGGCTAGCCCCTCCCCTCCTCCTATATATATTGGTGGTTTAGGCCTTTTTGTGACACAACTTTGCCACGTGCAACTCTAGCCTATTCCACATAGTTTTACCTCTAGATCGGATCTCTGCGGAGCTCGCGCGGAGCCCTGCAGGAGTAGATCATCACCACCACCGAAGCATCGTCACGCTGCCGGAGAACTCATCTACTTCTCCGTCTTCCTTGCTGGATCAAGAAGGCTGAGATCATCGTCGAGCTGTACGTGTGCTGAACACGGAGGTGCCGTCTGTTCGGCGCTAGATCGGGACGGATCGTGGGACGGATCGCGAGACGGTTCGTGGGACGGTTCGAGGGATGGATTGTGAAGACGTTCCTACATCAACCGCGTTTCTTAACGCTTCCCGCTGAGCGATCTTCAAGGGTACGTAGATCTAATGTCCTCTCATAGATGGACGTCACCATGATAGGTCTTCTGTGCGTAGGAAATTTTTTGTTTCCCATGCAATGTTCCCCAACAGTAACCTCTTTCTCGTAACACCAATACCACACATGCAGAGTTGGTTTATGTGAAAACGACCGGACATAGTTTAAGCAAGATTACCCAACTGTCTTTGACCATGGATACATATATTCAAATACTTTTACACTCTGCAGAGGTTGCTCATTGTACCCACAAGACTCGGGAAGCTTCTGTGTCATCCACCACTCGCGATATAAAACATACCCAAGGTAAGCACCTGAACAATGCATCTCCCCTGACGACACAAGACAAAGAGTCCACTCAATTGGTACCCACCCAGATGATGTACATCTTACGAGCCTCGCTCTAGATCGTATCATCCATGTGTGGACTAACGGTGTGCCCGAAACCTATAAAAATAGCATAGTCGTCTTAACTGGCACGACCCCGTCCCAAGAGTGACTATGTCACTCCCGTCACTAGTAATGTGGGCTCTTTGCTAGGACCGACCAAAGTAATCAACAAAGCCCCGTCCCGTAAGTGGTATCGTGGTCACACATGTAAGGTTAGGATGACCGACACATATTAAAACTCTCCTTGTTTTCGAAACCACACACTCACAAAACCTTCCTCCAGTACACAACTTCTTTCTCAAGTGGTCACCATCTCAACACCAGAACCCTTGGGCATTGGTGTCACCCGACGGGATTTTCCAAAAAGTTTGTGAAATCACCACCGTGTTACCATCACCATGCATATGCCCATCCTATGCGTAGCACTATTGGGTAACGTAGCATAAATTCAAAATTTTCCTACGCATATTCAGATCTTCCTATAGAGAGAACAACAACGAGAGAGGGGTAAGAGCATCTTCATTCCTTTGAAGATTGCTAAGCGGAAGCGTTGCTAGAACGCGGTTGATGGAGTCGTACTCGCAGCGATTCTGATCTAGTGCCGAACAACGGCACCTCCGCGTTCAACACACGTGCAGCCCGGTGACGTCTCCCGCACCTTGATCCAGCAAGGAGGAGGGAGAGGTTGGGGAAGAACTCCAGCAACACGACGGCGTGGTGTCGATGGAGAGACGAGGTCTCCCGGCAGGGCTTCGCCAAGCACCGGCGGAGCGGAGGAGGAAGAAGAGCAGGGCTGCGCCGAGAGAGAGGGAAAAACCGTGTGTCTCAATGGCCAAAAGTGCCCGATATATATAGGGGGAGGGGAGAGGGGGTGCCACCCCTAGGGTTCCCACCCTAGCGGGTGCGGCAGCCTCCCCCCCTAGATGGGAGGTGCGGCGGCCAGAAGGGGGAGGAGGGGTGGCGCACCATCTGGTGGGCCTTAGGCCCACCTGGCCTAGGGTTTGCCGCCCTTTTCTCTCCCTTGCGCTATGGGCTGAGTGAGGAGGCGCACCAGCCCACCTAGGTGCTGGTTCCCACCCCCACTTGGCCCACCTTATCTCCCGGGGTCGTTGCCCCCCTTCGGTAGTCCCCCGAGGCCACCTCCGGTGGTCCCGGTGGTCCCGGTATGTTACCGGTGATTCCCGAAACACTTCCGGTATCCGAAACCATCCGTCCTGTATATCAATCTTTACCTCCGGACCATTCCGGAGCTCCTCTTGACGTCCGGGATCTCATCCGGGACTCCGAACAACTTTCGGTAACCTCGTATAACAATTCCGTATAACCCTAGCGTCATCAAACCTTAAGTGTGTAGACCCTATGGGTTCGGGAGACAGGCAGACATGACCGAGACACCTCTCTGGCCAATAACCGTCAGCGGAGTCTGGATACCCATGGTGGCTCCCACTTGCTCCACGATGATCTCATCGGATGAACCACGATGCCAAGGATTCAATCAATCCCGTATACGATTCCCTTTGTCTGTCGGTATAGAACTTGCCCGAGATTCGATCGTCGGTATACCTATACCTTGTTCAATCTCGTTACCGGTAAGTCTCTTTACTCGTTTCGTAGCACGTCATCGTGTGACTAACTCCTTAGTCACATTGAGCTCATGATGATGTTCTACCGAGTGGGCCCAGAGATACCTCTCCGCCACACGGAGTGACAAATCCCGATCTCGATTCGTACCAACCCAACAGACACTTTCGGAGGTACCCGTAGTGCACCTTTATAGTCACCCAGTTACGTTGTGACGTTTGATACACCCAAAGAACTCCTACGGTATCCGGGAGTTGCACAATCTCACGGTCGAAGGAAAAGATACTTTACATTAGAAAATCTTTAGCATACGAACAATACGATCTAGTGCTATACTTAGGATTGGGTCTTGTCCATCACATCATTCTCCCAATGATGTGATCCCGTTATCAATGACATCTAATGCCCGTGAACAGGAAACCATGATCATCTATTGACTAACGAGCTAGCCAACTAGAGGCTTGGTAGGGACACATTGTGATCTATTTATTCACACATGTATTACTGTTTCCTGTTAATACAGTTATAGCATGAACAATAGACGATTATCATGAACAAGGAAATATGATAATAACCATTTTATTATTGCCTCTAGGGCATATTTCCAACAAGCACTACTATCAACCTGTCAACTTTTATCAGCGTGACCCTCATAGATGGTAGGGTGATGCTCTCATGCAAGTTTTATCGAAGAACCCATCAGAAACACCCTACCGAGGGGTTTATCAAATCCATCATGACCACATGCATTAGAAAGAAAAAATAAACATGGCATGCATAAAAAATATTTTTCTCAGATATGGTCAAAGGCTACTTGCTTTGGTCAACAAAGTCTCGTGGATCTTCGAGGTCTTCGGGTCCAAGTCCTTTATCAATCATGTGATCTATAGTTGCAATAATAATATAAATAATAAGAATCACAGCAAAAACAAGGCACACAATCCATTACTAAAATGTTACCCTCTTCTGCAAAATACCAACTTCATTTCTAAAAATATCTGTTTCTGATTTTGGAGTGAAAACGATTTTTAAAACCTTTTTAACAAAGGCTGAAATATCTTTATTCTAGGTTTTAAAATAAACCTATATACAAAAGTTTCTGTAAAAGTTATAGAGATAGTTTTATTAAATTCTTCACATTAAAACAAAATTTATGGTGGAAAAATTATTAGAATTGGATGCATTAATAGCCGTGTGGAATTTATTTAAATAAAATCTTGAAACAAAAATAAAAAGGGCCCAACAGCCAGGCCAGATCCAGCGAGCAGCTGGGCTGGCACAACTGGCCGGCTAACCAACTAGCCTAGGTGCGCGCGCTGTCAGGTTTGAACCTGACGCGCGGGGCCCTACAGCCAGTGACTGGGAGGGGGGAAGAGAGAGAGACACACACTGACAGGTGGGGCACCCAAGTGAGGCCATCTTCTACTCGAGACAAAGAGAGGGGAGAGCTCACCGGTGGCAGTACACGCGACGACGAGGAAGGGCGAGTGCAGCAATGGATTCCTTATGCTCCTGCCTTTCCGGTGGAGGTCGAGGGAGAATCTGAGGTGGCTGGAGTCACTGGCGACGAGCTGACCACGGTAGTGGCTTTCCAGAGGTGGATGCTGACGAAGCTGAGAGAGGGGAAAAGGTCAGGGGAGAGGTGGAGGTGAAGTAACAGACGACTACGGTCATGATGGGGGCTAAATGAGCGCCGGAGTGGGCCTGTTTCCCGAGATCGACTGAGTTGTGCTGCTTATTGAGCTTGCGTTGGTTTTTCCCTTGAAGAGGAAAGGGTGATACGGCACAGGAGCAGTAAGTATTTCCCTCAGTTTGAGAACCAAGGTATCAATCTAGTAGGAGAATCGATCCAAGTGTCCAGAGTACATGCGCAAACACAAAGAGCTTGCACCCAACGCTATAAAGGGCTTGTCAATCCCTTCAAGATTGATTGCAAAGTGAGATCTGAAGGCGGAAAGTGCAACGAAGTAAAAATGAAGGCTGAAAATATCGTGTGAAGTAAACCCATGGGCCAGTGTTCACTAGAGGCTTCTCTCAAAATAGAAAATATTACGGTGGGTGAACAAATTACTGTCGAGCAATTGATAGAACCGCGCACAGTCATGACGATATCCAAGGAAATGATCATACATATAGGCATCACGTTCGAGACAAGTAGACCGATACTTTCTGCATCTACTACTATTACTCCACACATTGACCGCTATCCAGCATGCATCTAGTGTATTGAGTTCATGACGAACAGAGTAATGCCTTAAGCAAGATGACATGATGTAGAGGGATAAACTCAAACCAATGATGTAAACCCCATCATTTTACCCTTGATGGCAACAACACGATGCGTGCCTCACTACCCCTTCTAGCACTGGGTGAGGTCACCGCACGGTATGAACCCAAAACCAAGAACTTCTCCCATTGCAAGGATCATAGATAAGGTTGGCCAAACAAAACCAACAACTCGAAGAGAATTACAAGGATATGAAATCATGCATAAAAGAGATCAGAAGAAACTCAAATAAGATGCATAGATAATCTGATCATACATCCACTATTCATCGGATCTCGACAAACACACCGCAAAAGAAGATTACATCGGATAGATCTCCATGAAGATCATGGAGAACTTTGTATTGAAGATCCAAGAGAGATAAGAAGCCATCTAGCTACTAGCTATGGACCCGAAGGTCTATGGTGAACTACTCATGCAATATCGGAGATGTCATGGTGTTGATGAAGAAGCCCTCCGTATTCGAATCCCCCCTCCGGCAGGGCACCAAAACGTGCCCCACATGGGATCTTGCGGAGACAGAAGCTTGCGGCGGCGGAAAAGTATTTTCGTGGATCTCTCTCGCAGTTTTGGATTTTTCAGGAATTTATAGGCGGAAGAGGTAGGGCAGACGAGCCACGGGGGCCCACAAGCCTGCTAGGCGTGGGCCCCCGTGGCCACGCCTAGGCGGCTTGTCGAGTCCCTTGGTAGCCTGTGCCTTGGTTCTCAAGTCCCGTGCGTATTTTCTGTTCCGGAAAAAATCTTTTCAGAAGTTTTATTCCGTTTGGACACCGTTTAAAATCCTCCTCTAAAAAGGGTCAAAAACACGGAAAAAACGGGAACTGGCACTTGGCACTGAGTTAATAATTTAGTCCCAAAAAAGATATAAAAGGCATACAAAACATCCAAAGTTTGACAAGATAATAGCATGGAACCATAAAAAATTATAGATACGTTGGAGACGTATCAAGCTCCGAAGCGGCGGCACCTCGGTCGATCTTGAGCACTGGTGCTTGATACGTCTTCGTCGTATCTATGAACCATGGTGAAGTAGAATTACAGTAGATATAATGCTAATATGAATTTAGAATGAGTTCACAACAGTACTTGAAGTGATGATTTATTTTATTATACTAACGCATCTCGCAAAGTTTTGTTGAGTTTTGTGTGATTGAAGTTTTCAAGTTTTGGGTGAGAGCACGATGGATGAACGAATAAGGAGAGGCACGAGCCTAAGCTTGGGGATGCCCGAGGCACCCCAAGGTAATATTCAAGGAAGACTCAAGCGTCTAAGCTTGGGGATTCCCCGGAAGGCATCCCCTCTTTCGTCTACAATCTATCGGTAATTTTACTCGGAGCTATATTTTAATTCATCACATGATATGTGCAAATGCTTGGAGCGTCTTTTGTGTTTATTTTTCCTTTTTCTTTTATGCAGCATGCTGGTATGAGATAGTCCTTGGTTGGCTTTATAGATTGCTTCTTGTGCTTCACTTATATCTTTTGAAGTTTGGATTGCCTGTTTCCCTACACATAGAAAACTGCCATTTGTAGAATGCTCTTTTGCTTCACTTATATTTGTTAGAGAGGGGCACATCTTTTGTAGAAAGAATTAAACTCTCATGCTTCACTTATACCTATTTAGAGAGTTAACAGCAGTTGGCCATTCACATGGTTAGTCATAAAATCCAACATAAAACTTGTAGATCACTGAATATGATATGTTTGATTCCTTGGAATAGTTTTGCGACATGAATATGTGATATTAGAATCATGCTAGTCAGTAATTGCGTATTTTTATAAATACTTGTGTTAAGATTTGTGATTCCCGTAGCATGCACGTATGGTGAACCGTTATGTGATGAAGTTGGAGCATGATTTATTTACTGATTATCATCCTTTGTGTGGAGACCGGGATCGCGCGATGGTTAACTCCTAATAACCTTTCCCCTAGGAGCATGCGTGTAGTACCTTGTTTTGATGACTAATAGACTTTTGCAATAAGTATGTGAGTTCTTTATGACTAATGTTGAGTCCATGGATTATACGCACTCTCACCCTTCCACCATTGCTAGCCTCTCTCGTACCGCGCAACTTTTGCCGGTGCATTACACCCACCATATAGCCTCCCTCAAAACAACCACCATACCTACCTATTATGGCATTTTCATAGCCATTCCGAGATATATTGCCATCCAACTACCACCGTTCCATCTCATGACATGTGCCACCACTTCCATATTGCCATTGCATGATCGTAAGATAGCTAGCATGATGTTTCCATGGCTTGTCCGTTTTTCTGATGTCATTGCTGTGCTAGATCATTTTTTTACCAACTACTGTAGGGAAAACCCCCCACAGCCATTTTCTGTATTGCAACTATGAAAACTGTATGTACAAGAGAGGTTGTAGAATGTACAGAGGGGGGAGGAGCAGAGGGATATAGACCTCAAGGAGGCAAAAAGGAAATCCACTTAAGGAGATCATCCCTGAAGCTAGCCTTAATTCTATGAGCTAACAAAGAAATGTCATGAATAAATCTAGCTCTCCATTTCCTGAACTTTGGCTGTTCCTGGTTGAAGACCTTTGCATTTCTGGTGGTACAGATGTTCCAACAGGCCGTGAAAACAACCTCAACAAAGAATGGATGAGGGAAGTTCTTTCTAGCTGCAGCAGTAGCAGTCCACATATATGACCCCTGCCTGTAGGTAGTTCCAAACCCTGGTGCTGAATAGGCATGTGAAGAATAAATGGTATCTTTCTTCCTTGACTCGGGCATGGCATAACACAGAGAGATTAGAATCAGAAACCTTCCAGTGATGCCTTTCCAGCATGTCCTGTGTGTTCAGCCTGTCCATAATGAGCATCCAGGCAAACATCTTAACTTTCATGGTACAACAGCTTTTCCAGATCCAGTTAAGCAGAGGGTTAGGTACAATACTGCTATGAACATGAGCATAGTAGGCCTTAGGTGTGTAGACCTTAGCATCCTTACGCCATACCCATCTGTCAAAGGCCTGATGATCAAGGTCCAGGTCCAGAAGTAAAGATTGGACAGCAGTCAGTTCCTGATAAGCTTGAGCAGACAGTGGGAGGTGAAACATAGATAGCATAAGGTCCTCAGAAAAAGCAGCAAAGACTTCTTGAGCTGTGTAGAAAGGGTCAGACACAAAGGAGAACAATCGTTGGAATCTAGCTGCCAATGGCATAGTGGATTTGCCAAGTAACCAGGAATCAGACCAAAACAAGAAGGAATCACCCTTATTAGGCAAAACATAGGTAACAGATCTGAATTGGTCAAGACGTTTGCATATGTCTTTCCACCAAAAGGAGCCACAAAGTGCAGTACCCTGAGGTACAATGTTATGATAGTAAGTGTTCCAAATCAGATGAACCCAAGGGATATCAGCATGATTAAGGAATTTATCAACATGTTTGAGCAGGAGAGCTTCATTCTGAACGGCTAAATTCACAATCCCTAACCCCCCTTTATTTTTAGGCCTGCACACCAGGGGCCAAGCAACAAGAGAGGGTGCATGATCATTCCCATTTCTTCTCCATAGACATTGCCGTTGAATCCGCTCCAATTGCTTCAGTATACCTGGTGGTATATCCAGGCTGCATAGGAAGAAAAGGGGAACAGCAGACAGTGCTGAGTTTACATATTGCAGTCTGCCCCCCTGAGAAAGAAATGATGAGCTCGCACTGAGCCTTCTTTCCATTTTATCCACCAGAGGCACGAGATCAATGATTCGAGGTTTAGTTGTTCCAACAGGCAGTCCCAGATATGTGACGGGTAGAGATCCCACTTTACAACCAATGGAGTCTGCCAGGTCCTGCAGAAGCTGAGAAGGAGTGTTGACAGGTAGGAGTGCAGATTTGTGATAATTCACCTGTAATCCACTGGACTGAGAGAAAAGCAAAAGCATTTTCTTAAGCTGCAACAACTGTGATTTGTCAGCTGGTAGGATGATGAGAGTATCATCAACATATTGCACTATAGGGTAATCTTTATCATGGGTAGGTATAGGAAACTGGATCAGTCCATCCACGGGCAGTTGATTCACCAGAGTTTGTAGAAAGTCAGCAGGAATAGCAAACAGCAATGGGGACAAAGGATCTCCCTGTCTGACACCTTTTTTACACATGAACTTCTTCCCAGGCACACCATTGATTAGTACTGAAGAAGATCCAGAGGCTAGAAGCTGCCTAACCCAAAGGATCCATCGATCATTGAAGCCCTTGGATTTAAGAATCTGGAAGATGAATTCATGATCCACAGAATCAAATGCCTTTTCAAAATCCAGCTTAAGGATAACTATAGGCTTCTTGGATTGATGACATTGGTGCAGATACTCAAGAGTCCAGCCCACACAATCCTGAATAGTCCTAGATTTGATAAAACCGTACTGATTCTTGTGAAGACATTTAACAATCTGCAATTGTAGCCGATTGGCAAGCATTTTTGACAAAAATTTAAGACCCATTCCAGTAAGAGATATTGGTCTGTAATCTCCCACATGTTCAGGTGACCTATTTTTGGGAATGAGTGTAATATAGGAAGAATTCATGTTTACCAGCTGGGCATGGCCAACATGAAATTCAGCAGCAAGCTGATAAAACTCAGGGGAGATAATGTGCCAGCATTTCTTGAAAAAAAACCCATTGAAACCATCAGGCCCTGGAGCTTTGTCAGTAGGCATATCATGCACAGTTTTATCCATCTCAGACTTGGAAAAAGGTTATGTGAGAATGTCTAGTCCCTGAACTTCATCCAGTAGGGAGTCTAAGTCAAATGCCATATTAATGCCAAGAGAAGTTCCCATTCGATCTTTGAAAGATGCCCAGAAGCATGCAGCAATTTGATCATGATCAGAGATAATAGAACCATCATTTAACTTGAGAGAGGCAATGGAATTCTTCCTATACCGTTCAGTGGCCATAGCATGAAAGAACTTAGTGTTTTCCTCACCCACTTTAACAAATCGAATAGCGGCCCTCTTCTTCGAGTATAAACACAGAAGGTGTAGCAGATGTTCCAAATGCAATTTGACAAGTTTCCTGAAATTAGCTTCTGGCCTGAATAAGTACCTCAGCTCTTCAAGCTCATCCAAGCATAGCACCACTTGATTGCATCTGGAAATAAGATGTTTTAAGTGAGACAGAGACGTCTGCCATTTCTTCAGAGCCTGCCTAAGATGCTTCATCTTATCCATGATAATAGCAGAGATGTGAGTCTTTCTTGAAGGAATGAGCCATGATTGTTGCACACATTCGATGAAGCCCTCCATTTCAACCCAGTAGTTCTCAAAAGGAAATAAGTTGCATTTTGGGATGGAGGTGTTAACAGTGACCACACAAGGCACATGATGAGATGCAGTCTTTGCCAGAGGGAGCACTTGGGTGAGAGGGTAAGAGGAGATCCAGTTGGTGGATGTAAAGAACCAGTCCAACTGCTCCAGAAGAGGGGTGTCCTGCATATTGGACCAAGTGTAGGATCTACCTTTGATGGGAAGCTCCAATAATCCCAAATGCCCAATAATTTCATTGAAGATGAACATGTCATTTACATCAGCCCCAGGGAGGTTTCTGTTGTCAGGGGATCTAATGAAATTAAAGTCCCCAACGAGTAGCCAGTTAGCCCCAGTGGGGATATGAAGATTGTAAAGCCAGCTCACAAAAAGATCACGGGCCTCCCCTTGACATGGTCCGTAGACATTAACCAAAGTCCATGATTCACGTGTGTGATTTGAGGTAAAGGAGGTGATCAAGCCATATGGGGTGCACTGTACTAAGTGACCAGTGAGAATGGAAGAGTTCCAAAGGGTGATGAGCCCTCCTGATGCACCCCTGGAAGGGGAGTAAGCAAATTGATCAAAACGTTTGGGGCAGAAACCTTTAACTGCTCGAAACTCGATAGACTGCATCTTTGTTTCCTGCAAGCAGACCACCGCAGCAAGGCTCTCATCAATTTTGTTACGGACTGCCCGTTGTCTATGATCCGAATTGAGGCCACGCACATTCCAGCACAACACACGCCAACTCCTCGTGGAACGACTATCCATTGCAAATTAGAGATATAGCAAAAGCAAGGCTATGTAATAGCCACTGCAACCGAAGTTTCAAGCACCAAACGACAACAGAAGTTCGACAATACATAAAACCAGTACAGTAACAGCTTAACATGGGCGGATTAAACATCAGAAGACGTGGGCGCAGAGTCAGCAGGATCTTCCATAAGTCGATCCACCGTGCGCTTCTCCGGGGCTATGCCCAATGACTGCCCTACCTCTTGGATCACTGGGATAGGAGTGGCAGGAGGTACATCTTTAGACTCCTATGACGTTGAGGACATAGGCTTGGCTTTCGGCTTCCTTTTCTTGGGGATGTGTGCAGGTAGCTCTTGTAGAATTGGCTTGAAGCCGTCGCGCTTGATTGAGCCACGAGTACACAGTCTCACCGAGGAGTCCACCACCGGGGTGGCCTTCTTGCGGGACCCCTTCTTGGATGGAGCAGGAGAGCGGAAGGATAAGTCCTTGAAGAAGAAGCTGGGCTGATAGGGGTTACCTCCTGTAATGAGAGCGAGGCAGAAGCAGGGTCCGACAGTGAAGGTCCTGGAGTATCAGCATCAAAAGCCACGTCCCAGGATCGCTTGGGGATCAGGATGGGCTCAAGGATTGGCAGCTGGAACTGACGAGGTATATGCATAGCAGCAGCGGGGCCCATCAGATTATCAAAAGTGCGTGCCCAGGACATCAGTAGGGGCAACGGAGGCCCATATAAAACCCTAGACACCCCGACAAGGAGGTTGGACTGAGCGGGTGGAGGGGCTTTGTAGAGAACCATCGCCACAGGGTTTCTATCGTGCACCTCCTCCAGCCTAGGCTCTTCTTCCTCCAGCTCAGCCCCATTGTCCCGACCAGCATCAGGACCAGCAGCACCAGCCTCCGGCACAACAGCATTGTCCGGGGCATCAGCGAGAGCAGCAGTATCAGCATCATCAATAGCAACATTAGCGGCATCAGGAAGATGCACTGGCGGTTCTGGAGCGCCCGGTTCCTCTGCCCTCTGACCCTGTTGTGGATCAAGGTCCACCAATTCGTGCACCGAGTCCGAGGAGGAGGGACTCGGCTGATCAATCACCATTGATTCCTGGTCTTGAACTGGATCAACAGCAGGCGCATCGGCGGGCGCAGCAGGAGCCGCAGCCTGTTCCCAGCCTCCTCCATCAGCAGGCGGTTGACCCCAGCCTCCTCCATCAGCAGGCGGTTGACCCCAACCTCCTGCCTCAAGATCGACGGGCGGCAGCCCCCAGCCACCGTCTTCAGCATCCGCAGCGGCAGGCCCAGGATCTCCAGGGGCGAGTGGCACCGCATTCCATCCTAGTGCAGGATATGGGGGCAAAGCTAATTGCAGATTGTCATGAACAAGCTGCCCGGGGAGCGGATGAGGGTTGCCATTGAGAGGCATCGGATCCTCATCATTGGGGAGAATCTCTGCAGCCGCCGTACCCAAAATGTACACAGGAGCAGACCAGGACACCTTTGCGCCACCCCAGGCAGAATATTCTGAGAAACTGATACTGCGAGGTACTAGCCGGTCTTCTGGGAAGGCGGCAAAAACAATAGAACGAACCAAATATGGGTCGTCATGGACCCAATGATGAAACTCCCCAAAGGTGTTAACAGCCGCCCTGAGATCTTCGGTGTTGCGGAAATCCAATGGTACCCCCAGAAGCATGAGGCAGCCCTGACGAAAACCCTCTTGGCCGCGGAAGCCGAGACCATGATCATGACGTATGAAGCGCACCACCGAGTTTGCAAGAGGCTGCGGCACCATGTCGACTGTAGCATAACTGTCCGCCGCATCACGGAGCTCAAACAAACCCACTCCCTCCATCCAGGGTTGAGCAGACCGGACATGGAATCCTTGATGCAGGAGAAGAGCAGCGACTTCTTGTCGTACCTGAATCACCTCATCAGCAGGCGGCGCTGGATGAACTATGGCGATGACGAAGCGCTCGTGGCGCCTGGTGATGGGTACTGCTGGCATGGTGTAGGTCCGCGGCAGCCGGTCAACCCCTCCATCAATGATGTTGTGACCACGCGGGAGGAAGAACTCTGGATCAAGCTCGAAGTTTGCCATTGCTGGTGGCGGTGGCCGAGTGACCGGTGGTGTCGCCGAGGGAGTTCGAGGAGGCGACGGCGATGAGACAGGACGGAACTGCTTCGCAGGGGTTGCTGTTTCGCCAAGGGTATCAGCAGTTCCCGAGATATCAGCGACAGGGGAGGTGATGGGTCTCTTACAGTTCCAAGTAAGACAATTATTACGCATAAAAGAGGCTCCTCTAGATCGTGCGTGGCCCACCGTGTTGTCAGAGTAGCCAGGCGAAGCTGTACAGTTTGCGGCTAGATGGCCCCGAGCGTTGCAAATAGAGCAAGAAAAGACATCCTCGACCATACTATTAATAAGCTCGTCAAAGGCCGTATGGGCCTCCTGAGAAGAAGGAATATCCATCATGGAGTGAGTATCAGGCCCAGAGGATGAAAAATCCTTAGCAGGCTCATTAATAAGAGAGGAGATTTGTCCAGAATCCAAGCTTGCCCCCGACGATTGATTCCCACTATTGAAAGAGCCCTGAATCTCGGCTGGATTAGCTGTATCCTTTTGCTGCACGTGGGAAGTTCCGAAAATTTTGGCAGTTTGAAAATTTTCGCCGGGAGAACCGGGGGATGAAACTTGGCAAGGAACTGTGCCAAACGTAATGTGCGGCGTGGCTACCATCCACCGGAGTTCTGCTGGCGGTGGTGCAGAGATGATGACACGTTCAGGGGTAGGCACCGAATAACCAGCTTGCTCAAGAGTGACTAGCTCATCATGGGAAACAGGGTACCTATAGCCCTTGCAAACCTCATATTGTTGAAGGGATGCAAAAGATAGCTTCTTACGAACAGAAGATCCAGATTTGAGAGAAGACTTAAGTGGTCTGGAATGCATGGCCATCAGACCTAGAGAAGCCCTCCGCTTGGAGGGGCTCACAATAATCCACTCGGCATCACATTGCTTCTTCCAGAGAGAAAATTCCCGACGCCAATTAGGACCTCCATGTCCCCAAAGATGGAAGAAGCACTTAAAATTTGAGCACTTGAAAGAACGCAATTCCAGAATATGAAAACCAACTTGCATGCATGAGACCTTGAAAGAGAAAACCGAATCTGTGATTTGAGAAACTCGAAACTCGATAGCCGAACCACCAATCACCGATTCCAGAGCTGCAGCCACTGTGTGAGGCGATAGCCGGAACACGTGACGACCAAAAGAGATCACCATAATGAAGGGGCGACGATGCTTCATAGGGTGCACCGTAAAACCCGAGTGGCGATAAACCTCATGAGAGAAATCCAGATCCAACGTGGAACCCCCCATGCAGGCCATGACCAGCCGCGAGAGAAGGGTAGAGAAGGTTCACCTGAGCAGAGGGGCGGCAAGGGTGGATGAGATTCCGGCTAGAATTCCAGATCGCCATTGGGTCGCCGCCCGGGGAGGTGGGAGGGAGACGCCATCGTTTTTATATTATTTCTTTTAAAATTGTTTGATTGGCCATGGGGAGACTGGATCACTTAGTTCTCCTAAGGCACGGTACACTACCGAAGGCATTTCATATAGAGTCATCATTGCTCTAAGTATTGAGTTGTAAGTGTGATGATCATTATTAATAGAGCATTGTCCCATGTGAGGAAATAAAAGAGGCTAGCGAAGCCCATTTATAAAAAAGAGGCCAAAGATGCCCACCAAAATAAAAAAAATAAAAAAAAGAGGCCAAAGAGCCCACAAAAAATGATGAGAGAAAAGAGAGAAGGGACAATTGCTACTATCCTCTTTCCACACTTGTGCTTCAAATAGCACTATGATCTTCATGACAGAGAGTCTCCTATGTTGTCACTTCCATATACTAGTGGGAAATTTTCATTATATAACTTGGCTTGTATATTCCAATGATGGGCTTCCTCAAAATTTCCTTAGGTCTTCGTGAGCAAGTTTGTTGGGTGCACACCCACTAGTTTCTTTTGTGAGCTTTCATACACTTATAAGCTCTAGTGCATCCGTCGCGTGGCAATCCCTACTCACTCACATTGATATCTATTGATGGGCATCTCCATAGCCCGTTGATACGCCTAGTTGATGTGAGACTATCTCCTCCTTTTTGTCTTCTCCACAACCACCATATCCTATTCCACCTATAGTGCTATATCCATGACTCACGCTCATGTATTGCGTGAAAGTTGAAAAGGTTTGAGAACACTAAAGTATGAAACGATTGCTTGGCTAAAACCGGGGTTGTGCATAATTTAAATACGTTGTGTGGGGAAGATGTAGCATAGTCAGACTATATGATTTTGTAGGGATAACTTTCTTTGGCCATGATATTTTGAGAAGACATGATTGCTTTGTTAGTATGCTGGAAATATTATTGCCTTTATGTCAAATGATAGACTATTTCTTCTAATCACTCGTGTTTTAGTATTCATGCCATGATTAGATTATATGATCAAGATTAAGCTAGGTAGCATTCTACATCAAAAATTATCTTTTTTATCATTTACCTACTCGAGGACGAGCAGGAATTAAGCTTGGGGATGCTGATACGTCTCCGTCGTATCTACAATTTTTCATTGTTTCATGCCAATATTCTACAACTTTCATATATTTTTGGCAAGTTTTTATACTATTTTTGGGACTAACATATTGATCAAGTGCCCAGTGCTAGTTCCTGTTTGTTGCATGTTTTTTGTTTTGAAGAATATCCATACAAAACAAAGTCCAAACGTAATAAAAACTTACGGGGATTTGTTTTGGAATATTTATGATTTTTGGGAAGAAGAATCAATGCGAGGCGATGCACGGAGGGCCCACAAGCCCTGTAGCCGCCACCAGGAGGTACGGCGGCGGCTGGCAGGCTTGTGGACACTCCTTAAGGCGGTTGTAGCCCTTCTTTCATCGCAAGAAATATAATATACAGAAGAAAATTGTGTTAAAATTTCAGCCCAACCGGAGTTACGGATCTCCGGGAATATAAGAAACGGTGAAACGCAGAATCTGGGAGCGTAGAAACAGAAGGACACAGAGAGAGATCCAATCTCGGAGGGGCTCTCGCCCCTCCGCCGCCATGGAGACCATGGACCAGAGGTGAAACTCTTCTCCCATCTAGGGAGGAGGTCAAGGAAGAATAATAAGAAGGGGGGATCTCTCCCCCTCTCTCCGGCGGCGCCGGAACGCCGCCCGAGACATCATCGTGTGACGACGATCTACACCAACACCTCCGTCATCTTCACCAACATGTTCCCCCATATATATTCAGCGGTTCACTCTCCCGCAACCCGCTGTACCCTCTACTTGAACATGGTGCTTTGTGCTACATATTATTATCCAATGATGTGTTGCTATCCTATGATATCTGAGTAGATTATCGTTGTCCTATCGGTGATTGATGAATTGCTATGATTGGTTTAATTTGCTTGTGGTTATGTTGCTGTCCTTGGGTGCCCATCATATGATCGCGCGCGTGGATCAGACCATAGGGTTAGTAGTATGTTGATAGGACTATGTATTGGCAGGCTAGAATGACAGAAGCTTCAAACCTAGCATAGAAATTGATGCATATGGGATTGAAGGGGAACCAATATATCTTATTGCTATGGTTGGGTTTTACCTTAATGAACGTTAGTAGTTGCGGACGCTTGCTAATAGTTCCAAACATAAGTGCATAGAATTCCAAGTAAGGGATGACATGCTAGCAGAGGCCTCTCCCACATGATACTTGCTATCGATCTAGTAACGTAGTCAATTGCTTATGGACAATTCCACAACTCCTACCACCACTTTTCCACACTCGTTAGACTAACGTATTTGTTTCTTTTTCTAACCAGCCCCTAGTTTTATTTACGTGTTCTTTACTATCTTGCAAGCCTATCCTATCACTCCTACAAAGTACTTCTAGTTTCATACTTGTTCTAGGTAAAGCGAACATAAAGTGTGCGTAGAGCTGTATCGATGGTCGATAGAACTTGAGGGAATATTTGTTCTGCCTTTAGCTCCTCGTTGGGTTCGACACTCTTACTTATCGAGAAAGGCTACTATTGATCCCCTATACTTGTGGGTTATTAGGAGTGCTCGGATAGCTCGATTGGGGGGCTTGGGGAGGCGATTGGAGGTGTGCGTGAGTTCGAAGGGGGTCGGAGAGGAGCCGGGGACGCCTATTTATAGGGGTGCCACGGTCCATCGAGTGGTGGTGCGTCGGTGAGGTAGCAGCTACGGCTAGCGAGGAAGAGCCGGTCTAGCGGCTTGTCTGGGGTCTTCGTGGGCGCTGCCTACGTGAGTTGAATGGGTCAAAGAGGAGAGGCGTCGCGGTGGCAAGTTCCTCCTGACAGGCTCGGGTTTGCATGGGCATGCGTCGACAGGGCTGGATAAATGGGAGAAAGGAGGGGCCCTGTGCCGCACTGGAGCCGGTCGTTGATTCACAAACTTTTGGATAGGCTCTGGGGGCGAAACTTGGCCGAGGCTGGCTTCCTTTGATGTAGGTGCGCTCTTTGGCACGTCCAGAGCACTGTTTTGGCATTCCATGGCATGATCGCACGCTCTCGCATGTCTAGGGTGTGTTTGGCAGTGTCTGGGGGTTAGTGAGATGCTCTGAGGGTGCTTGGGCACCGAGGAGGATAGTGTTGGTCAAAGTGAGAGTGAAGAACAGGTGCTGCCAGAGTGAATTCAAAGAGTAGATTGAACATTTTGTCTTTCTCCCTTCGAACTGGAGTTGAGGCTCTCGGCTGCAAGTGTGGGGTTACACAGGCAACCCGTGATGGTGATTACGAGGGAAGGAGTGGGGCGAAATGAGTGATGGTGATTAGGAGGGACGTAGTGGGGTGGTAGGTGTTTGATGCTTCTTTGGAGGAGTTAAACTTCTCCAATTGCAATGAAACTTAACATGATTGTATGATGGATAGAAATAACAGGGTGTACTATGTTTCAACTCATTTGAGCTAGGTTGACAATATAGACTTGGAAAAACCCAAAATTGGACAGAATTACAATCCTGTGGGGAAGTGTGATCAAATCAACACCCACAAATGCAAAACTTGGTATGCCCTCCTTATTTCGAGCTTTGAATACTCGTGCAAAGTTTGGGATCAATTGGACAAACTTGGCGATGTGGAGTTGTTCCAACTTGGTTCTGGACAGAAAGGTTTTTGGAATTATTAGGTGAACTATACCATCTTGGATGGGGATGAAACTTGGCATTGTCACCACATATAATATGTGGGACATGCTGGAATTTTCTTGGAATTTATTGAAAATATTTCCCTTGGAAATATTTCAAAAGATCAGAATAGACAGAAATGGTTTTCAAGGGACTTTCCCATTATTTTGATCATGACCATGGGTTGAAACGCACATATATGGAAAATATATGTCCTGTGAGTTTCCCTATTTTTTCTTGGAATTTGTAAGGTAGGAAAATAATTTTCCCCTATCAAATACCATTTGTGGCCTCAGAAAAAGTCAGTTAAGTAATATAGGTAAATAAATTTGAAAATAATTATTTTATGGTTTTGAAAAGTTATTTTGTTAATAGAATCTAGAGAAAACCTTTGGGGCCAACATTTCCCTTAAATTTGGAACTTGCAGAACAAATCCCAGTCGAGGGGTTTTGGAACTTAAAATAAAAATAAAGGTTTTTGTTAGATTAATATTTTATAAAAATGGTTTCTGGTGCTATACCCATGACATGATCATGGGGAGGGGTTTTGGGTTCAAAGGCAGAAGTCCTTAGAGAAAAAGTTGTTTTGGTGAGTTAAACATAAGGAATCACAAGCACTGGCAATCAAGACAATCATAGCAATCACTTAAATAGTTTTAATTGACTCCAAATGTTGAAAAGGAAATTAGTAGTGACAAGGTGGTACAAACACAGGGTGTGACAGTCCAATCCCCTTACAAGAATCGCATCCCCAAGATTCATAGGCTAAGTGCTAAAAAGATACAAAAACTATGATCGAAGGTAGTCTTCACGTTCCCATGTTGATTCCAGATCGGTATGGTTGCTCCATTGGACCTTGAAGTACTTGATGGTGCATCTTCGAGTGTGACGTTCGGCTTCATCCAGGATGCGGATCGATCTCTCGTGATAAGTAAGGTCTGGCTGATGGTCGATGGCTTGATGAGCGATGTCCTTGTAGAGGCCCGGGCGGTTGGGAGGCTCGACGCACTTTTGGAGGTGTGACACATGGAAGATGATGTGCACACCTGAAAGTTCAGAAGGAAGCTCTAGATGGTAGGCAACTTCCCCTCATATTGAAGTGACATTGAAGGGGCTAATGTATCTTGGCGTGAGCTTCCCCTTGATGTGAAAGCGCTTCATTCCCTTGAGAGGCGTGACACGGAGGTAGATTAAGTCTCCCACACAGAAAGCTACTTCTCGACGGTGGTCGTAGGTGTAACTCTTCTGTCTTGACTTAGCGGCCTCTAGGTTCTCCTTGACGAGTTGCACTTGCTTTTCGGCCTAGCGGAGGATATCTGGCCCAAAAATCAGCCCTTCCCCGGTCTCGAACCAATTGAGGAGCGTGCGGAACTTGCGGCGTACAACACCTCAAATGGTGCCACGTGGAGACTCGATTGGTAGCTATTGTTGTATGAGAATTTGGTGAAGGGCATATAGTCCTCCCATTTGGCTGCATATGCTAAGACACTATCGTGGATCATGTCCTTGAGTATTTGATTCACCCGCTCCGTCTGTCCGCCGGTCTATGGGTGAAAGGCAATGTTGAAGGAGAGGTTGGTCCCCATGGCCTCTTGCAACCTCTTCCAGAATCTTAAGGTGACTTGCGTGCCCCGGTCAGACACAGTCTTCGGAATTTCTTGGAGGCTTACGATACGCTCGATGTAGAGACTGGCTAGCTTGCTGCCATCGTACATGGTACAAACGGGAATGAAGTGGGCCACCTTGGTTAGGTCGTCGACAATGACCCAAATGGAGTCATGTCCCCTGGCGGATCTGAGCAGACCCGTGATGAAGTCCATACCGACTTTATCCCACTTCCATTCAGGCATTTGGAGAGGTTGCAGCAGTCCAGCAGGATGCTGATGGTCAGCCTTGACCCTCTAGCATATGTGGCATTAAGCGACGTACGAAGCTATTTCCCTCTTCATGCCATTCCACCAGAATCTTTCCTTGAGGTCTTGGTACATCTTGGTCCCTCCAGGGTGAATGGAGTATGGAGTGTCGTGTGCTTCTTACAAGATCAGGTTCTTGAGTTTGTCCTTGTTGGGTACGTAGATGTGATTCCCAAACCATACAACTCCTTTCTTATCCATGAGAATCATGGGGCCTTGTCTTCCTTGATCATCCTCTTTATACCCTTGACGTTGTCGTGTCCCTTCTCGGCCTCCGTAATGTCGTACATTAGTGTAGGCCTTGCCTCGAGGTTTGCTAGGAATCCCGGTTCAACTAGCTCCAACTTGTAGCTCTCAAGTTCTGTATATAAGGCAGGTAGCCTTTCCTTGATCACAACATTCAGGGTGCAAGCCTTTCGGCTCAAGGCATCCGCTACCACGTTGGCCTTTCCGGGGTGGTATTGAATATTGAGGTCATAATCTTCAGTTAATACCAACCATCTCCGTTGCCTCATATTCAATTCCTTCTGAGTGAAAATATACTTCAAACTCTTGTGGTCCGTGTATATCTCACATCACTTCCCCAGAAGGTAGTGTCACCACGTCTTTAAGGCATGAACCACTTCCGCCATCTCGAGGTCGTGAGTGGCGTAGTTCTCCTCATGAGGGCGTAGCTGTTGGGACAGATAAGCCATGACTCTGCCTTCTTGCATCAGGACACCATAGAGCCCGGTACTTGATGCATCGCAGTATACTACAAACTCCTTGTCAATATCAGGAGTGGCCAAGACCGGGGCGGTTGTCAACCTATTCTTCAGTTCTTGGAAGCTTTCTTCGCACTTCTGCGTCCATTCAAACTTCTTGCCCTTCTTCAAGATTTGAGTCATTGGTCGGGCGATGCTGGCGAATCCTTCTACGAACTTGCTGTAATATCCCGCGAGTCTGAGGAAGCTCCTGACTTCCTTCACATCGGTTGGTGAACTCCACTTTATTACTGTAGTAATTTCGGTGGGGTTCACTACCAACCCATGTGCCATCATGGTATGACCCAAGAATCCAACTTCGTGTAGCCAAAATTCGAATTATTTGAACTTGGCATAGAGTTGGTGCTCTTGAAGTTTTTCTAATATCATCCTCAAGTGACGCTCATGCTCTTCTTTGGAAAATGAGTATGTCGTCGATGAAGACGACGACAAACTTGTCCATATACTCCATGAAGACTTTGTTCATGAGATACATGAAGTAGGTTGGGGCATTGGTCAATCCAAACGACATGATCGTGCACTCGTACACGCCATACCTGGTAACAAATGCCGTCTTTGGTATGTCTTCGGGCCAGATTTTTAGTTGGCAGTACCCAGACCTGAGATCGATCTTGGAGAATACCTCGGCACCATTCAAGTGATCAAACATGTCTTCAATCTTGGGGAGCGGGTACTTGTTCTTTATCATGACCTCATTAAGGCAACGGTAGTCGACACAGAGCCTGATAGTTCCATCCTTTTTGGACACAAATAGAACAGGTGATCCCCAGGGAGAGGCACTAGGGCGAATAAATCCCTTCCCGAGCTGCTCGGCCAGTTGCTTCTTCAACTCCGTTGGTTCCTCCGACCCCATTCTATATGGCTTCTTATAGTTAGGTCTTGATCTGGGCATGAGCTCAATGATTAACTCGTTGTCTCGACCGGGAGGCATCCCGGGCAGTTCACCAGGAAAGGCGTCTGGGTACTCGCATACCACCGGCACCTGATCCAACTCGACCCCCGAAAGGCAATTAACGTGAGGGGCTTGGGTGAAGGTTGGTTTGGAAATATACGTGACTTCTACTCCTCGATCATTGGTCATGGTGATGGCTCTCTTGGCATAGTCCAGCATGCTTTGGTGCTTGGCTAACCAATCCATACCGAGGATCACATCCAAGCCTTGCGACTTAAGGACGATAAGGTCTGTTACAAAGTCTACCCCGTTAATGCTGATTCCAACTCCCCTACACCCTATATTGGTCCTTAATACTACACCCGGGGTTTGTACCAACATTTGACCATTTAGTAATGTAGGTTTCAAGCCACTCTTCATCGCAAATTTTTGGCTGACAAAAGAATGCGAGGCACCACAATCAAACAATACTGTTGCTGGAGTTGAGTTGACGAGGAACGTACCCAGTATGCAGTCCGGGTCTTCTTGGGCTTCCTCTGTGGAGACATGATTCACGTGTCCCCTGCTGTTGTAGTGCGGGTTGCGGGGAGCTTGGTTCCTTTTTGGTGCTCCATGACCTTGCCCTTGATTTGGCGCACTGAGGCGCGATGCATCGGGCTTCTTATTGGGGCACTTCCTTGAGAAGTGCCCATGCTGGCCACACCCAAAGCAGCTGACTTGCCCAGGGTTGTTGGTCTTGCTCCCATTGTTGTTGCTGGGAGGGTTGTATACCGTCTTGGGGTTGGCATACGGCTGGGGCTGGTAGTTTGGTCGAGGTACAGGAGCCTTGTGGTGCTGGTGCTGATAGTTGGGACTTGCCGGAGATGATTGCCACGGACGAGCCTTCTGGTTGCTGGAACCACCATTGCCAATCAGCTTGCGCTTGCGAGTGTCTTCCATAGCACAACGGTTGTCTTCAATCATGAGAGCCTTATTCAGCATATCACAGAAGGTCCGGCCATCACATACAACAAGCTGGTATTGCAGCGACTCCTAAAGTCCTTCCATGAAGCGTTCCACCTTAGCGGCCTCAGCTCTGACATCATCCGATGCATACCTCGATAAGAGGTCAAACTTCTACAGGTATTCCTTGACCAAGGCACTGCCTTTCTTCAGCGCACGGAACTCCCGCTTCTTGATAGCCATCATCCCAGGGGGGATATGGGCAGCACGGAATCCTTCCTTGGAGGCAATCCAGGTGATAACACGCTCGCCCTGCATGATCTTGAATCCGTCCCACCAAGCCCTAGCGGTGCCCCTATGGCACTGATAGGCATACAGAACCTTCTCACGGTCATCGGTGCAGTTGACCAGCGCGAGGAGGTCCTCCATGGTGCGGATCCAGTCATCATCATCCAGAGGTTCGGTTGTCTCAGTGAAAATCGGGGGTGTAATCCTCATGAACTCCGATAGAGTGGAGCGACCACTGCCGTTCCAGCCCTGTTTCGGGTTGTTCACCAGGACCTGAGCCATCTGCTGGATAGCAGCGTTGTTGGCTTGACGTTCCTCTCGGAGAGCTTGAAGGAACTGAGCCATGGTCAGGTTCTCTGGAGGAGGTGGTGGCGGGGTAATGTCACCATGTGGCTGCTCCTGGTGCGCTACAGCTTGAGTAGACTCACCGGCTCCTGGCTGCTGGCTAGAGTCACGAGTGCTGGGGTGGTCAAAGGTACTGGTGCGGGTAGTAGTCACCATCCTGTTTGGAGCATCCAAGTCAATATACTGGAATGGATGAGTGAGTAGCATAAGAGAGAAGCGCGCCTATATAAGGGTGTTTGGCATGGTACAAGTGTGTCAAACAAAAGGGTCGAAGGACCCAATGCAACTCCATTAAGTAAGATAGGTGATGTAGCCGCTTACATGCTACCTAAGGCAAAGTGCGACTCGCACGAAGACACAAACATAAAATCATACAACAAGCACTCATGGTTTCATCTGAACCATTACACGGACCCGACTTCGCATGTGAATTCCTAACATGCCCTACTTTGGGGTCCTAGGACTTAAGTACTTGAATGCTCAGTCTTGAACTCACGCTCCTCCGGCTCTTCCTCCTGGTCTTCATATGTGCGGGCTTTCATCTCTTGTCGAGGGTGTGGGGGAATGAGAAAGTGCATCATGATGATGCTTCGTTGGAGGAGCGATGAAGAGGTCTCTATATTCTTTGGCATTCATGCGACGACTCCGAATGGGGGTGACCTTAAGTGGAGGTCCTCCTCCTCTGTATGTGACATCAGGCTGTCCTTCGGGTGCTCCATCCTTCTTGATCCTTCTTGCCTTCATCTTCGCTTGGCGGAGTAGTTTGTAGACATGATGGAGTTCTTGGTGGAGATTCACGGACTCCCTGATCAGGTTATGAGCTAGGCTGTCAGCAGAGAGGCTGAAGTAGGTCTAGAACCTGAGCGGTGTTCGCCCTTTCGGAGATGGGGTCAACGTCCAACTCCCGCCAACCTCGTCCTTAACAAAAGGCAAGTGACGAAGGTGAATCTCGGGGAGGATGTCACGAAGGTGAATAAGCGCCTTTTGCGCTGCCATTTCAACTGCCAACACCAGAGTCTGCATTTGTGGGCCTTCAAAGAACTAACTAGTCAGGGAGTCATTTGCCTTCACTACCACATCCACATGGTTCTCCTTTGTGGTGGCATTTATCTAGTGCTCGTGGTAGAGGTAAACTGGTGATCGGCGCACTCGACACTTCTCCAAGCTGTCCTCCAGGAGTAGGGGAAAGCCGGACTCCAGGAGGGTCTCGGGTATGACGACCATCTACAAGGTGTTGGGAGAGGTGCCACTAAAAGGGGTTTGAATGGTATTGGAAAGTGGTGAGGGGTGTGTAAAACCGTAAGTGTAAAATCTAGGTGTGGTATTCGTCCCGTGTGACGTCCATGCTACCTAAGGCTTCCTACAGTCAGGATGGCTCTAATACCAATTATATGGTGACCCCGACTTGTAGGTCAAGATCGTCGAATGCATGTTTACAGTTATCCCAGAGATCAATGCTCATTGAACACACAGATACTGAATAACAAGACTCTTACATCCATAAATAACGTCTCATACAGATAGGGCCATTATGGCGAAGTCATTACATAAATACAGCTTCGTAAGCCGACACACCAACATACTACTAGTTGCGGATAACTTGGAGGATAACGTGAACCCATGACATCCGCCTTAACCTACATGCATTATGACTGGGAAGCGCCCTAGATCACTTGTCCGTCTCCGATGACGAACTCTTCTTCGTACTCCGGTTCTTCCATGTGTGGCCAACTAAATAACTAGTGGCAAGCCAATGAGTACATTGAATGTACTCGCAAGCAACCCATGATGCGGACAAGGCAAAAATAAGCATGATATAATTATAAAATACAACTTTTGCGGAAAGCAAGTTTTTCCCTATATGCAGTAACATGATCAAGTGTTTGTACGAACATGCATTACAAGGTAAATGGTAACCACATGAACAGGTTACAGATATCAAGAATTACACCGAGGGTTGAACACCTCGGGTAACCTATTTCTCATAACAAATTTAGCACACACGTACACTTGGTTTATGCGAAAACGACCGGACATAGTTTAAGAAGGATTACCAAACTGTCCTTGACCGTGTACATGACTATTCAAATAGTTTTACACTCTGGGGAGGTTGCGCGTTGTACCGATAAGACTCGGGGAGCTTCCGTGTCATCCACGACTCGTGATATATAACATACGTGAGGTAAGCACCCGAACAATGCCTTTCCCTTGATGACACTAGACAAATAGTCCACACGACTGGTACTAATCCCACATGATGTACACTTACGAGCCTTGCTGTAGATCGTATCATCCATGAGGGGACCAACGGTGTGCCCGGAACCTGTAAAAACAACATAGTCATCCTATGCGGCATGACCCAGTCCCGAGAGTAACCATGTCACTCCCGTCACTAGTAATGCGGGCCCTTTGCTAGCACCGACCAAAGTTATCAACAAAGCCCCGTCCCGTAAGGGGTATCGTGGTCACACATGTAAGGTTGGGATGGTCGACACATCTTGAACCTCTCCTTGTTTTTGAAACCACACACTCACAAAACCGTCCTCTGGTACACCACTTCTTTCTCAAGTGTCACCATCTCAACACCATCACCCTTGGGAATTAGTGGCACCCGACAGGTTTTTTGAAGAACTTCTTGAAATCACCACCATGTTACCATCACCATGCATATGCTCATCCTATGTGTAGCAGTACTATCAACCTGTCAACTTTTATCAGCGTGACCCACGTAGATGGTAGGGTCATGCTCTCATGCAAGTGTTATCAAAGAACCCATCGGAAACGCCCTACCAAGGGGTTTAACAAATCCATCATGAGCACATGCAAATGAAAGAAATATTAAACATGGCATGCATAAAAGATATTTTTCTCATATATGGTCATAGGCCGCTTGCCTTGGTCAGCAAAGTCTTCTGGGTCTTCGAGGTATTCAGGTCCAAGTCTTTCGTCAATCACTCTATCGTTGCGATAGTAATATAAATAATAAGAATCACAGAAAAAACAAGGCACACAATCCACTTCTAAAATGTTACCCTCTTCTCTAAATACTAACTTCATTTCTAAAAATATTTGTTTCTAATTTTAGAGTGAAAAAGATTTTTAAAACCTTTTTAACACAGGCTCAAATATCTTTATTCTAGGTTTGAAAATAAACCCATATACAAAAGTTTCTATAAAAAATATTGAGATATTTTTATTAAACCTTCACATTAAAACCAAATTTATGGTGGAAAAATTATTGGAATTGGATTCATTAATAGATATGTGGAATTTATTTTAATAAAATCTAAAGAGAAGAAGAAAATGGGCCCAACAGCGAGGCCATAGCCGGCGAGCAGCTGGGCTGGCCCAACTGACAGGTGGGGCACCCCTGTCAAGTCATCTTCTACCTCGAGATAGAGAGAGGAGAGAGCTCACCGGCGGCAGTACAGGCGACGGTGAGGAAGGGCGAGTGCAGGAATGGATTCCTTGCACTCCCGCTTTTCGGGTCAAGGTCAAGGGAGAGTCCGAGGTGGCTGGAGTCGCCGGCGATGAGTTGCCCACGACGGTGGCTTTCGGGAGGTGGATGGGGATGATACGTCTCCAACGTATCTATAATTTTTTATTGTTCCATGCTATTATATTATCAACTTGGGATGTCTTATATGCATTTATATGCCATTTATATCATTTTTGGGACTAACCTTTTAACTCAGTGCCTAGTGCCAGTTTCTGTTTTTTCCGTGTTTTTGACCTTTTGTAGAAAAGAATATTAAACATAGTCCAAACGGAATAAAACCTGCGGGATGATTTTTTCCATAACAGAAGATACCCAGAAGACTTGAGAACCAAGGCACAATGTCTCGTGGGAGGTCATGAGCCCCCTAGGCGCGCCTAGGGGGGCGCCTAGGAGGCTCCTGAGCCCCCCTTGCCTCCTCTACCCTACCTCTTTCGCCTATAAATTCCCAAAAATCCCGAAACCAAAAAAAGAGAGCCACGAAAATACTTTTCCGCCACCTCAAGCTTCTGTCTCCGCGAGATCCCATCTGGGGACCGTTCTGGAGGGGGATTCGGACAAGGAGGGCTTCTTCATCAACACCATTGCCTCTTCGATGATACGTGAGTAGTTCACCACAGACCTTCGGGTCCATAGCTAGTAGCTAGATGTCTTCTTCTCTCTCTTGGATCTTCAATACAAAGTTCTCCATGATCTTCATGGATATCTATCCGATGTAACTTTCTTTTGCGGTGTGTTTGTCGAGATCCGATGAATTGTGGATTTATGATCAGATTATGTATGAATATTATTTGAGTCTCCTCTGATTTCTTATATGCATGATTTCGTATCCTTGTAATTGTCTTCGAGTTATGGGTTTCGTTTGGCCAACCTGATCTATAATTCTTGCAATGGGAGAAGTGCTTGGTTTTGGGTTCATACGTGTGGTGTCCTCACCTAGTGACAAAAGGGGTAGCGAGGCACGCATCATGTTGTTGCCATGAAGGGTAAAAACATGGGGTTTATATCATATTTCATGAATTTATCCCTCTACATCATGTCATCTTGCTTAAGGCGTTACTCTGTTTGTTATGAACTTAATACACTAGATGCATGCTGGATAGCGGTCGATATGTGGAGTAATAGTAGTAGATGCATAAAGTATCGGTCTACTTGTCTCGGACGTGATGCCTATATGTATGATCATTGCCTTAGCTATCGTCATGACTTTGCGCGATTCTATCAATTGCTCGTCAGTAATTCGTTCACCCACTGTGATAGTTCTTATCATCAGAGAAGCCTCCAGTGAACACTATGGCCCCGGGTCTATTTTACACAATATATATTCAGATCTACATACAAAAATACCAAAAATACCTTGCTGCACTTTTATCTATTTACCTTTTATCACTCTCAGATCTCACCTTGCAAGTAATCATAAAGGGATTGACAACCCCTTTATCGCGTTGGGTGCAAGTCTGTTTGCTTTTGCATAGGTTCATTGGTGCCTCATCTTGATACTCCTACTGGATTGATACCTTGGTTCTCAAACTGAGGGAAATACTTATCTCTACTTTGCTGCATCACCCTTTCCTCTACAAGGGAAAAACCAACGCAAGCTCTAGAAGTAGCAAGAAGAATTTCTAGCGCCGTTGCCGGGGAGTATTCAGGTGAAGCATATCTACCAAGTCCCTATCGCAAACTCAGCTCTTGCATTTAAATTATTTGCCTTTTGCCTCTCGTTTTCCTCTCCCCCACTTCTAAAAAACAAAATTTACAAAAATATTTGCCTTTTTCGTTCGCCCTTTCTTTTGCTTGCTTTCTGTTTGCTTGTGTGGGTTAGTCTACTTATCCTTATGGCTACCCCTATCGCTACGATCGTTACTCCCGAGAGCGAAGTTCTTAATTTTAAACAAAATGAGGGAGAAAACTTAAACGATGCTTAGTATAGAATTTGCAATGCTCGGAATAGATTTACTCGTAACCAATCTACTACCGTTCTACTTCGCAATTTTTATGTGGGTATTTCCCCTTGGAATAGGTATGTTCTTGACACCATCGTAGGTGGAAATTTCTTGGGTAGCCATACCATTGATTCTTATGGTGATTTAATAAATTTGGTAGGCTCACCCCCACTCATGGTTAATGGAACTACTTTAACTTTGGAACATGTGATGCGTAGGCTGGATATTATTGAAAATAAAGTTTCTATGATAGGAGTCATTGAAAATTTGGATAAAAATATCCACAATCAAATCACTCAATATGGATCCAAGGTGGGAATGACTTTGAAAAATTTAAAGGAGAAGTAACCCATAGTTAACGAAAAACTAGATCATGATTCCGCTAGAATTGACAAACTAGAGGATGTTATAACCAAGTTGGGTTCCGCTTTTGCTGCTGTTCAGAACACTCCAAATTTTTCCCACAATAAGGACACTAAGCTTTTTTACGTTCCTAAAAACAATGGTGAACCATCTAGTAAGAGAGATGAAGATCTGAAAATGTTGAGTGTTCACCCTATGGGTGGTTTGAGCACTAAAGATGACGATACTAGATTCTATTGCCTTATGCCTAGCTCAGGGCGTTAAACGATAACGCTTGTTGGGAGGCAACCCAATGAATAAATTTATTTTTTCTTTTCACTTTCTGTTTTGTTCAGTCCACACCATCATGATTCTATTATGATTGTGTTTTTTATGTTTCAATTAGTGTTTGTGCCAAGTAGAACCTTTATGATTAGTTTTGGTGATAGTTGTTTAATGATGCTGAAAAAGACAGAAACTTTGTGCTCACGACATTATTTTTAATTCCTATCCAGAAAGAGCTTTTGAGTTGATTATTTTTGCTGCTGATTTATATGCAAATTGCCGTAATTGTCATACTTGTTCAGAATTTTTGGGATAGCAGGGCTATACAAAATATACATATTGCTACAGACTGTTCTATTTTTGACAAATTATGTTTTTGTTATGTTGATTACTTATTTTGATGAAACTATGGTTAGTATCAGGGGTACGAGCCATGGAGAAGTGAGAATACAGTAATATAACATCAATCTAAATGGAAATCAAGTTTAGTACAGTACCTAAAAAGTTGGTGGTTTGTATTCTTATGCTAATGATATCACGAGTTTCTGTTTAAGTTTTGTGTTGTGAAGTTTTCAAGTTTTGGGTGATGTTCTTATGGACAGTGGAATAAAGAGTGGAAAGAGCCTAAGCTTGGGTATGCCCAAGTCATCTCAATCCAAATTGAAGGACACCAAAAAGCCTAAGCTTGGGGATGCCTCGGGAAGGCATCCCCTCTTTCGTCTTCAATCCATCGGTAACGTTACTTGGAGCTATATTTTTATTTACCACATGATATGTGTTTTGCTTGGGGCGTCGTGTATTATAGGAGTCTTTGCTTTTTGTTTTATCATAATCATCCTTGCTGCACACCTTTTTGAGAGGGACATGCACTCATCGTGAATTTGTTAGAATACTCAATGAGCTTCACTTATATCTTTTGAGCTAGGCAATTTAGCTCCCATGAGCTTCACTTATATCTTTTGAGCTAGATAATTTTTCTCCCATGAGGTTCACTTATATCTTTTGAGCTAGATAATTTTGCTCTAGTGCTTCACTTAAATCTTTTTGGAGCACAGCGGTGTCATATTTTGTAGAAATAAAAACTCTCGATCTTCACTTATATCATTTTGAGAGTGCTCTCTCTAAGTAACTTGGTAATTGGCGTGCGTTATGAAATTAGTCCTAAATATGATAGGCACCCAAAGAGGATATAATAAAAAAATTCATATTCAAGTGCATTGATTAGTAAGAGAAGTTTGATTCCTCACAATTAGTTTTGAGATATAGATATGATAATATTAGAGTTATGTTAGTAGGATGTTGTGAATCTAGAAATACTTGTGTTAAGGTTAGTGATTCCCGTAGCATGCACGTATGGTGAACCGCTATGTTAGGAAGTTGGAGCATAATTGATTTATTGATTGTCTATCTTTGTGTGGCGCTCGGGATCGCGCGATGGTTAGCACCTACCAACCCTTCCCCTAGGGGTATGCGTTTAGCACTTTGTTTTGATTACTAATAAAACTTTCACAATAAGTATATGAGTTCTTCATGACTAATGTGAGTCCATGGTATAGATGCACTCTCACCTTCCACCATTGCTAGCCTCTCTAGTGCCGCGCAACTTTCGCTGGTGTACAAAACCACTGTATACCTTCCTCAAAACGGACACTATACCTACCTATTATGGCATTTTCATAGCCATTCCAAGATATATTGCCATGCAACTTCCACCGTTACGTCTCATGACATGTGCCATCATTTTCCTTTTGCCATTGCATGATCGTAAGATAGCTAGCGAGATGTTTCAACGTCATACGCTAAGCTAGATCGTTGCACATCCCGATACACTGCCGGAGGCATTTCATATAGAGTCATTATTGTTCTAAGTATTGAGTTGTAAGTAAATAAAAGTGTGATGATCCTCATTATTAGAGCATTGTCCCATGTGAGGAAAAAAAGGGGCCAAAGATGGCCACCAAAAAAAATGAAAAAAGAGCCCAAAGAGCCCAAACAAAAAAAATGATGAGAGAAAAAGAGAGAAGGGACAATGCTACTATATTTTTCCACACTTGTGCTTCAAAGTAGCACCGTGTTCTTCATGATAGAGAGTCTCTTGTTTTGTCACTTTCATATACTAGTGGGAACTTTCATTATATAACTTGGCTTGTATATTCCAATGATGGGCTTCCTCAAAATTGCCCTAGGTCTTCGTGAGCAAGCATGTTGGGTGCACACCCACTAGTTTTCTTTTTTGAGCTTTCATACACTTATAGCTCTAGTGCAACCGTTGCATGGCAATCCCTACTTATTCACATTGATATCTATTGATGGGCATCTCCATAACCCATTGATACGCCGAGTCGACGTGACCATCTCCTCCTTTTTGCCTCACAACCTACACCACACTCTATTCCACCTATAGTGTTATATCCACGGCTCACGCTCATGTATTGCGTGAGAGTTGAAAAAGTTTGAGAAAGTAAGAGTGCAAAAACAATTACTTGGCAATACCGGGGTTGTGCATGATTTAAATTCGTTGTGTGGGTATGATGGATCATAGCCAGACTATATGATTTTGTAGGGATAACTTTCTTTGGCCTTGTTATTTCAAAAGTTCATGATTACTTTGCTAGTATGCTTGAAGTATTATTGTTTTCATGTCAATATTGAACTATTGTTTTGAATCTTACGGATCTGAACATTCATGCCACAATAAAGAAGTTACAAAGAACAAATATGTTAGGTAGCATTCCACATCAAAAATTCGATCTTTATCACTTCCCTACTCGAGGAGGAGCAGGAGTTAAGCTTGGAGATGCTTGATACGTCTCCAATGTATCTATAAATTTTGATTGTTCCATGCTATTATATTATAAACTTGGGATGTCTTATATCCATTTATATGCCATTTTATATCATTTTTGGGAGTGACCTATTAACTCAGTGCCTAGTGCCAGTTTTAGTTTTTTCCGTGTTTTTCAACTTTTTCAGAAAAGAATATTAAACGGAGTCCAAACGGAATAAACATGCGGGATGATTTTTTCCATAACAGAAGATACCCAGAAGACTTGAGAACCAAGGCAGGAGGTCTCTTGGGAGGTCACGAGCCCCTTAGGCGCGCCCCGGGGGGGGCCTAGCAGGCTCGTGGGCCCCCCTTGCCTCCTCTGCCCTACCTCTTTCGCCTATAAATTCCCAAAAATCCCGAAACCTAAAAAGAGAGCCACGAAAATACTTTTTCGCCGCCGCAAGCTTCTGTCTACGCGAGATCCCATCTTGGGACCGTTCTGGTGCCCTGCCGGAGGGGGATTCGGACACGGAGGGCTTCTTCATCAACACTATTGCCTCTCCGATGATGCGTGAGTAGTTCACGACGGAACTTTGGGTCCATAGCTAGTAGCTAGATGGCTTCTTCTCTCTCTTGGACCTTCAATACAAAGTTCTCCATGATCTTCATGGAGATCTATCCGATGTAACTTTCTTTTGCAGTGTGTTTGTCGAGATCCGATGAACTGTGGGTTTATGATCAGATTATCTATGAGTATTATTTGAGTCTCCTCTGATTTCTGATATGCATGATTTTGTATCCTTGTAATTCTCTTCGAGTTATGGGTTTCGTTTGGCCAACTTGATCTATAATTCTTGCAATGGGATAAGTGCTTGGTTTTGGGTTCATACCGTGCGGTGTCCTCACCTAGTGACAGAAGGGGTAGCGAGGCACGCGTCATGTTGTTTCCATCAAGGGTAAAAAGATGGGGTTTATATCATATTTCATGAATTTATCCCTCTACATCATGTCATCTTGCTTAAGGCGTTACCCTGTTTGTTATGAACTTAATACACTAGATGCATTCTGGATAGCGGTCGATGTGTGGACTAATAGTAGTAGATGCAGAAAGTATCAGTATACTTGTCTCGGACGTGATGCCTATATATATGATCATTGCCTTAGATATCGTCATGACTTTGCGCGATTCTATCAATTGCTCGACAGTAATTCGTTCACCCACCGTAATACTTGCTATCATGAGAGAAGCCTCTAGTGAACACTATGCCCCCGGGTCTATTTTACACATTATATATTCAAATCTACATACAAAAATACCAAAAATACCTTGCTGCACTTTTATCTATTTACCTTTTATCACTGTGAGATCTCACCTTGCAAGTAATCGTAAAGGGATTGACAACCCCTTTATCGCGTTGGGTGGAAGTTTGTTTGCTTTTCCGCAGTTTAATTGGTGCCTCATCTTGATACTCCTACTGGATTGATACCTTGGTTCTCAAACTCTGGAAAATACTTATCTCTACTTTGCTGCATCACCATTTCCTCTCCAAGGGAAAAACCAACGCAAGCTCAAGAAGTAGCAGGGGGCGACGCTCAGAGAGGGGAAAAGATCGGGGGAGAGGTGGAGGTGAAGCAGCAGACGACTGCGGTCATGATGGGGGCTAAGTGAGCACAGGAGCGGGCCTATGTTGTGAGATCGACTGAGCTCTGACGCGGTGGTGCCTCGGTCGATGTCGAGCACTAGTGCTCGGATAGCTGATTGGGGGGCTCGGGGAGGCGATTGGAGGTGTAGGTGAGGTCGAAGGGGGTCAGAGAGGAGCCGGGGAGGCCTATTTATAGGGGCACCATGGTCCACCATGTGGTGCTGCGCTGGCGAGGTAGCAGCAACGGCTAGCAAGGGAGAGAGGGTCCAGGGGCGTGTCTGGGGTCTTCTTGGGTGCTCCCTACATGAGCTGAATGGGTCAAAGAGGAGCGGGCCCCGCCTTTGATGCGTCGCGGTGGCAAGCTCCGCCTAATGGGCTCGGGTGTGCGCAGGCACACGTCGCTAGGGTAGGATAAAGGGGATAAAGGAGGGGCCCTGTACGCATTGGAGCGGGTCGTTGATTCATAAGCTTTTGGACAGGCTGTGGGGGCGAAGCCTGGTCGGGGCTAGCCTCCCTGTGGCACGTACAAAGCGATGTTTTGGCATGCCATGGCATGCTAGCGCACATTAATGTGTCTAGGGTGTGTATGATAGTGCCTGGGGGTTACGGATATGCTCTCACGGTGCTTGGGCGCCGAGGAGGATAGTGTTGGTCAAAGAGAGAGTGAAGAATAGGCGCTACCAGAGTGAATTTAAAGTTTGGATTGAATATTTTGTCTTGCTCCCTTTTAACTAGAGCTGAGGCTCTCGACTGCAGGTGTGGGGTTACACAGGCAACCTGTGATGGTGATTATGAGTGAAGGAGTGGAAGGGCTGATTCTGGCTAATTTGCAAAATGAGTAGGAGGTGTTTGATGATGGTTTGGAGGAGTTAAACTTCTCCAATTGCAGTGAAACTTAACAGGATTGGATGATGGATAGAAATAACAGGGGTTACCAAGTTTGAGTTCATTTGAGCTAGGTTGACAATGTAGATTTGGAAAACCCCAAAAATGGAGAGAATTACAATCCTGTGGGCAAGTGTGATCAAATCAACACCCACAAATGCAAAACTTGGCATGCCCTCCTTATTTGGGGTTTTGAACACTCATGTAAAGTTGGGATCAATTGGACAAACTTGGCAATGTGAGTTCTTCCAACTTGGTTCTGGACAGAAATGTTTTCTGAATTATTAGGCAAACCAAACCATCTTGGATGGGGATGAAACTTGGCTTTGTCATCACATATAATATGTGGGACATGCTGGAATTTTCTTGTAATTTAGTGAGAATATTTCCTTTGGAAATATTACAAAAGATCAGAATAGACACAAATGGTTTTCAAGGGATTTTCTCATTATTTTGATCATGACCATGGGTTGAAACTCACATATATCGAAAATATATGTCCTGTGTGTTTCCTTTTTTTTCTCGGAATTTTCTAAGGTAGAACATATTTTTCCCATATGAAATACCATTTCTGGCCTAAAAAATTCAGTTAATTAATGTAGCAAAATAACTTTAAAATATTTATTTTATGGTTTTGAAAAGTTATTTTATTAATAGAATCAAGAGAAAACCTTTGGGGCCAACATTTCCCTTAAGTTAGGAACTTGCATAACAAATCCCAATCCATGGGTTTTGGAACTTAAAATAAGAAAAAGGGTTTTTGTTAGATTAATATTTTTAAACAATTCTGGTGCTATACCCATGGCATGATCATGTGGGAGGGATTTTGGGGTCAAAGGCACAAGTCCTTAGAGAAAAAGTTGTTTTGGTGAGTTAAACACAAGCAAGCACACAAGCACTGACAATCAAGACAATCATAGAAATCACTTTAATTGTTTTAATTGACTCCAAATTTTGAACAAGAAATTAGTAGTGAGAAGGTGGTACAAATACAGGGTGTGACAGTAGTGCAAATGGACAGGGCGCCGACCTTTGTAACGGTTGCCATGGGCCTCCTTTTATATGTGAAAGGGGCTACCAAAGTGATAAAACGGTAAATATAAAGGGCAAACAACAGCGGTCAAAATACTGACGTAGAGTATGGTGTTCTATAGCTAAACCTCACAACATAGACAAGGAGCATTTAATGCTCCATTAGGTGTCAGATGAGGAGCGGTGCTGGCAAGGTAGTCTATCTCCACCCATAACGCATGCTCAATTACCTTCTATCCTATTGACATGCCTCGTGGACGGGTGTCAATAAAGTTACAACTTTAGCGATGGGCTGCCACATGTGCGACAAGTTTCACCTAAACATTTGGTCGCTAGACCCCTTTCGGCAAGTCTCTCACCCTTGCCTTGGTGGACCGGTCGGAAGGAGATTGTCGGTCTTGAGCTTGTCGGCCCGAAGCTTGTTGGCTTTAAGCTTGCCAACGTGTAGGTTTCTAGTGTCTCGAGTCTTCAATACTTTTATAGTACCCCTCGATGACCTGCCTGGAGGTATTCTTGACGGTTTTAATAACCAAGCCTTGGGTGTTGCTAGAAGTCATTCTCACACAAGCCCTTGCCGCTAGGAAGGCTGCAAATGTGTATGCATAAGTGAGGGTATAAATGATACATCTGTTTTGCATCCTGTTTTCCTATTAATATTTATTATGTTTTCAGTTATTGTTTCACTTTATGATGCAATCTTTATACCCTTTCTCTCTTATTTTACAAGATTTATACAAAGAGGGAAATTACCAACAGTTGGAATTCTGAACCGGAAAGGGCTATAAAAGAGTTGGATATTTTATAGAACTCCAAATGACCTATAAGTAGATGGAGAAATATTCTGGAATATATAAAACAATTGGCGAAAGAATCATCAGACGAGGACCCACCAGGTGAAAACAAGCTTGGGGCGTGCCCTACCTGCCAGGGCAAGCCCCTCAAGCTTGTGGGCCACGTGGCAGCCCTACGGAGCCCATCTTCTCCTATATGAAGTCATTTTCCCAAGAATTTTTTTTCGTAAGATTGATTTCAATATGAAGTGCTTCCATCTCGAGGCGGGACCTGGGCATGAACACTTTTGCTCTCCGGTTGCGTCATCACAACCGCTTTCTCCTTCGTGGGAGGACCCATCTCCATCAACATCTTCATCAGTACCATCTCACCCCAAACCCTAGTTCATCATTTGTATCCAATGTTTGTCTCAAAACCTCAGATTGGTACGTGGCGGTTGCTAGTAGTGTTGATTACACCTTGTTGTTGATGCTAGTTGGTGTACTTGGTGGAACATTATATGTTCAGATCCTTAAGCATATTAATTATACCTCTGATCTTGAACATGACGATGATTTGTGAGTAGTTACTTTCGTTGTTGAGGACATGTGATAAGTCTTGTTATAAGTTATCATGTTATGTTGGTATTCATTCGATATTTGTACGATGTGTTTGTTGCTCTTCCTTTAGTGGTGTCATGTGAACGTCAGCACTTTTGGGCCTAAGGGAAATAACTGGAGAGTAATAAGTAGATGGTTGGTTACGAGAGTGACATAACCTTAAGCTCTACTTTATGTGTTATTTTGTAAGGGACTGATTTGGATCCATATATTTCATGCTATGGTTAGATTTATCTTAATTGCTCTTGCATAGTTGCGGGTGCTTGCGAGAGGGGTAATCATAAGATTGTTGTTTGTTCAACTAATAACAACACCCACCCTAGCACCAGTCCACCCACATATTAAATCATCAAAGTACCAAACACGGATCAACTAAATATGATGAACGTGACTATACAACAATTCTCATGCGTCCTCGAGAGCGCTTTACTTTATATAAGAGAACATTCAGGCTTGTCCTTCGCTACAAAAAGGTTTGCGCCACCTTGCTGCACCTTAGCTACTTGTTACTTCTACTAGTTACAAATTGCATTACTATCAAACTACCTATTATCGCTACTCTTAGTGCTTGCAGGAAAGACATTGAAGAAAACCATTTGTCATTTCCTTCTATTCCTTGCTGGGTTCGATACTCTTACTTATTGAAAGGACTATGATTTATCCCCCATACTTTTGGGTCATCAATAAACACCCATGTTTAAGACATTGTCAAGAGCCCCGGGGCTTGGGCCGCACATGCGTGCGAGGTGTTATTGGGCTAGATCCAAAAACATGCCCAAACACAAGTGGCAAAGAATAACTGTGCTAATCATCACTTTTGCTTCTGACTCCTTGCAGTTGTGTTGGTTCTCCCTCCAAGCTTAAAGGGTGATGTAGCATAGAGATGACAAGTATATCCCTCAGTTAAGAAACCAAGGTATCAATCCAGTACGAAGATCCGCAAGACTATGTAAGCAACACCTGCACACAAATAGCAAATCCTCATACCCCAACGCGTGGACGGGTTGTCAATCCTCGAAGGTAAAGTAAGGATAGATTGATAGATGAAAATAAGAGTGATAGAAAATAGAACGCAACAAGGTATTTTGGGTTTTTTGATAATATAGATCAGAAAACAAAAGAGAAAATAAAGTAGAAATGCAAAGAGCAAAGAAGAGATTGCAAATAGATGATGTGAAGTAGACCCCGAGGCCATATGTTTCAATAGTGGCTTCTCTCGAGAAAATAGAAATTTCTGGGTAGACAAATTACTGTTGTGCAATTGATAGAAGAGCAAATAATTATGCGATATTCAAGACAATGATCATGTATATAGGCATCACGTCCAAGATAGGTAGACCGACTTCTGCGTGCATCTACTTCTATTACTCCACACATTGACCGCTATCCAACATGCATCTAGTGTGTTGAGTGCATGGATAAACGGAGTAATGCCTCAAGAATGATGACATGATGTAAACAAGATCTCTCCATGCAGGAATTGACCCCATCGTTATATCCTTGATCGTAACGATACATGCGTGTTATGTCTCTTTCTATCACTGAGATTGAGCATCGCAAGATCGAACCCATCACAAAGCAGCTCTTCCCATTGCAAGATAAAAGATCAAGTTGGTCAGACAAAAACCAAATATCAGAGAAGAAATACGAGGCTCTAATAATCAAGCATGAACATGCTTTCATAGATTTGATCATAAACTCACAATTCATCGCATCCCAACAAACACACCACAAAACAGTTTTTCGTCGACTTCTCTAGGATTTTTGATTATTGGGTTATTTTTAGAGCTCAAAGGTGGTGGAGAAGCTTCCCGAGGGCCCCACTAGACACCGGGTTGCGCGAGGGGTCTCTTGCGCGCCCTGGTTTCTAGTGGGGCCCCTCGGCCTGGTCTACTGCTCATTCTTGGTTGCCAAGTTTCTTCTGATCCAAAAAATCTCCGTAAAGTTTTGTGGAAATTGGACCTCATCTGATATGGATTTTGCACGAAGGAAAAAAACAACAACTTATACTATGCACTATGTCAATAGGTTAGTCCCAAAAAATGATAAAAAGTTGCTATAAAATGATTACAAAACATCTAAGAACGATAACATAACAACATGGAACAATAAAAAATTATAGATACATTGGAGATGTATCAGCATCCCCAAGCTTAAGTCCTTCTTTTCCTCGAGTAGGTAAATGACAAAAACAGAATTTTTGATTGTGAATGTTGCCTCACATGTTCATCATATTATTTTTCTTTCATCATGGACATATGGAATTTTAGGTGATGCAATGCAATAGTCTATAATTTGACATGAAAATTTCAATACTCAAGAATATCAACAAGCAAGTAAGTCTTTCAAAATATCAATTCCTTAGTTGGGGCTTTATTGTTGGGGAACGTTGCATGGGAAACAATAATTTGCCTACGCACACAAAGACCTATCATGGTGATGTCCATCTACGAGAGGATATTAGATCTAGTACCCTTGTAGATTGCTAAGCCGGAAACGTTTAAGAAACGCGGCTGATGTAGTGGTACAGCTTCGTGAGTCAAATCACCATCGTCCCACGATCGGTCCCACGAACGGTTCCGATCTAGCGCCGAACGGATGTCACCTCCGCATTCAGCACACATACAGCTCGATGTTGATCTCGGCCTTCTTGATCCAGCAAGCAAGACGGAGAAGTAGATCTAGCAAGCGTGACGGCGCTCCGGTGGTGGTGATGATCTACTCCTGCAGGGCTCCGCCCGAGCTCCACAGAAATCTGATCTAGAGGTAAAACTATGTGGAATAAGCTAGAGTTGCACGTGGCAAAGTTGTGTCTCATAAAGCCCTAAACCACCAATATATATAGGAGGAGGGGAGGGGCTAGCCTTGGGGCACAAGGGCCCCAAGGGTGCGCCGGCCGAAGGGGGAGGAGGACTCCTCCTCCAATTCGGTTTGGGAAGGAGGAGTCCTCCTCTTCCTTCCCACATCCCTCTTTCCTTTTTTTTTCTATTTTCCATTGGTATTTTTACTTGTGGCACCATAGCCCTCTTGGGCTGACTCCACCAGCCCACTAAGGACTTGGTGCGCCGCCCTAAGGCCATGGGCTCACTCCCGGGTGGGTGGGCCCCTCCCGGTAAACATCCGGAACCCATTCGTCACTCCCGGTACACTGCTAGTAATGCCCGAAACTTTCCGGTAACCCAATGAAACCATCCTATATATCAATCTTCGTTTCCGGACCACTCCGGAAACCCTCGGGACGACCGTGATCTCATCCGGACTCCGAACAACATTGAGTAATCATGCATATAACTCAACTATACTGAAACATCATCGAACCTTAAGTGTGCCGACCCTGCCGGTTCGAGAACTATGCAGACATGACCCGAGATTCCCCTCGGTCAATATCCAATAGTGGGACCTGGATGCCCATATTGGATCCTACATATTCTCCAAAGATCTTATCGGTTGAACCTCAGTGCCAAGGATTCATATAATCATGTATGTCATTCCCTTTGTCCTTCGGTATGTTACTTGCCCGAGATTCGATCGTCGGTATACGCATACCTATTTCAATCTCGTTACCGGCAAGTCTCTTTACTCGTTCTGTAATACAAGTTCCTGTAACTTACACTTAGTCACATTGCTTGCAAGGCTTGTGTGTGATGTTGTATTACCAAGTGGGCCCCGACATACCTCTCTGTCACACGGAGTGACAAATCCCAGTCTTGATCCATACTAACTCAACGGATACCTTCGGAGATACCTGTAGAGCACCTTTATAGTCACCCAGTTACGTTGAGACGTTCGATACACACAAGGTATTCCTCCGGTGCCAGTGAGTTATATGATCACATGGTCATAGGAATAAATACTTGACACGTAGAAAACAATAGCAACAAAATGACACGATCAACATGCTACGTTCATAGTTTGGGCCTAGTCCATCACATGATTCTCCTAATGATTTGATCTAGTTATCAAGTGACAACACTTGGATATAGTCAGAAAACCTTGACTGTCATTGATCAAGTGGCTAGCCAACTAGAGGCTTGCTAGGGACATTGTTTTGTCTATGTATCCACCCATGTATCTATGTTTTCATTCAATACAACTATAGCATGGATAATAAACGATTATCTTGTAACAGGAAATATAATAATAACTATTTTATCATTACCTCTAGGGCATATTTCCAACAGTCTCCCACTTGCACTAGAGTCAATAATCTAGTCCTCACATCGCCATGCGATTTACATTGTAATAAATCTAACACCCATACAGTCATGGTGTTGATCATATTTTGCCCATGGAAGAGGTTTAGTCAGCGGGTTTCCTACATTCAGATCCGTGTGCACTTTGCAAATATTCACGTCCTCTCCTTCGACGTAGTTGCGGATGAGGTTGAAGCATCGTTTGATATGTTTGGTCTTCTTGTGAAACCTGGGTTCCTTTGCTAAGGCAATGGCACCAGTGTTGTCACAGAACAGAGTTATTGGATTTAGTGCGCTCGGCACAACTCCAAGATCCGTCATGAACTGCTTCATCTAGACACCCTCCTTAGCTGCCTCCTAGGCAGCCATGTACTTCGCTTCACATATAGAATCTGCTAAGACGCTTTGCTTGGAACTGCACCAGCTTACCGCACCCCCATTAAGAATAAATACGTATCCGGTCTGAGACTTAGAGTCATCCGGATCAGTGTCAAAGCTTGCGTCGACGTAACCCTTTACGACGAGCTCTTCGTCACCTCCATAAACGAGAAACATTTCCTTAGTCCTTTTCAGGTACTTCAGAATATTCTTGACCGCCGTCGAGTGATCCACTCCTGGATTACTTTTAAACCTGCGTGCCATACTTATGGGCAAGGTGACGTCTGGTCTAGTGCACAACACTGCATACATCATAGAACCTATGGCTGAAGCATAGGGGATGGAACTCATTTGTTCTCTATCTTCCGCAGTTGCTGGGCACTGAGTCTTACTCAATTTTATACCTTGTAACACTGGCAAGAACCCTTTCTTGGCCTATTCCATTTTGAACTTCTTCAAAACTTTATCAAGGTATGTGCTTTGTGAAAGTCCTATCAGGCGTCTCGATCTATCCTTATAGATCTTAATGCCTAGAATGTAAGCAGCTTCTCCTAGGTCCTTCATAGAGAAACTTTTATTCAAGTAATCCTTTACGCTCTACAAAAACTCCATGTTGTTTCCAATCATTAATATGTCATCCACATATAATATTAGAAACGCCACAGAGCTCCCACTCACTTTCTTGTAAACACAAGATTCTCCAACCACTTGTATAAACCCCAAATGCTTTGATCACCTCATCAAAATGCTTATTCCAACTCCGAGATGCTTGCACCTGTCCATAAATGGATCGCTGGAGCTTGCATACTTTGAAAGCATTCTTTGGATCGACAAAACCTTTGGGTTATATCATATACAACTCTTCCTTAAGAAAACCGTTAAGGAACGCCGTTTTGACATCCATCTGCCAGATTTCATAATCGAAAAATGGAGCTATTGCTAACATGATTCGTACGGACTTAAGCATCGCTGCCGGTGAGAATGTCTCATCGTAGTCAACTCCTTGAACTTGTGAAAAACCCTTTGCCACAAGTCGAGCTTTATAAACGGTCACATTACCATTTGCGTTCGTCTTCTTCTTAAAGAACCATTTGTTTTGAATAGCCTTGCGGCCTTCAGGTAATACTTCTAAAGTCCATACTTTGTTTTCTTACATAGATCCTATCTCGGACTTCATGGCCTCCAGCCATTTGTTGGAATCTGGGCCCACCATTGCTTCTTCATAATTCGCACATTCATTGTTGTCTAACAACATGATTGATAAGATGGGATTACCGTACCACTCAGGAGTAATATGTGATCTTGTCGACCTGCGAGGTCCGACAGGAACTTGATCCGATGTTTCATGATCATCGTCATTAACTTCCTCCTCAACCGGCGTCACTTCAACAGGGGTTTCCCCTTGCCCTGCGCCACCATCTAGAGGGACTAGAGGTTCGACAACCTCATCAAGTTCTATCTTCCTCCAACTCAATTCTTTCGAGAGAAACTCCTTCTCAAGAAAATCTTCGTTCTTAGCAACAAACACTTTGCCCTCGGATTTGAGATAGAAGGTGTACCCAAATGTCTCTTTTGGGTAACCTATGAAGACGCACTTTTCCGCTTTGGGTTCCAGCTTTTCAGGCTGAAGCTTTTGGACATAAGCATCACATCCCCAAACACTAAGAAATGACAATTTTGGTCTTTTGCCATACCAAAGTTCGTATGGTATCGTCTCAACGGATTTTGATGGTGCCCTATTTAAAGTGAACGCAATTGTCTCTAATGCATAACCCCAAAACGATAATGGCAAATCGGTAAGAGACATCATAGATCGCACCATTTCTAACAAAGTACGATTACGACGTTCGGACACACCATTACGTTGTGGTGTTCCAGGTGCTGTCAATTGTGAAATAATTCCACATTGCCTTAGGTGAGCACCAAACTCGAAACTCATATATTCACCCCCACGATCAGAACGTAGGAACTTGATCTTCTTGTTACGATGATTTTCAACTTCAATCTGAAATTGCTTGAACTTCTCAAACGTTTCAGACTTGTGCTTCATCAAGTAGATATATCGATACCTACTCAAATCGTCAGTGAAGGTGAGAAAATAACGATATCCGCCGTGTGCCTCCACACTCATCGGACCGCACACATCGGTATGTATGATTTCCAGCAAGTCACTTGCACGCTCCATTGTTTCGGAGAGCGAAGTCTTAGTCGTCTTGCCCATGAGGCATGGTTCGCATGTGTCAAGTGATTCAAAATCAAGTGACTCCAAAATCCCATCGGAATGGAGTTTCTTCATGCGCTTTACACCAATATGACCTAAGCGGCAGTACCACAAAAACATGGCGCTATCATTGTTAACTCTACATCTTTTGGTCTCAATGTTATGTATATGTGTACAATCGCTCTCAAGATTCAATATGAAGAATCCTCTCACATTGGGTGCATGACCATAAAATATATTACTCGTAGAAATAGAACAACCATTATTCTCTAACTTAAACGAGTAACCGTCTCGTAATAAACAAGATCCAGATATAATGTTCATTCTTAACGCATGCACTAAATAAGAATTATTTAAGTTCATAACTAGTCATGATGGTAACTGAAGTGAAACTGTGCCGACGGCGATTGCATCAACCTTGGAACCATTTCCCACGCGCATCGTCACTTCATCCTTTGCGAGCCTTCCTTTATTCCGCAGTTCCTGCTTCGAGTTGCAAATATGAGCAACAGAACCAGTATCGAATACCCAGACACTACTGCGAGAGTTGGTTAATTACACATCAATAACATGTATATCGAATATACCTGATTTTTCCTTGGCCGCCTTCTTATCAACCAAATACTTGGGGCAGTTGCGCTTCCAGTGACCCAGTCCCTTGCAATAATAACAGTTTGTTTCAGGCTTAGGCCCAGCCTTGGGTTTCTTTGTCGGATTGGCAACAGGCTTGCCGCTCTTCTTGGAGTTACCCTTCTTGCCTTTGTCGTTTCTCTTGAAACTAGTGGTCTTATTGACCATCAACACTTGATTCTCTTTACGGAGTTCTGACTCTGCGACTTTCAGCATCGCGAATAACTCGCCAGGTGACTTGTTCATCCCTTGTAGGTTATAGTTCAGCACAAAGCCCTTATAGCTAGGTGGCAGTGATTGAAGAATTTTGTCAGTGATAGCTTCTTGCGAGAGTTCAATACCCAGCTCAGCTAGACGGTTTGAGTACCTAGACATTTTGAGCACATGTTCACTGAGAGACGAATTCTCCTCCATCTTCAAAGCATAGAATTTATCGGAGGTCTCATACCCTACCCACTACTGGAAAACAGTTATTTGCCATCTGCTGCTTCTTTGCCGTCTGTTGGCTGATGGCAAAGACACTCTTTGCCATCAGCTACCAGAAACCAGATGGCAAAGAGCATGCTGATGCCAAAGGTACTATTTTCCATCAGCTAGCTCTTTGTCGTCTGCCAGCTCTCGGCAAAGAGGATGCAGGCAGACGGCAAAGAGCATGGGCGGCCCACCCCGCAGCCCCTCTCTCCCCCCTAACGGCCACTTTCTTTGCCGTCTGCCTGCATGCTCTTTGCCGTCGGGAGGCGGACGACAAAGAGGGTACCCCCCTAACGGCCGTTCGCCCCACCCCCACGCGCCTCTCTCTGCCCCTAACGGCCACCCCGACTCCCCTCTTTCTCAACCCCGACACCACCGCTGCCGCCGCGCCCTCCTACGGCCTCCCTACGCCGCCCTGCGCCCTCCTCCTCCCCGGCCGCCCTGCGCCCTCGTCCTCCCGGGCCGCCCTGCGCCCTCCGCCTCCCCGGCCGCCCTGCACCCTCTCCACCGCCGCCCTGCGCCCCCTCCTCCACCCCGGTCGCCCTGCACCCTCCTACACCGCCGCCCTGCGCCCCCTCCTCCTCCCCGGCCGCCCTACACCCTCCTCCACCGCCGCCCTGCGCCCCCTCCTCCACCCTGACACCCCTCTCTCTCACCCCCGACACCACCACCGCTGTCGCGCCCTCCACTGGCCTCCCTGCCCCGCCGCCGCCGCCGCCGCCGCCACCCCCACCCCAGCGCCCCACCCCACCACCGCCGCCCTCCTCGCGCCCCTCACCGTGCCCCTCCTCCCCCTGCTGCCCTCCTCCCCCTGCGGCCTCTCCTCCCCCTGCAGCCCTCCTCCCCCTACGGCCCTCCTCCCCCCGGTTAGTTTTCTTTCTTCTTTTTTAATAGTTTTTGTTTAATTAGTTATATGTTTTAGTGAGGTTTTGGCTTAGTTTTAGTTTAGTTTAGGTTCAGTTTTAGTTTAGGTTTAGTTAGGTTAGTTTCCTGTTTAGTAAAGTAGAAAAGGAGAAGAAGAAGAAGAAGGAGAAAGGAGAAGAAGAAGAAGGAGAAAGGAGAAGAAGAAGAAGGAGAAAGGAGAAGAAAAAAATAAGAAGAAGAAGGAAAAGGAAGGGAAGGAGAAGAAAGAAGAAGAAGAAGAACAAAAATAGGAGAGTAAGAGAAGAATAAGAGGAAAGAAGAAAATAATAAGAAGAAGAAGAGAAGAAGAGAACAAGAAGAAGGAGAAGAAGAATAAGAGGAAAAAAGAAAAAAGAAAATAATAATAATAAGAAGAAGAAGAATAAAAAGAAGAAGAAGAAAAACTAGAGAAGAAGAAAAGAAGAAGAAGGAGAAGAAGAAAAAAGAAAAAAGAAAATAAGAATAATAATAATAATAAGAAGAAGAAGAAGAAGAAGAGAAGAAAAGAAGAAGAAGGAGAAGAAGAATAAGAGGAAAAAAGAAAAAAGAAAATAAGAAGAAGAAGAAGAAGAAGAAGAAGAATAAGAGGAAAAAAGAAAAAAGAAAATAAGAGTTAGGTCACATATTTTTTGATTTTTTATCTTATAAAAACGTCATATTTGTGTTGATCGGGTGAATTTCAATGTGCAGTTGTTCGATGACCTCCACGTGCGTTGGACGAGCTCCGCCCCTACGTTTGTTGGTGAGCACAAATGACTTCTCCTCCTACACCCTTAATTTGCTATGTCCCGGTCTTCATGCCGATGAAACTTGCTCGCTATATATAGGTTTGTTCAATCGTGAGTATGCGTGACCAGTATGCGTCTCCTGTTCGAAAGGGCGACATCTACAAATATGCATGTCTTTGCATATTTATAACCGCCATCCTTTCGAATTGTCCAACATTATCCATGGACAACTTGAGTATGTGTAGATTGGGTTCGTTTTCCCGTATGCTGTGCTCTGGATCCGATGCGGAATTTCGTCAGTGCCTCCCTGTTGTTCTCCGGATGCACATCCTCTCTGTTTATTGCCGAGACGTGTATTAGGAGAATAGCGGGGAGGTGTTGCCGAAATTTTGCATTGGATCCGGAGCAGAGCATGGGAAAACGAACCCAATCTACACATACTCGGGTGGGATTAGGACCTATCTTTACCTATTAGCGTCTAGGTTGCCTGGACGTAATAAAAATGGCGAACCTAATTAACTGATGAATATAAATGCTAAATTATATATAAATGTATTTCTTTTGTCTTTAGTAGCTACGCAAGATGAGTGATCGTGCGTGGATGTATACCGGTCACCCTAGTCAGAAAGAGATGACGAAAGAATGGTTTGTAAAAACAAAGGAATTTGTGAAAGCCGCATTCGCAAATGGTCAGGAAAGAAACTATAGCCGCTGTCCTGGATGCGACAACTACAAAAAGACGACAGAGGCTGTAATGATTAAACACCTACAAAGGAGGGGTTTTAAGCCTAATTATACGGTGTGGACATTTCATGGTGAATCTATACAATGCACAAGAGTTGAGGTGGTCCGTCGTCGCACGGACGAGGATGGTATCGGGATCGAAGACATGGTGCAATACTTTGATGATGCTCGGGATTTGGAAGATGAGATGGAGGAATCTGCAAAGGCCTTTTATGAAATGTTGGAGTCTTTAAAACGTCCTCTCCATGAGCACACTGAGCTCTGTCAGCTGGATGCAATTGCACAAGTAATGGCTCTGAAGGCTCAGTTCAACCTGGGAAGAGAATGCTACGACGCAATGATGACACTCTTTGGACGCTTCCTACCCAAAGGCCATGTCATGCCTGCAAACCTGTACCAGTCGGACAAAATACTTCGTGTACTTAAGATGCCCTATGAGAAGATAAATGCATGTGAGAAAGGATGTGTCTTATTTAGGAAGGAGTATGCACACTTAGACTATTGTCCCAATTGCAAGTCTTGCAGGTATCTTGTGGTAGACAACGGTATGGGTGAGAAGAGGCAAACCAAAATTGCAGTTAGTGTTCTTCGGTATATGCCAATCGTACCAAGACTTCAACGTCTTTTCATGGTCGAAGAGACAGCCAGACAGATGACATGGCACAAATTGGGCAAAAGAACCGAACTAGATGCGGATGGGGATAAGATGATGGTACACACATCGGATGGGGAAGCGTGGAAACATTTCGATGGATTGCATCAGGATAAAGTGGCAGATCCAAGGAATCCTTGAGTCTGCGCCGCCACGGATGGTTTTAATCCCTTCGGCATGACGGCAACCCAATACAGTTGTTGGCCTGTATTTGTCATTCCACTCAATCTCCCCCCCGGGCAGATTATGCAAAAAAGAACATATTTCTAACATTGATAATTCCAGGGGCCAATTATCCAGGGAAGAATATGAATGTGTACCTGCAACCGCTTAAGGATGAATTGGAAGAAGCTCGGGATAATGGGGTCAACACATAAGATGCCGCTAGAAAAGAAAACTTCAAAATGCATGTGTGGTACATGTACTCTATGCATGACTTGCCTGCGTATGCGCTATTCTCTGGATGGTGTGTGCATGGAAGGTTCCCGTGCCCCCAATGCAAGGCAGCTCTTCAGTTTCATTGGTTGCAGGAGGGTCGGAAGTATTCTTGCTTTGACTTGCATAGACAGTTCCTGGATCCTGACCATCAGTTCAAAAAAGACAAGAAGAACTTTACCAAAGGTAAAGTTGTCAAAAACCTGGCACCACCTGCGTTGACAGGCCACCAGATCCTGGATCAGTTAAACGCCCTCGAGCCTGATCCAGAGCGTCCAGGGTATTTCAAGGGGTATAATTCAAAACACGCCTCGACTCACAAGCCATGCATCTGGCACCTGCCTTACTTCAAAGACCTCCTTGTTCCACACAATATCGACATGATGCACACTAAAAAGAATATCGGAGAGGCTATTTTTGGTACATTGTTTGACATAGATGGGAAGACAAAGGATAATATTCAGGCTAGAGTCGATCAAGAGACACTATGTCATAGACTGTTACAAAACATGCGAGAAGGCAAAGGAAAGCAGAAGTGGTCGAAGCCAAAGGCCTGGTTCAATCTTGAAAGGCCAGCTATGAGGGAAATTATCTTGTGGGTCAAAATGGACTTGATGTTCCCCGATGGGTATGCAGCGAATCTAAAGAGGGGAGCGAGTCTTGAAAAATTAAAAATCTTTGGTCTCAAGAGTCATGATTGGCACATATGGCTAGAGCGGGTAATGTCGGTGATGTTACGTGGCTTTATTCCTGAGGATGAATGGCTCGTACTGGCGGAGCTGAGCTATTTCTTCCATGTTCTTTCTATGAAAGAATTGTCGCCTGGCGTGGTAGAAGACATGGAGGAGTTTGCACCGGAGTTGTTGTGCAAGTTAGAGAAGATCTTTCCACCGGGCTTCTTTAATCCAATGCAGCATTTTATTTTACATCTATCGACCGAGGCAAGATTGGGTGGGCCCGTGCAAGATCGTTGGTGCTATGCAAATGAGAGGATGGAGAAGACCCTTCGAGCTAAATGTAGAAATAAGCGTAGAATTGAAGCAATGATGGCTGAGGCATTCATTACTGAGGAGGTACGAAGCCAAAAATCATCATTTGCATAATCCGAAGCCTTGGCACAATGATCCAGACCCTAAAAAAGGTGGGTCCAACCTCAGCCTATTCAAATGGGAAGCTCGCACCAGCCGGTGCTTCGAAATCAATAACGTTGGATGTCGAAGAATGGCGGAACATTTCGTTGTATATCTTCAACAACCTAACAGAAGTGCGGACGTACATCGAGTGAGTTCTCGGCACATTTTCCCGTAACTTCTAATTCATTTGAACTGGTCTTATTCCTGGATATTTCAAACAGCCGTTACATTCCCAAATTCTCGGATGGAGCGGTGATCGAAAATGATTCCGTCCAAGTGTATGAGCTTCTATCAAAGACAGGAGGCGGCTATCCCGGTTTCATCTCTTGGTTCAAACAAACGGTAATTATCAATAATGGACCATTTCATTCTTGGTCTAACTTGCGGCTAATGCAACAATCATTTCGTATTAAACTTGTAGGCTAATTCAGAGTCTATTGGCGCCGAATTGAGACAAGTCGCTAATGGTTTTGACTATAAGGTCCGTTCATTTGAGAAATACAACATCAACGGGTATCTCTTTTGTAACTTTGGCAAAGGGCTATCTATGCCCGACCGGAAATCTACAAATTGTGGTGTCTCTTCTACCGGCGAAGGTGTTATCGAGTATTATGGAAGAGTTGAAGCAATTTATGAACTTCAATTCTATGGTGAAAACCCACTGAACGTCGTAGTCTTCAAATGTTATTGGTTCCAGCCGAAGAAGACTAGAAGGACTCATGAGCATATAGGAAAAGTAGAAATCAATCCAAACACCCATTTAGATGTTCCCGATGTCTATATTACGGCTCAACAGGCGACCCAAGTTTTCTATCTACCGTGGGCATGCCAAACGGATAAGAATCTGGAAGGTTAGTATGTTGTTTATGAAGTGCCACCACATGTCAGACCACCTCTCCCAAATGAACAGGATTATGAACCTCACATTAACCAGACACATATGATGGATAATTCTTCCAAGAAACACGTCTTTCCAAGAAACGTTTCAAGAACCGTCGTGCTTCACCCAAGAACATGGAAGTAGACAGCGACAATGAATCCGACTCCAGCCCTGAGCCGGAACCAGAAGACCTGGAACTCGTAGAGGTTACTGATGCGGATGACCTATCAATGCTTCAACGATTAAAGGAAGGCCTTTCACAACTTCACGCCGTTGAACCCGACGAGCACATCATTCATGAAGACATGCGTGATAGTGATGATGATGATGCATTTATTGATGATGATGATTATTAGATTGTAAGATTCACAACTTAAATTATATATATTTTAATCTTTATCATTCATGTACATATTATTATTCATGTCAGTTATTCAATTTTTTATGTTGTACTAATTTCTTTTAATCTTTATCATGGCAGGTCACCAGGTGTGGAAAGATGGTGGGCGCTGGTCCAGATCGCTTGACGGGTTCTTCCGAGGCGCCCCGCACGAGGGGTTGTACTTCCCTTCCAACCCTACCTCTCCGTAGAGCCTAGGCAGACAGTCTGTCGACACCACCCGTGGGTTCTTCTTCGTTGGCGGCATTGCCCACTGGGAGAGGTGCTGGTCGGGTAGGGAAGAAGGGGAAGGGTACAGGGAGAGGTGGTGGCCGCGGAAGATCCAGGAGGACTGTTGAGCCGTCCTCGCCACCACCACCAGCTCATTCACCCGAGAATATGACTACTATGGTCGACCCGTTTGCGGAGGAGGCTACAGGGACTCCATTCCAGGAGCCTGTTGTTGATGGGCATTCGTCCCATGAGACTCCGGTCTAGGAGCAGCCGGAGGAGACTACGGTTCCGGAGGCTTCACCCGACGTGGAGAGGCCCGGATGGGAGACCTGTTCGGATCGTACCGAGTTGCCGGATTGGACTGAGGGTCCGGGTGGCTCAGGGGGCGGGGATGGCGGGGATGAGCTTACGGATAGTGAGGACGATGTGCAGGTGGACGGGGCCACTGTGTACAAGCGTGGTATTACACGTCTCCCGGTCGCGCCGGCTACCCACGAGCAGAGGCCGGTGATTAAACCTGAAGGAGATAGGTAAGTACATTTACTCCTTTTTATCTTTTGCCTTCAAGTTTGTTCAAATATCTAATGCATTGACCTTATCATACTACAGGGATGGGTACACCCTCTTGGAGTCCGCAGGACGAACTCCGTCCTTGGTGTGCTTTGCCGGACAAATTTCCCGGGGTTTGTCACGTTGCCTGGTGAGGGTCAGGTTCCTACACTAGGATTTTCCTGGGAGCACTACTAGGCCGCGCAGGCCCCGCCGGAGGAGATTATAGATGGTGTCTTGTGCCACACGAGGGCCGAGATGGTAATCAAGAGCTTTTAGGTAAATTATCCTTTTACAGAATCTAAAATTAACAATATAGCTAATTATTGTACTAATCGGTGTTTTCACATTTGATTGCAGACCTTCTATAGGTGTGAGGATGGATAAGAGGAGGAGGAGGCCAGGGTTCTCGAGGCCGAGTGTAGGCGGTTACTATAGAACTTGTGCCATGAGGCTTGGCCGCAGGCTATTCGAGATTGCTACGCCACGCATGGTATTAAGAAGCAGAAGAAGGATTGCCGCGGAAAGTTTCTAAAGAAGGAGCAATACATGAAGGTAATTACCTATTCTTAAGTCCTTCTACGTAGTTTTCTTGATTTCATTCATAGGCGTAGCGCTGAAAATTCTTTCTAAGGACTTACAGGTGCCCCCGAGATGGTGTCCGGATAAGATGGATTGTTGGGAGGCGTTGGTTGATGAGTGGTGCACAGGCAGCTGGCGAGCCCTCCACGAGAATGCGAAGGATCGGCGTAGCCAAATGGCTGGTGTGCCACACCATCAAGGCAGCGCCAACTTACTTCAGTTTGGACGAAACTGGGTATGTGATTTCCTTCATGATTCATGCAATTCATTCTTGATGCTAATATTTTGTTCCTCTCTTTTAGGCGCATCACAATAAGACGGAGATGCCACACTTGTACGACCTTTATGGTATGGCCCATACTGCCTCGTACAAGAAGGTGAAGGCATTCTGTGAGTCTGACCTGGATGATCCGAATAACTTCACCAACATATCATCTTACCAGAAGCTCGTGGCATACAGGGACGCGGGGAAGGCTAAGAAAGGGGATGACTTTAACCCTAGCCAGGAACCTTTGGATCCAGAGCTTGTGATGATATCTGGTGGCGGGAGGCCCCATGGCTCGATAGCCATTGGAGATGGGATAATACGTTGTCCACTCACTCTCCCGGAGATCAAGGCGCGCTAGTCGAGCAGCTGTCCTGAGATAATGCGTCGTCCACGGCCAGTCGAACTTGCCATCGAGGTTAGTTGAACGGACTAAGAACACTTTCATCCATTTCATTATGTGTGTCACCATAGATCATTACTGTGGTAACGAGGAATGGTGTTTCAGGCTGCTCTTCAGAAAGAGAGATTGGCAAACCAGGCTGCTCTTGCGAAAGAGAGATTGGCAAGCCAGGCTGCTCTTGAGGCTCCTCTTGAGAAAGAGAGTTTGGCAAGTCAGGCTGCTCTTGATGAGAGGGACCATACCATGGCACGATTGATTGAGGAGGAGAGGTCCCGGAATGAGGCGGGTCAACGGGCCCTGTACGACCTTTTTGTGGTAAGTTTTTTTCACATTAGCCAAAACATGTGTGTAATGTCTATTTCATTACTAACTAATACGACCCACTCTTCAGGGTCTGTGCGAGAAGAGCGGTCAAGTCCCTCCGCCGATGCCCGTCTTCTCTTCGATTGGCACGGTGAGTTTCATTATAAACTAGTATTAATAATTGAGTGTCATCATGCTAACTGATACATTGCAAAATATCTATTCTGCAGAATAACTCCCGAGCGGCATCGCACGACCCTTCTCCAGGTGTTTCTCCTCCTTGATGACCACTACTGTAAGTTTCTCTTCTCCTCTTACATATTCTCCTTGCCTTAATTTCCCCAACAATGACATAGTTAGCCCATTTAGCTCCAAAAAGACATAATTAGCCCATTTAGCTCCAAAATGCCATAATAACCTCAAAATGGCATAAGAACCTTTGTTAGCTCATTAATATTATATACTTAGCTTCTTTTCCTCTAAAACGGGATAATTAGCCCATTTAGCTGCAAAAAGACATAGTTAGGTAATTAAGCTCCACGAAGAGGAGAAGAGGAGAAGAAATAGGAAAAATGAAAAGAAAGAAGAAGAAGAAGAAGAGAAGAAGGAGAAGGAGGAGGAGGAGGAGGAGAAGGAGAAGGAGGAGAAGGCCAAGGACCTTCTAGTCCTTCTCCTCCTCCTCCTTCTCCTCCTTCTCCTCCTTCTTCTTGATTTCTTCTTGTTCTCCTCCTCCTCCTCTTTCTTCTCCTCTTTCATATTATCCTTGCATTAATTTCCCCAACAATGACATAATTAGCCCATTTAGCTCCAAAATGCCATAATAAGCCGAAAATGCCATAAGAACCTTGGTTAGCTCATGAATATTATATACTTAGCTTGTTTTCCTCTAAGATGGGATAATTAGCCCATTTAGCTGAAAAAGACAAAATTAGGTAATTTAGCTCTAACAAGAGGAGAAGAAATAGGAAAAATGAAAATAAAGAAGAAGAAGAAGGAGAGAAGACGGACAAGGAGGAGGAGGAGGAGGAGAAGGAGGAGAAGGCCAAGGACCTTCTAGTCCTTGTCCTCCTCCTCCTTCTCCTCCTTCTCCTCCTTCTTCTTGATTTCTTCTTGTTCTCCTCCTCCTCCTCTTTATTCTCCTCTTTCATATTATCCTTGCTTTAATTTCCCCAACAGTGACATAATTAGCCCATTTAGCTCCAAAATGCCATAATAAGCTCAAAATGGCATATGAACCTTGGTTAGCTCATGAATATTATATACTTAGCTTGTTTTCCTCTAAAATGGGATAATTAGCCCATTTAGCTCCAAAAAGACGTAATTAGGTAATTTAGCTCCAACAAGAGGAGAAGAGGAGAGGAAATAGGAAAAATGAAAAGAAAGAAGAAGAAGAAGAAGAAGAAGAGAAGAAGGAGAATGAGGAGGAGAAGGAGGAGAAGGCCAAGGACCTTCTAGTCCTTCTCCTCCTCCTCCTTCTCCTCCTTCTCCTCCTTCTTCTTGATTTCTTCTTGTTCTCCTCCTCCTCCTCTTTCTTCTCCTCTTTCATATTATCCTTGCTTTAATTTCCCCAACAATGACATAATTAGCCCATTTAGCTCCAAAATGCCATAATAAGCTCAAAATGGCATAAGAACCTTGGTTAGCTCATGAATATTATATACTTAGCTTGTTTTCCTCTAAAATGGGATAATTAGCCCATTTAGCTCCAAAAAGACATAATTAGGTAATTTAGCTCCAACAAGAGGAGAAGAGGAGAAGAAATAGGAAAAATGAAAAGAAAGAAGAAGAAGAAGAAGAAGAAGAAGAAGAAGAGAAGGAGAAGGAGGAAGAGGAGGAGGAGTGTAGCGACCCGACTCAAGACGAGTCAAGCCTCTGTGTATCTGTGCCATCCCTAGATCAGTATGCTGGCACACACAGTACATCAATGTATATATCAAAGTGCAATCACATGGAAATAACGTAAAACTGATATATACCTTAAATATCTCAACGGAAGCAGTCAAGGGAGTGGAGTCCCAATAAACACCAACGGCAAGTTGAGTGTAGACCGTAACCCTGAATCATACCCTTACTCGTCGAAGAAAAATATCTGCAACATAAGACGTTGCAGCCGTGTAGGTCAGCATATTGAATATGCCGGCAAGTCACATAAGAGAGGGGTGAAAAGTAATCATCTATACTATATGCATATATGGCAGGTGGGGCTATAAATTTTTAGCGAAAAGCAAGTTTTCTCCTACAGCAAGAGAGGGCTAAAAGCAAAATGTTACTACATTGTTGGTTGTTAACGAGATGGTTCCACCAACCAATTCTCGTACCCATGTTGTCAATAATACCCACCTCAATATTATTATTTGTGTTGAGAATTTCAGATAACTTCATTTCCTTTGGCTCAAGTTGTCCATGACTGTGGACACGGCTAATCGATTAGGTTTGAGTACTCTGTAGAGTTTTGCACACGTTCCCCACAAGATTTGATCGCCTCCGTGTATGTCCTCGCACTTCAGGGTGTTTGAAGACCGGATGATCAAAACATGGTCTTTCAACGGGTCCCTCTGAATCCCTGTCGGTGCCCATCCAATCCTACCATTCTTCTACATCTGCTAGCACCGCCTGTCCAGAGTCGCCGCGTTGTCCAACCAAGCTAGAGCCCATAATGACTTGTGGTTGTGCAGGTAAGCCTTGGGTCTTGAAGCCTCCATCCCTCTCTTCGAGCCTGGGTGAAGCTTTCCGCAAGATGTCATGGCCGTCTCCAGCATCCCGGGTCATCCACTGGTTTCTCCAAGGAGCCGATCAACCGTCCTTCACCCAGAGTTGCATTGCATCACGATGTCTTGAAAAGTCTTGACTTAACCGGTCTTGGTTATTAAAGTATCCTCGCATCACTCGTGATAAACTCTCAACCAGAATCCCGTCTACTCAAGCATAGCAATATGCAATTTTTCGTCCCGGGCCTAGTAACTGGGTTGTTGGGTGCCTACCACATGACACTACAATATGTAACCATAATTTCCAAGTACCTAGTCAGCATGCAATTAGGCATAGGATGGTAGAACTACGATGCATAAAACATAGGTGATACATGATCAAATGACTTGCCTGGCGATGTTGACAAAGAAGAATTTCTCGAGAAATAACTTCATAGACTACTCGTCACTCTCCGATGAAATCTATATAACAAACATATCATTCACATAAGCACTCATACTATCAATCAAAACAAAAGAGAGAGCGAGTAAGAATCCGAAAGAAACTTCAAATAAAACTAGGGAGTCTTCTACTACATCAAACACTAAATAGTTTTTGTTCTAACTGAAAATAAAACACTTAAATAACAGGGAACTAAGATAAAATAAAGTATTTTTCACAAAACTTTTTGAAAGTATTTCCAAACGGAATTTGAAACAGTGGAGAAACCAATTGCAAGTTATTAGAGAACTAGAATTGATCTCATGATAACATATAAAAATAAAAATCAAAACTTTTTGCAAACCTACTGTTAACTAACAGAAAAAAAACATAATATTTCTGAAATATAAAAGAAAATAATTTAAAAAAAACTAAAGAAAGAAATATAGTCATAATCCTAAAAGAAGTGAAACAGAAAGTGTTTCACCAGAAATGATGAGCTAAAATACTCAAACAATTCTGAACTTTTTACCACTGATAAATAATATTACTAGTGATGAGTAGCAAAAAGAATTAATTAATAATCTATTTTTAAACTCCCAGAATAAGCAAAACAAGGTTTAAACTAAATCTGATCTAATTCAAATTTGAAACTTTCAAACATAGACAAATTATATGTTTTTAAAAATTACAGAAAGATTGTGATCTACTGGGAAACGAATCAGCCTCATTGGAGTTATGGATCAAAGGTTATGATCAAAACAAGATTGGAACTTTCTCTGTTTTGGAATTAAAACAGAAAAAGAAAAACTGATTTCTAATCGGACAAGGTACACGTGGCAGCTTCTGGTTGGCCTAGGTGGTGTGTGCTACGGGGCTTTCTAGCAAACGGCCGCTATGTAAGTAAAACCTCTCGGCTAAATAGTAAGTGAAGTAAAACCGTCTCGGTTCCTAACTAAAAACCGAAGGGGTACAAGGTATCTAATCCTAGCCATCTAAAACAGATCGGGCAGAGGAGGGAGAGATGGGGTGTAGCTCAATGTGGGGCTGCTGGTGCTTCTCCTCCAGCGAGGCAGAGAAGGTGGCGAGGTCGGAGTTGCAACTCCGGCGAGGCTGAGTGCACCAGAGGATGGCGGAGGGGCTCCTCCGACGGATGGCGGCGACGGTGAGGCGAGAGGTCGGGGGCGGGCGTGGTTCATCGAGCTTCTCGGGCTCCTCGAACGGCCGAACTCCGGCGAGGCGTGGGGTGGTGAGGAGGCGGCGAGGGCTCGGGCTAATGGGGAAAATGGGTTGCGGGGGCGGTGGGGGAGCTCGTGGCGGCGTCGGTTGGGGCCGGGAGGTGTTGTAGTGGCCGGGGCGGCGTGGTGTTTTTCCTACTGGAGCCTGGCTCCAGCGAGGTGCGTGGGGGGCGAGGGGTGCTCTCTGGCGTGGGGAAGGAGGGGGCCGAGGGGTGGGGGCTGGAGGCGCGGTTTATATAGGGGCAGGGGGCGAGGGAAGGAAGGGGGAGGCCGAAATCGGGGGGGGGGGGGGTCCCGTGATCCAGGGGATCACACCATGGAAGGGTGGCCGAGGCGCTGGGAAGGAAAGAGGTGACGGGAGAAGAAAGGAAAGAGGAAGAAGAAGGAAGAAAAAAAAGAAAAAGAAGTGGGGGGTGCGGTGCGTGGGGAGGAGATCTCTCCAGCGATGGGGGGGTGGATCCTGGCCCAAGAAAACGCCTAGGGCGCCTTCCAAAAAAGATTTTCTCTTTTTTAATAAAAAACTACAAGAGAAAAAGAATAAAAGCAAACAAAATAAAATAATTTATATGGGGTATTATATACCAAATCGATCAGAAAAATATTTCCTAATTGATTATCATTTTACCAAAACCAAAATAAAAACTTTTTAAAAATGTTTTTTTTCAGAAAAAATCCTTATGCTATATTTTCTTTTGGCACAATATTTTCCCCATAAATTTGGGTTTTTCTTGGCTCAAAAAAATTTCAAAAATGCCTCACATTGTGGAGGGTCATTTTCCTCCGCTCTTTCTTGCTTGCAAGAATTTATTTTTTGGGGTATTTCTCGGGGAATAAAAATAAAGAAGCAAGGGCAAATATTTGAAAGAATTCAAATGCAAAACTTCGTTCAAATTCTTTATAGTTGAAGAAGTCATGTCATCTTCTCTCATTGCTTTTAATTGGATGAATTTGAATTTACCGGAGAAGGGGAAAGTCATTTTATTCCCTCTCATTCAAAAGTTTTTGGAAGTTTCAAATTTCACTCAAGTTTCAATCACTCAAGCAAGCAAACAAACAATATAATAATTATATTAACATTCCAAAATTTGGGATGTTACAAACCTACCACACTTAAAATGAATCTCGTCCTCGAGATTCGAAGAGGCTAGAAAGAAAGGTTAGGGTTTGGGGGTCTTCTAACTATTCCAACTTCCGGCAAAGTGGGATGCTACCACACTTAAAATGAGTGCTACTGGTCCCTTAAGATTTTAAAAAACCTCTGGGGTTTTTGGCATGTGACTCCTCACAGTCTTCATATCTTCCGCTATATTCATAACGTTTCCATTAAAACGAGGGTCCTTCTGTTGATACAAGCTTCTTCCGTTACTAGGTCTTCTTAACTCACAGACTCGTGATTAGTACTAAATAACCTATCGATGGTTCTCATGGTGGTCTACCATTTGTGGTTATCCTGCAGAGAGAGGGGTCTTGTCTTCATCCTCACTGTAAAATTTCCTACGCGTGACAACAAATGCCATGTACATGGGGCTTTTCTTATTCCATTCTAAGGCTTAAATAAAAGCTTCAAAGAACGTCGTCTCTCACTATGGGTAAGTCTCTCAGATTTACCATTTCGAATAGCAAGAGAATGATAAGAGTAAGTCGTCATGGTGGCCAAGCCATGTTGCACTGAAATCATTACCTTGTATAAGGCTTAGTGAATCTCGTATTCTAACACTTGGGCATCCTCACAAGCATTGCAGAATATCTGTTGTCGACGAACGAAGTTCGGATAATCCATTGGTTCTGCAAGCTGAACAAAACATCTATCGTATCTTTACAACTCTCAGGTTTTCGTATGCTCCTAAGAAAACGCTTGCTGAAACAAGTTTCCTTCTCCAAAAAGATAGTACTTGATCCTTATTAGTTCTGGGGTCTGTGGGTTGCAGACATACTTGGAATTACTACGCCTTTAAATTCCATAGTGTTTCATTCCATCCTATTCTTGGGGTAACCATTATATAATAATAATCCTCAGACTTATTTTTGGTACACACGCCACTCTCTGGGATACTTTCCATTGGTGTGTTTACCATGAAAAGGTATTGGTTCATCCATAAATCATATTCATTTCATAATCAATCCTTTATTACATCCTTAATTTCTTCTCAAAAACATCAATTCAAAAGTACTCTATTACAATGCTGCCATCCACATTGTTCGGTATGGTCGAGCAATTCTGCCAACATTATTCATTCGTCTCTCTTGGAGGTACTTTAGTTCCACTAGAACTTTCCAATGTGCTCCTTGAAATCATCCATCTTTTGCTTCATCATTGTGGTCATGAGCTGCATCTCCATCATCTCCGCACATACCTCACTCAGGTATTCCTGGGTATGACGGAGTCTTGCTTCAAGTATTTCTCCAATCTGACGTATGGCTTCCATGGCAGCTTCACGAACAACATCAAAGAAGGTTGCTCGTGGTACACGTGAAATGAAAAAGTATTGCCCCATAGTCTTTGGACAAACTCCTTTCACATGGTGGAGGTGTACTTCCACGTACCAAAGTTCCACTCCATTTTCCATGAATGGGTAGCCTTTGTAGACTGCATCTCCTCCAAGGTGAATGTGCTTCATCATGTCCTTCAGGATTTTCGGGTAATCATGATCACTGGTTAGGGTCATGATCGTTTATGGGACCTTGAGGAATGACTCGTAGAGAGTTGTCGTCTGCAGGTGTCAGTAAATAGGTACTTAGAGGAATGTATGTGTCTCCTTGGTAATCATGGTACATTCCTACTCAGTGGATCATGTGGGTTTACCGATTACTACCACACTTAAAATGAATTATACTCATGCCCGCATAGACCATATTTTCTCATATCCTCATAAATGTTCAGAGATATTTGCTCGTAGAGAAAACAACGCATACAGTTTCAACTTAGGAGATCATGACACTACAATTTTATTGATTCATGAGTTATTACAATCTCAGAGGCTTCTGTTACAAAAATTCAACTCCATAATCTCATGAAAAACAAGAGTGCTTCAGGTTCCACTTATTGCCACTGTCAAAACTTATCTACTCCATTTTAGCTTTCTTCCCTTGTGGACAATCACTAGCATAATGTCCTGCTTCCTTGCAACGAAAGCAAAGTTCTGACAAGTCTCGAGGCTTCTTAGCATTTGCTTTTGCTCCTTGGATTTCCGGCTTCCTTCCTGAGCACATGTATTTTTGGTGGCCAAATTCCATACACTTGTAACATCTGACATGACTCAGGTCTATATCTGCAGAGATTTGGCTCTTCCGAGGGTACCTTTTTTTCTTTCTAGATTCCTTTATTTTGGCCAGTTCTTCTACTTCAAGTGGATCAAACTCCACTTTTTCCGTCGGGAAGTTTCCCATATACTCTTGGCTTCCTTTCGTGCAATCCTGTGAATAATGTCCTTCTTCTCCACATGAGTAGCATGCATTGGAGAAAAATCTGGTCAGACCTTGTCCATTAGGGTCTTCAATATTTTCGTTCATCATCGGCTCTTCTAGAATCTTCTTCTTGAGTGTTTCCTTAATTGCTTCTTTCTGCTACTGGACAACTTGTTGTACCTTTGGGTAAATGTGACATTGAGCTGGGTAGTGGGTGGTTCCTTCACAAAGGAAACAAGTCACCCGACTACTTGGGCACTCCTCAGCTGGGTGATTTTCTTCACAATGAGTGCATCCATCCTTGTGTTCTTCCTGGGTGTGTCTTATTTCTCCACAGATCTTGCATGCACAAGTCATCTCCTTCGGATTATCATAGCACTTCTGAATAAGTCGGGATCTTAATAGAGTGTGCTTGAATTCGTCCCAAGTTTCTGCTCCACTAAATTCTTGTATGGCATGGTGCATTTTCCACCAGATAGCAGCACTTTGGGTAAAGTACTGGAGAGCGTGTTCCACTTCATACTTCCTTGAGATCAAGTTGCTCCCGAAGTGGTTCTCCATGTTCTGAATCCATATTTCAGCCTCTAGCTGGGTCATTGGTCCAGAGACTACAAGTCCAGCTTCATACTCCATCTGGTAGGGTTGAGGATTTGGGGATGAGACGGGTAAGAGAGGGAGGGAGATACACACAATACAAACAATATTTTTGAGAATAGGTTTCATTTGTGGCCGTCGGAAAACACACACCAATGACGGCTCACAAATCATCGTAACTAACGTGGGTATATAACAGGGGTTTGGACTTCTAATGGTCATATAAATATTCGAATGTTTCGGGGTCTTCGAGTTCTTCGGGTCTTGAGAGTCTTCAATTGGTGTATCTTCAATTGCATGATGAAATCCTCTTTACTTTGGAGTAGAACTCGGTTGATTCTCCATGAGGTCAAAGGGGTAAGGGCATTGTCTAACTAGGTGAGGTGAGAGAGAACGTTTGATGAAATCAGAAGAGATGAGAAGTAAAAGGTGTTCTCAAAAATAAGATTTTTTTGAGAGATCTTATCCTAAGAAGTTTCCAGTTTCTAGGGTCACGTCCTACAGTCAACATGTCCTCTGATACCATTTCTGTAGCGACCCGACTCAAGACGAGTCAAGCCTCTGTGTATCTGTGCCATCCCTAGATCAGTATGCTGGCACACACAGTACATCAATGTATATATCAAAGTGCAATCACATGGAAATAACGTAAAACTGATATATACCTTAAATATCTCAACGGAAGCAGTCAAGGGAGTGGAGTCCCAATAAACACCAACGGCAAGTTGAGTGTAGACCGTAACCCTGAATCATACCCTTACTCGTGGAAGAAAAATATCTGCAACATAAGACGTTGCAGCCGTGTAGGTCAGCATATTGAATATGCCGGCAAGTCACATAAGAGAGGGGTGAAAAGTAATCATCTATACTATATGCATATATGGCATGTGGGCCTATAAATTTTCAGCGAAAAGCAAGTTTGCTCCTACATCAAGAGAGGGCTAAAAGCAAAATGTTACTACATTGTTGGTTGTTAACGAGGTGGTTCCACCAACCAATTCTCGTACCCATGTTGTCAATAATACCCACCTCAATATTATTATTTGTGTTGAGAATTTCAGATAACTTCATTTCCTTTGGCTCAAGTTGTCCATGACCGTGGACACGGCTAATCGATTAGGTTTGAGTACTCTGCAGAGTTTTGCACACGTTCCCCACAAGATTTGATCGCCTCCGTGTATGTCCTTGCACTTTATGGTGTTTGAAGACCGGATGATCAAAACATGATCTTTCAACGGGTCCCTCTGAATCCCTGTTGATGCCCATCCAATCCTACCGTTCTTCTACATATGCTAGCACCGCCTGTCCAGAGTCGCCGCGTTCTCCAACCAAGCCAGAGCCCATAATGACTTTGGCTGTGGAGGTAAGCCTTGGGTCTTGAAGCCTCCGTCCGTCTCTTTGAGCCTGGGTGAAGCTTTCCGCAAGATGTCATTGCCGTCTCTAGCATCCCGGGTCATACACTGGTTTCTCCAGGGAGCCGATCAACCGTCCTTCGCCCAGAGTTGCATTGCATCACGAGGTCTTGAAAAGTCTTGACTTAACCGGTCTTGGTTATTAAAGTATCCTCGCATAACTCGTGATAAACTCTCAACCAGAATCCCGTCTACTCAAGCATAGCAATATGAAATTTGTCGTCCCGGGCCTAGTAACGAGGTTGTTGGGTGCCTACCACATGATACGACAATATGTAACCATAATTTCCAAGTACCTAGTCAGCATGCAATTGGGAATAGGATGGTAGAACTACGATGCATAAAACATTGGTGATACATGATCAAATGACTTGCCTAGCGATGTTGACGAAGAAGAATTTCTCGAGAAATAACTTGATAGACTACTCGTCACTATCCGATGAAATCTATATAACAAACATATCATTCACATAAGCACTCATACTATCAATCAAAACAAAAGAGAGAGCGAGTAAGAATCCGAAAGAAACTGCAAATAAAACTAGGGAGTCTTCTACTAGATCAAACACTAAATAGTTTTTGTTCTAACTGAAAATAAAACACTTAAATAACAGGGAACTAAGATATAAATTTAACTAAGATAAAATAAAGTATTTTTCACAAAACGTTTTGAAAGTATTTCCAAACGGAATTTGAAACAGTGGAGAAACCAATTGCAAGTTATTAGAGAAGTAGAATTGATCTCATGATAACATATAAAAATAAAAATCAAAACTTGTTGCAAACCTACTGTTAATTAACAGAAACAAAACATAATATTTCTGAAATATAAAAGAAAATAATTTAAAAACAACTAAAGAAAGAAATATAGTCATAATCGTAAAAGAAGTCAAACAGAAAGTGTTTCACCAGAAATGATGAGCTAAAATACTCAAACAATTCTGAACTTTTTACCACTGATACATAAGATTACTAGTGATCAATATAAAAAATAATTAATTAAAAATCTATTTTTAAACTCCCCTAATAAGCAAAACAAGGTTTAAACTAAATCTGATCTAATTCAAATTTCAAACTTTCCAACATAGACAAATTATATGTTTTTACAAACTACAGAAACATTGTGATCTACTGGAAAAAGAATCAGCCTCATTGGAGTTATGGATCAAAGGTTATGATCAAAACAAGATTGGAACTTTCTCTGTTTTGGAATTAAAACAGAAAAAGAAAAACTGATTTCTAATCGGACAGGGTACACGTGGCAGCTTCTGGTTGGCCTAGGTGGTGTGTGCTGCGGGGCTTTCTAGCAAACGGCTGCTATATAAGTAAAACCTCTCGGCTGAATAGTAAGTGAAGTAAAACCGGCTCGGTTCTTAACTAAAAACCGAAGGGGTACAAGGTATCTAATTCTAGCCATCTAAAACAGATCGCACGGAGGAGGGAGAGATGGGGTGTAGCTCACCGTGGGGCTGCTGGTGCTTCTCCTCCGGCGAGGAAGAGAAGGTGGCGAGGTCGGGGCTGCGTCTCCGGCGAGGCCGAGTGCACCAGAGGATGGCGGAGGGGCTCCTCTGATGGATGGCGGCGACGGTGAGGCGAGAGGTCGGGGGCGGGCGTGGTGCATCGAGCTTCTCGGGCTCCTCGAACGGCCGAACTCCGGCGAGGCGTGGGGTGGTGAGGAGGCAGCGAGGGCTCGGGATAATGGGGAAAATGGGTTGCGGGGGCAGTGGGGGAGCTCGTGGCGGCGTCGTTTGGGGCGGGGAGGTGCGGTAGTGGCCGGGGCGGCGTGGTGTTTTTCCTACTGGAGCCTGGCTCCAGCGAGGTGCGTGGGGGCGAGGGGTGCTCTCTGGCGTGGGGAAGGAGGGGGCCGAGGGGTGGGGGCTGGAGGCGCGGTTTATATAGGGGCAGGGGGCGAGGGAAGGAAGGGGGAGGCCGAAATCGGGGGGGGGGATCCCGTGATCCAGGGGATCACGCCATGGAAGGGTGGCCGAGGCGTTGGGAAGGAAAGAGGTCACGGGAGAAGAAAGGAAAGAGGAAGAAGAAGGAAGGAAAAAAAGAAAGGAAAAAAAGAAAAAGAAGTGGGGGTGGGGGTGCGCTGCATGGGGAGGAGATCTCTCCAGCGATGGGGTGGTGGATCCTGGCCCAAGAAAATGCCAACGGCGCCTTCCAGAAAAGATTTTCTCTTTTAAAAAAAACTTCAAGAGAAAAAGAATAAAAGGAAACAAAATAAAATAATTTATATGGGGTATTATATACCAAATCGATCAGAAAAATATTTCCTAATTGATTATCATTTTTCCAATACCAAAATAAAAACTTTTTAAAAATGTTTTTTGTCAGAAAAATTCCTTATGCTATATTTTCTTTTGGCACAATATTTTCCCCATAAATTTGGGTTTTTCTTGGCTCAAAAAAATTTCAAAAATGCCTCACATTGTGGAGGGTCATTTTCCTCCACTCTTTCTTTCTTGCAAGAATTTATTTTTTGGGGTATTTCTCGGGGAATAAAAATAAAGAAGCAAGGGCAAATATTTGAAAGAATTCCAATGCAAAACTCCGTTCAAATTCTTTATAGTTGAAGAAGTCATGTCATCTTCTCTCATTGCTTTTAATTGGATGAATTTGAATTTACCGGAGAAGGGGAAAGTCATTTTATTCCCTCTCATTCAAAAGTTTTTGAAAGTTTCAAATTTCACTCAAGTTTCAATCACTCAAGCAAGCAAACAAACAACATAATAATTATATTAACATTCCAAAATTTGGGATGTTACAAGGAGAAGGAGAAGGCCAAGGACCTTCTAGTCCTTCTCCTCCTCCTCCTTCTCCTCCTTCTCCTCCTGCTTCTTGATTTCTTCTTGTTCTCCTCCTCCTCCTATTTCTTCTCCTCTTTCATATTATCCTTGCTTTAATTTCCCCAACAATGACATAATTAGCCCATTTAGCTCCAAAATGCCACAATAAGCTGAAAATGGCATAAGAACCTTGGTTAGCTCATGAATATTATATACTTAGCTTGTTTTCCTCTAAAATGGGATAATTAACCCATTTAGCTCCAAAAAGACATAATTAGGTAATTTAGCTCCAACAAGAGGAGAAGAGGAGAAGAAATAGGAAAAATTAAAATAAAGAAGAAGAATAAGAAGAAGAAGAAGAGAAGGAGGAGGAGGAGGAGGAGGAGAAGGAGGAGAAGGAGAAGGCCAAGGACCTTCTAGTCCTTCTCCTCCTCCTCCTTCTCCTCCTTCTCCTGCTTTTTCTTGATTTCTTCTTCTAATCCTCCTCCTCCTCTTTCTTATCCTCTTTCATATTATCCTTGCTTTAATTTCCCCAACAATGACATAATTAGCCCATTTAGCTCCAAAATGCCATAATAACCTCAAAATGGCATAAGAACCTTGGTTAGCTCATGAGTATTGCTTGTTTTCCTCTAAAATGGGATAATTAACCCATTTAGCTCCAAAAAGACATAATTAGGTAATTTAGCTCCAAGAAGAGGAGAAGAGGAGAAGAAATAGAAAAAATGAAAAGAAAGAAGAAGAAGAAGAGGAAGAAGAAGAAGAAGAAGAAGAGAAGGAGAAGGAGGAGGAGGAGAAGGCCAAGGACCTTCTAGTCTTTCTCCTCCTCCTCCTTCTCCTCCTTGTCCTCCTTCTTCTTGATTTCTTCTTCTCCTCATCCTCCTCCTATTTCTTCTCCTCTTTCATATTATCCTTGCTTTAATTTCCCCAACAATGACATAATGAACCCATTTAGCTCCAAAATGCCATAATAAGTTAAAAATGGCATAAGAATCTTGGTTAGCTCATGAATATTATATTCTTAGCTTGTTTTCCTCTAAAATGACATAATTAGCCCATATAGCTCCAAAAATACATAATTAGCTAATTTAGCTCTAACAAGAGGAGAAGAGGAGAAGAAATAGGAAAAATGAAAAGAAAGAAGAAGAAGAAGAAGAAGAGAAGAAGGAGAAGGAGGAGGAGGAGGAGGAGAAGGCCAAGGACCTTCTAGTCCTTCTCCTCCTCCTCCTTCTCCTCATTCTCCTTCTTCTTCTTGATTTCTTCTTCTTCTCCTCCTCCTCCTCTTTCTTCTCCTCTTTCATATTATCCTTGCTTTAATTTCCCCAACAATGACATAATGAACCCATTTAGCTCCAAAATGCCATAATAAGCTAAAAATGGCATAAGAACCTTGGTTAGCTCATGAATATTATATACTTAGCTTGTTTTCCGCTAAAATGACATAATTAGCTCAAATACATCATATTTTGTTCTTCTTCTGACTTTCCTATTCACATTTTTGCAGATTGGATATACTACATGCAGGGAAGCTGGCATTCATGGAGTTGAACAATGTCGATGGATGAACTTTATATGTATATCATCTAGATTTCATTTGAGTTGATGAACAATGTCGAACTATATGTATATATGGATAAACAGTGCAATACTTTGTATGTTGGTTCTTTCGATATATGGGGATGTACATTGATTTATATGTATATCATATATGTGTGGTGAATTATATATATGTTTTGGCAAGTATATGTGTGGTGAACTATATATCATACATGTGTGGTTAATTATATAAATGTGCTATCAAATATATATATATATGTGCTGTGAAATAATATTAAACAAAAAAACAGGTACTATATGGGCTCTTTGTCGTCTGCCATCTGATGGCAAAGACTTGTGCCATCAGTTGGCAGATGGCAAAGGTGCCACATGGCACCCAGCTTTTCATCCTGGGCTGTCTATATAGGCTCTTTGCCGTCTGCCTCCAGGGTGGGCATACGACAAAGAAGAGGGCACAGAGGAGGGGGGAGGAGGAGGCAGGCGGCAAAGAATGGAGGGGGAGGAGGAGGAGGCAGACGGAAAAGAATAAGGGGGAGGCAGACGGCAGATAATAAGGGGGAGGCACACGACAAAGAATAAGGGGGAGGCAGACGGCAAAGCCTCCGTTAACCCCTAACGGAGGCAACGCCTGTCGGCTGCCGTCTCGAGCACTTTGCCGACTACTCCTATGGAAAGCTGACGGAAAAGAGCTTTGTCGTCCGCTTTGGGGGGATAGACGGCAAAGAAGGTACGATTTCGTCGTAGGCTAACTCAGAAATTTTGCCGGCCGTGAGAATCTTTGCCGTCTGTGGTATTGTCTTCGTTGTCCGGGATTTAGTCTTTGCCGTCTGTGATGGCAGACGACAAAGAAGCTGATTCCTGTAGTGACCTCTCAATCTGGGCGTTCTTCTGAAAGATAAACTTCAACTCCTGGAACATCTCAAATGCTCCATGACGCTCAAAGTGTCGTTGAAGTCCCGACTCTAAGCCATACAAGACTGCACATTGAACTACTGAGTAGTCCTCCTTACGTGTTAGCTAGGCGTTCTTAACATCTTGGTCAACCGTAGCGGGTGGTTCATCTCCTAGCGCAGCATTAAGGACATAATCCTTCTTCCCAGCTTGCAGGAGCAACTTAAGATTACGAGCCCAGTCTACAAAGTTGCTTCCATCATCTTTCAACTTAGCTTTCTCTAGGAACATATTAAAATTCAGGGTGACTGTTGCGTGAGCCATTGATCTACTACACAAATATTGCAAAGTGTACTTAGACTATGTTTTAAGATAATTATAGTTTAACTAATCAAATAATTGATAAACTCCCACTCAAAAAGTACATCTCTCTAGTCATTTGAGTGGTACATGATCCAAATTCACTAACTCAAGTCCGATCATCACGTGAGTTGAGAATAGTTTCAGTGGTAAGCATCTCTATGCTAATCATATAAACTATATGATTCATGCTCGACCTTTCGGTGTCATGTGTTCCAAGGCCATGTCTGCACATGCTAGGCTCATCAAGTTTAACCCGAGTGTTCCGCGTGTGCAACTGTTTTGCACCTGTTGTATGTGAACACTGAGTCTATCACACCCGATCATCATGTGGTGTCTCGGAACGACGAACTGTCGTAATGGTGAACAGTCAGGAAGAAAACAATTTCACCTTGAAATTTTAGTGAGAGATCACCTTATAATGCTACCATCGTTCTAAGAAAAATAAGGTGCAGAAAGGATTAACATCACATGCAATTCATAAGTGACATGATATGGCCATCATCTTGTGCTTCTTGATCTCCATCACCAAAGCACCGGCATGATCTTCTTGTCACCGGCGCCACACCATGATCTCCATCAACGTGTCGCCATCGAGGTTGTCGTGCTATCTATGCTATTACTACTAAAGCTACGACCTAGCAATATAGTAAACGCATCTGCAAACACAAATGTTAGTTTAAAGACAACCCTATGGCTCCTGCCGGTTGCCGTAGCATCGACGTGCAAGTCGACATTAACTATTACAACATGATCATCTCATACATCCAATATATCACATCACGTCATTGGACATATCATATCACAAGCATACCCTGCAGAAACAAGTTAGACGTCCTCTAATTTGTTGTTGCATGTTTTACGTGGCTGCTATGGGTATCTAGTATGATCGCATCTTACTTATGCAAAAACCACAATGGAGATGTGCAAATTTCTATTTGACCTCTCTCCAAGGACCGCCTTGGTAAAAACCAATTCAACTGAAGTTGAAGAAATCGACACCCGCCAGTCATCTTTATGCAATGAGGTTGCATGTTAGTCGATGAAACCAGTCTCTCGTAAGCTTACGAGTAATGTCAGTACGGGCCGCTTCAATCCAACAATACCGCCGAATCGAAAAAAGACTAAGGAGGGCATAAAATCAAACATCAACATCCACAAAACCTTTTGTGTTCTACTCGAGATAACATCTACGCATGAACCTAGCTCATGATGCCACTGTTGGGGAACGTTGCATGGGAAACAAAAAAATTCCTACGCACACGAAGACCAATCATGGTGATGTCCATCTATGAGAGGAGATTAGATCTAAGTTCCCTTGTAGATCGCTAAGCGGGAAACGTTTAAGAAACGTGGTTGATGTAGTGCTAAAACTTCGTGATTCAAATCACCGTCGTCCCACGATCCGTCCCACGAACGGTTCCGATCTAGCGCCGAACAGACGGCACCTCCACGTTCAGCACACGTACAACTCGATGATGATCTCGTCCTTCTTGATCCAGCAAGCAAGACGGAAAATTAGATGAGTTCTCCGGCAACGTGACGGCGCTCCGGTGGTGGTGATGATCTACTCCCGCAGGGCTCCGCCCGAGCTCCGCAGAAATCCGATCTAGAGGTAAAACTATGTGGAATAGGCTAGAGCTGCACGTGGCAAAGTTGTGTCTCAAAAAGCCCTAAACTACCAATATATATAGGACGAGGGGAGGGGATAGCCTTGGGGCAGAAGGGCCCCAAGGGTCCGCCGACCGAAGGGGGAGGAGGACTCCTCCTCCAATTCGGTTTGGGAAGGAGGAGTCATCCTCTTCCTTCCCACCTCCCTCTTTCCTTTTTTTTCTCTTTTCCTTTGGTATTTTTACTTGTGGCGCCATAGCGCTCTTGGGCTGACTCCACCAGCCCACTAAGGACTTGGTGCACCACCCTAAGGCCATGGGCTCATTCCCGGGTGGGTGGGCCCCTCCCGGTAAACACCCGGAACCCATTCATCACCCCCACTACACTGCCGGTAATGCCCAAAACATTCCGGTAACCAAATGAAAACATCCTATATATCAATCTTCATTTTCGGACCATTCTGGAAACCCTCGTGATGTCCGTGATCTCATCCGGGACTCCGAACAACATTCAGTAACCAAACATATAACTCAACTATACTAAAACATCGTCGAACCTTAAGTGTGCAGACCCTGCAGGTTCGAGAACTATGCAGACATGACCCGAGATACCCCTCGGTCAATATCCAATAGCGGGACCTGGATGCCCATATTGGATCCTACATATTCTCTGAAGATGTTATTAGTTGAACCTCAGTGCCAAGGATTCATATGATCTCGTATGTCATTCCCTTTGTCCTTCGGTATGTTACTTGCCCGAGATTCGATCATCGGTATCCACATACCTATTTCAATCTCGTTACCGGCAAGTCTCTTTATTCGTTCTTTAATACAAGATCCCGTGACTTACACTTAGTCACATTGCTTACAAGGCTTGTGTGTGATGTTGTATTACCAAGTGGGCCTCAAGATACCTCTCCGTCACACGGAGTGACAAATCCGAGTCTTGATCCATACTAACTCAACGACACCTTCGAAGATACCTGTAGAGCACCTTTATAGTCACCCAGTTACGTTGCGACGTTTGATACACAAAAGGTATTCCTCCGATCGCAGTGAGTTATATGATCTCATGGTCATAGGAATAAATACTTGACACGTAGAAAACAGTAGCAGCAAAATGACACGATCAACATGTTATGTTCATAGTTTGGGTTTAGTCCATCACATGATTCTCCTAATGATGTGATCCATTTATCAAGTGACAACACTTGCATATAGTCAGAAAACCTTGACTATCATTGATCAACTGGCTAGCCAACTAGAGGCTTGCTAGGGACATTGTTTTGTCTATGTATCCACACATGTATCTATGTTTTCATTCAATACAATTATAGCATGGATAATAAAAGAACCTTGACTATCATTGATCAACTGGCTAGCCAACTAGAGGCTTGCTAGGGACATTGTTTTGTCTATGTATCCACACATGTATCTATGTTTTCATTCAATACAATTATAGCATGGATAATAAAAGATTATCTTGTAACAGGAAATACAATAATAACTATTTTTATCATTGCCTCTAGGGCATATTTCCAACAGTTATAAGAGAAGATGGAGACTCAATTTCAAAAATAAAAATTGCATAAAGTAAATAGATAGGCTGTGTGCATAGGGAAGTAGGGATTTGTAGAGGTGCCATAGCTTAAAGTGAAAAACTTAGAGTTGATTTTTTAGGGTGGCATGCTTTTTGTGTCAACGAGAACGACTAAGAGTTTCCAACATCCTCCATGCTAAATAAATTATAGGCGGTTCCCAAACTGAAAATAAATTTTATTCCTTTTCCACCATTGTTTCACATTCCACTGCTAGTTATATTCACGGGTACCGTCCATACCAACACTTTCCAAGGAATTTATTATTTAAAAATATATAATATTATTTTCTTTTTGGGGCTGGGCATCCCTATTACCGCCATACTCTCATGCATTGCTAAGTGAATAAACGCTCATCTTGAGAATAACCTATTTAACATGGAAGATACAGACCACCCCTCGCTTCTTCATGAGCGGTACGGGCACAAAAAAGAAATTTATTTTGAATATTAGAGTTGGCACTTGCCAATTTACTTGGAACCGCGTCGAAATACCGCAAATAGGTAGGTATGGTGGACACATTTCGCACAACTTTGGGTTTAGTATTTGGATGCACAAGCAGCATTCCCACTTAGTACAAGTGAAGGCTAGCAAATAGATTGAGAAGGGACCAACCAAGGAAGAAAATTCATCATAACTGAACACTAAACATAAATAACACCGAATAATGCAACACAAGTAGGATGTAATTTCATAGCATAATTGTTGACTTCATGTGCATGCATAGGGAATCACAAACCTTAACACCAATATTCTCACTAGAGCATAATGACTCATCAACATAATTGAAGGAAGGGAGGATTTTTTAAAAAATTCAGCAACTCTCAAAATAATCTAAGTGAAGCATGAGAGTAAATTTCTTCAAAATAAAAGTACCACCATGCTCAAAAAGTCATAAGTGAAGTACTTGAGCAATTCCATGTCTCAAACAAAATTAAGTGAAGCATAAAGAGCGATTCTAACAGATCGTAGCATAATTTGTCTCTCTCAAATGGGTGTATCCAGCAAGGTTTATTATGACAAACTAACCAGCAAATAAAGCAAAGAAACAAATCGTACCGGACACTCCAAGTAAAACTCATGACATGTGATGAATAAAAATATAGCTCCAAGTAAAATTACTGATGGTTTCTAGAAGAAAGAGGGGATGCCTTCCGGGGCATGCCCAAGCTTAGCTGCTTGGTACTCCATAGATATTGCCTTGGGGTGCCATGGGCATCCCCAAGCTTAGGCTTTTATCACTCCTTATTCCATCATTCATCGTGATCTCATTCAAAACTTGAAAACTTCAATCACACAAAACTTAACAAAATTTTGTGAGATCCATTAGTGTAAAAAACCAAACTTTACTATATGTACTGTTGAAAACCTATTCCAATTTTTTTTTGTCAATACCTCATGGGTAAAGTAAGGATAGATTGATAGATGCAAATAAGAGTGATAGCAAATAGAATGCAACAAGGTATTTTTGGGTTTTTTTGATAATATAGATGTGAAAACAAAAGAGCAAATAAAGTAGAAACACAAATAGAAAGGTAGAGATTGCAAATAGATGATGTGAAGTAGACCCGGGGGCCATAGGTTTCACTAGTGTATTCTCTCGAGAAAATAGCAAGCGGTGGGTAGAAAAATTACTGTTGGCAATTGATAGAAGAGCAAATAATTATGACGATATTCAAGACAATGATCATGTATATAGGCATCAAGTCCAAGATAAGTAGACCGACTTCTGCCTGCATCTACTTCTATTACTCCACACATTGACCGCTATCCAGCATGCATCTAGTGTATTGAGTCCATGGAGAAATGGAGTAATGTCGTACGAATGATGACCTGATGTAGACAAGATCTATTTATGTAGGAATAGACCCCATCGTTTTATCCTTGATAGCAACGATACATGTGTGTCATGTCTCTTTATGTCAGTGAGATTGAGCCCCGCAAGAACGAACCCATCACAAATCACCTCTTCCCCTTGCAAGATAAAAGATCAAGTTGGCCAGACAAAAGAAATATCGGAGAAGAAATACGAGGCTATAATAATTAAGCATGAATATGTTTTCATAGATATGATCATAAACTCACAATTCATTGGATCCCAACAAACACACCTACTGCCTACGAACCCGTAGGTCTGATATGAACTACTCACGCATCATTGGAGGAGCACCAATGAGGATGGTTGTAATGCCCAAGATGCGATCCTATCTTTATTTTGGCATGACGGACCCCCCCAGGGATAGAAGCGCATCTCGTCGTTTTGCAAGAATGGATATTGTTACAAGTACATGTACGCAAGAGATGAGTATATGGAATAGGCTTACACTCGCCACAAGCTACAACACGAACAACACAATACGACAATATATTCAATGACCTTGTAAAAGAGCAGGGTCCGACTACACACGAAATCAAACCATAAAAGAGCAACATCCATCCTTGTTATCCCAGGCTGCCAGCCTGGAACCCATCCTAGTTTGAGGAAGAAGAATAAGAAGAAGAAACTCCAAATAGAAAAATCATTGCGCTCACATGAAAGTATCGCTTTACCTGTACCTGCAACTATTGTTGTTGTAATCTATGAGCCACAGGGACTCGTCAATCTCATTTCCAAAGGTATCTAGACTAGCAAACCTTAATGGGTGAGGTATGGTTCAAGTGGTGAGGCTGCAACAAGTGACTAACCATTTATTTGAGTGGCTAACTTACGAGTACAAGAAATAATAGGGGATGATCTACGCAAAACGGATGTGACTAATGTTGATAAAATGAATGATCCTGAACACCTACTTATGTCACACATAACCCCACCGTGTCCTCTTTCGGATGTAGAACCCATGATAAGAGACAGTCACGATTACGCACATAGTTGGCAAGTTGGAATTAAGTTTACTTGAAGTTATCTAGAACCGGATGTTAAACAAAGTTTCCAAGTTTGCCACATAACCGCGGGCACGGCTTTCCAAAAGATTTAACCCTGGAGTGGTGCTCCAACTAGCCCATCAGAAACTACCACACACCGCGTCCGCGAAAAAATCCATGATCTTCTCCGATTCCTGGTGGAAAACCTCAACCTCGAGATAGCCCAAAGTATCCTTGGAATTCCTCGCACAAGATGTTCGAGAAGGGTAAAAGAAGTCCAGCAAGGTGGTCCGACTTACCGACAATACCGATAGAAGCCTTGTATCTTGTTCTAAGGGAATAATCAGATGAGCACATTGTACAGTGGCCTGGTAGACATCACCCGAGTTGCCCCGGGTTGGCCTCGCACATGACTCTGTTTAGGAACAAACCATCAACACTGGCCCTCCCTGTATTATGTTTAATTAATCCATGGGTAGCGCTAACTCCCTATGTGTTACTAACGGTGTTCAATATTATTATGTCGGGCAAATATAGTACCAATGTTGGGCCTTGCGAGAAGAGTTTTATCCCAAAAGAAAAATGAAGGGGGTCCCCATAACAACCCCAAGCATGTTAGGAGCTCTAAATATGGAAGTTAACACCGGTAGCCGAAACTAAGGCGTTAAAAGCGGAAGAAAACACCCAGCCAAAAGGCCAAGCCTTCCGCCTTTTACCAGGTATATAGGTGCATTAAATTAAATAGCAATAATATTGTAATATAACAAGGAACCCATCTTTACACATGGAAGCAACTGCACCTAGAGCTAGCAATGCTATAAGAAGGCTGAGCAAGCGGTAACATAGCCAAACAGTGGTTTGCCGGGTTATGGAAAGGTTAGAGGCTTTTCATGGCAATGTTGGGAGGCTAACATTCAAGTTGTAGGAAGCAAGCCATAGCGACAGAAATGATACAACTAGCATGGCAATGATAGTATTGGTATCTTGGAAAATGATCATCTTGCTCTGATCCCGCTTTGAAGAAGAACGAACCCATGAAGCAGACGAACCAACGTAGTCAAACAATTCGTCACTCCAAAATGCTTTCGTAACTCTATCGAGAAGAAATCATGTGGAAACAAAAAATCAAAACACGATAGACACCACAACATATGCACGACATGATGCCCAATCATATATTATGTGTATCCATTTAGTTATGCACGACATGACAAAGCACAACAATTTATTACTACACATTCAAGTTTTGTAGTTCCCTCCCGTTTAGGTACACGACAATGTTAAATGTTGTTAAACATGGCAAGAGGTGAAGCATAAATAAACTACACTATCTAGGCATTTTAAATGAGGTCGGAAACAACTTATATTATTTTCGAAACGACCCCACATGTTAATTTTGAAATCTGTCCAGATCTGAAGTAAACAAATTTTATATTTATTAAACACAAAATAAAGTGGAACATGTGATTCTGCATGTTTTTCTAGTCGATTTACATATATAGAACATTTCAATCAGAGGTACGGTTAATTCATTATGACATAAACCGTTTAACATGACGTTTATGCAAATTAAATAAAACATTGATACGTCTTCGTCGTATCTACTTTTCCGAACTCTTTTGCCCTTGTTTTGGACTCTAATTTGCATGATTTGAATGGAACTAACCCGAACTGACGCTGTTTTCAGCAGAATTGCCATGGTGTTGTTTTTGTGCAGAAATGAAAGTTCTCAGAATGTCCTGAAAATTTACAGAGATTTTTTCTGGAATAAAAGAAAAATACCTGCGCAAAGATCCACCGGAGGGAGCGTGCCAGTGGGCCACAAGCCCACAGGCCGCGGCCACCCCCTATGGTCGCGCCGTGCAGGCTTGTGGGGCCCACGTGGCACCACCGCCCCCAAACTCAGCTATATATCTTCCGTCTCGCCTGGAAAAAAATCAGAGAGAAGGTTTCATCGCGTTTTGCAATACGGAGGCGCCGCCACATCCTGTTCTTCATCTGGAGGGCAGATCTGGAGTCCGTTTCGGGCTCCGGAGAGGGGAAATCGTTGCCATCGTCATCATCAACCTTTCTCCATCGACAATTCCATGATGCTCTTCATCGTTCGTGAGTAATCTCATCGTAGGCTTGCTGGACGGTGATACGTCTCAAACATATCTATAATTTTTGATGGTTTCACGCTGTTATCTTGTCAACTTTGGATGTTTTGTTTACCTTTTATATCTTTTTTGGGACTAACTTATTAATTCATTGCCAAGTGCCAGTTCCTGTTTTTTCTGTGTTTTTGACTCTTTTCAGATCAGATTTTGGAACGGAGTCCAAATGGAATAAAATCCATGAAATAATTTTTTCCAGAAAGGAAGAAGATCGGGATCCTTGAGGGCCAAGGTACGGGGCCGAGAGGGATCCCACAAGCCCTGTCGCCGCCACCAGGGGGGCCCGCAGCAACCAGGCTTGTGGCCTCCCTGGCACTCCCCTACCCTAGCTCTTTTGCCTATAAATTCCCTAAAAATCCAGAAACAATCAGGGCATCCACGAAAACACTTTTTCGCTGCCGCAAGCTTCTGTTTCCGCGAGATCTCATCTGGAGACCCTTCCCGGTGCCCTGCCGGGGGGACTTTGGAGTTGGAGGGCTTATACATCAACATCATCGCCTCTCCAATGACTCGTGAGTAGTCCACTTTAGACCTACGGGTCCGTAGTTAGTAGCTAGATGGCTTCTTCTCTCTCTTGGATCTTCAATACAAAGTTCTCCATGATCTTCATGGAGATCTATCCGATGTAATCCTCTTTGGCGGTGTGTTTGTCGAGATCCGATGAATTGTGGATTTGTGATCAGATTATCTATGAATTATATTTGAGTCTTTGCTGATTTCTTATGTGCATGATTTGATATCCTTGTAAGTCTCTTCGAGTCTTGGGTTTTGTTTGGCCCACTAGATCTATGATTCTGGCAATGGGAGAGGTGCTTGGTTTTGGGTTCATACCGTGTGGTGACGTTTCCCAGTGACAGACGGGGCAGCAAGGCATGCATCATGTTGTTTCCATCAAGTGTAACAAGATGGGCTTTTATCGTAGATATGAGATTGTCCATCTACATCATGTCATCTTGCTTAAGGCGTTACTTTGTTCTTTTGGACTTAATACACTAGATGCATGCTGGATAGCGGTCGACGTGTGGAGTAATAGTAGTAGATGCAGAAAGTATCGGTCTACTTGTTTTGGACGTGATGCCTATAGATATAATCATTGCCTTAGATAACGTCACAACTTTGTGCGGTTCTATCAATTGCTCGGCAATAATTCGTTCACCCACCGTCTACTTGCTTTCATGAGAGAAGCCACTAGTGAACACTACGACCGCCGGGTCTATTCACAACTATCGTTTCCACTTTCACTTTTACTTTGCTTTGTTTACTCTTTGCTTTCAATTCTCACTTTGCAAACAATCTATAAGGGATTGACAACCCCTTCATAGCGTTGGGTGCAAGCTCTTTGTGTTTGTGCAGGTACTTGTGAACACTCCTCCTACTGGATTGATACCTTGGTTCTCAACCTGAGGGAAATACTTACCGCCGCTATGCTACATCACCCTTTCCTCTTCAAGGGAACACCAACGCAAGGCTCCAAGGCCGCGGGGAAATCCTTTGCATATTTGCCAAGGAAGTCCCTATAGGCGTAGCCGTAGCAGCATGATTCCTGGCGCCGTTGCCAGGGAAGGTCTGTTGTCGCAGTAGCAGAAGGATTTTTGGCGCCGTTGCCGGGGAGGAGAGATGAAGTCAAGATCTATCCAAGTAGGTGTCACAAACTCATCTCTTACATTTACTTTGTTTGCCAGTTGCCTCTCGTTTTCCTCTCCCCCACTTCACCAGTTTGCCTTTTTCGTTCGCCCTTTTCTCTCGCTTGCTTTCTGTTCGCTTGTGTGCCATGTGCCTTCAATATTCTTGCATCTCCGCTTGCTGAAAATCTAGTGATATGGATCCTCATCCACTTGCTAATCTCTTTAAGAGATCCAATTATGTTGATCCAATTGCTAGTGAGTTGAGTGGACTTGACTATCTTTATGGAGTTTTGCTTGAGTTGCGTGAATCTGAAAATCGTGATGAAGAAATTTATGAAGTGATTCACGAGGTCTCCTTGAATGAAAAGCATGATTGCAATGGTTTCACTATAAATAGTGTTAGTGACAATCATGCTAAAAATATGCAAAACCCTAAGCTTGGGGATGCTAGTTTTGCTATGACCACTACTTATTGCAATAATCATGATTGGGGTGATGATCTTTCTTATGATCTTGAAAGTTTGTTTAAACCTCATGATGAATATGATATTTGCAATAATATTGAAAGTGGGTTTGGAGAAGTCATGACTTTAGTTGATGATAATCCCACTATTTTTGAAGAGCGTCAACTTTGCATGCATGTGGATCATGAAAAGAATATCCTATGGGATAGCTATATTGTTGAATTTGAATATGATCCCACATGTAATTGCTATGAGAGAGGAAAATATTTTGGTAGAAACTTTCATGTTACCAAATTACCTCTCGTTATGTTGAGATTGGTATTATCTCTTTCTACTTCCTTGCATTTGGTAACTATTGGTTGTCTTGCCAATTTGTTTCCATATAAAATGCCTATGCATAAGAAGTATGTTAGACATAGATTCTATCTCTTTTATGCCTAGCTAAGGGCGTTAAACAATAGCGCTTGTTGGGAGGCAACCCAACGAATCTATCCTTTTTCTTTCTGTTTTGTGTTTTGCACACTTTCATAATTCTGTTATGATTGTGTTTTTTTTGTTTCTTTTTGCCTTTGTGCCAAGCAAAACCGTTATGATTAGTCTTGGGGATGATCGTTTGGTCATGCTGGAAAAGACAGAAACTTCCTGCTCACGAAAAGAATTGTCATTTTTTTTCTGTAAGAGATTTTGAGTTGATTCTTTTTTCTTCTGATTGCTACGCAAATTCTTCAGACTGTCGTAATTGTTCAGAATGTTTGAAGTACCAGAAGTATACGAAGTATATAGATTGCTACAGACTGGTCTGCTGTGAACAGCTTCTGTTTTTTGTTGAGTTGGTTGGTTATTTTGATGAAACTATGGATAGTATTGGGGGGTATTATCCATGGAAGATTGAAAATACAGTAACCCAACATGAACATAAGTAGAATTTAAGTTTGCTACAGTACCTAAGGAAGTGGTGGTTTGCTTTCTTATACTAATGTTATCACGAGTTTCTGTTTAAGTTTCGTGTTGTGAAGTTTTCAAGTTTTGGGTGAAGTTCTTATGGACAAAAAGATAAAGAGTGGCAAGATCTCAAGCTTGGGGATGCCCAAGGCACCCAAGTTGATTCAAGGATGTCATAAAAGCCTAAGCTTGGGGATGCCCCGGGAAGGCATCCCCTCTTTCGTCTTCAATCCATCGCTAACGTTACTTGGGGCTATATTTTTATTCACCACATGTTATGTGTTTTGCTTGGAGCGTCTTGTATCATAGGATTCTTTTATTTTTGTTGTGTCACAATCATCCTTGCTGCACACCTAGAGAGAGATACATGCACTCACCGTGATTTTGTCGGGCTTCACTCATATCCTTTGGTTAGACAATTCAGCTCACATGTGCTTCACTTATATCTTTTGAGCTAGTTCATTTTGCTCTATGTACTTCATTATATCTTTTAGAGCACAGTGATGCGTGGCTTGGTAGTTGATCTATGCTATGATAGTAGTCTCAAAAGGGGTAGTTATCCAAAGGGATATGAAAACTTCCACCTTCATGTGCATTGAATAGTTAGAGAAGTTTGATTCATCTCAATTAGTTTTGAGTTGTGGTTGTGGTAATATTGTAGTTATTTTAGTAAGGTGTTGTGGATCTAAAAATACTTGTGTTCAAGTTAGTGATTCCCGTAGCATGCATGTATGGTGAACCATTATGTGATAAAGTCTGAGCATGACTAGTCTATTGATTGTCATCCTTTGTGTGGCGGTCGAGATCGCGCGATGGTTTATACCTACCAACCCTTCCCCTGGGAGTATGCGTTGAATGCTTTGTTTCGATTACTACTAAAACTTTTGCAACAAGTATATGAGTTCTTCATGACTAATGTTGAGTCCATGGTTTATATGCACTTTCACCTTCCACCATCACTATCTTCTTCAGTGTCGTGCAATTTTCGCCGGTGCACAAAACCACCCATATAGCCTCCCTCAAAACAGCCACCATACCTACCTACTATGGCTTTTTCAAAGATATTCTGAGATATATTGCCATACTACTACCACCATGACATGTGCCACCACTTCTAAATTGCCATTTCATGATCATAAGATAGCTAGCATGATGATTCCACTGATGTCTATGCCATGCTAGATCATTGTCACGGTACACTACCGAAGGCATTCCATCTAGAGTCATCATTGCTCTATGTTTTGAGTTGTAAGTGTGATGATCATCATTGATGGAGCATTGTCCCATGTGAGGAAATAAAAGAGGCCAAAGATGCCCACCAAAAAAAGAGGCCAAAGAGCCCACCAAAAAAATGAGAGAAAAAGAGAGAAGGGACAATGCTACCACCTTTCCACACTTGTGCATATTAAGCACCATGATCTTCATGATTGAGAGTCTCTCGTTTTGTCACCACCATATAGCTAGTGGGAAATTTTCATTATATAACTTGGCTTGTATATTCCAATGATAGGCTTCCTCAAAATTTCCTTAGGTCTTCATGAGCAAGCAAGTTGGATGCACACCCACTAGTTTTCTTTAAGAGATTTCACATACTCTTAGCTCTAGTGCATCATTTGTATGGCAATCCCTACTCATTCACGTTGATATCTATTGATGAGCATCTCCATAGCTCATTCATATGCCTAGTCAATGTGACCATCTTCTCCTTGTTTGCCTTGCAACCTCCACCACACTCCACGCCACTTATAGTGCTAAAACCATTGCTCACGCTCATGTATTGCGTGAGAGTTGAAATTTTTTGAGGAATTAAAGGTGTGAAAACAATTACTTGGCCAATACCGAGGTTGTGCATGATTTAAATTCTTTGTGCAAGGATGATAGAGCATAGCCAGACTATATGATTTTGTAGGGATAACGTTCTTTTGGCCTTGTTATTTTGAAAGTTCATGATTACCTTGCTAGTTTGCTTGAATTATTATTGTCTCCACGTCAATAGCAAACTATTTTTTTGAATAAAATGGATCTGAACATTCACGTCACATCAGAGGAGTTACAAAGGACATCTATGCTAGGTAGCATGAAAGCATCAAAAATTCATTCTTTATCACTTCCCTACTCGAGGACGAGCAGGAGTTAAGCTCGGGGATGCTTGATACGTCTCAAACGTATCTATAATTTTTGATGGTTTCACGCTGTTATCTTGTCAACTTTGGATGTTTTGTTTACCTTTTATATCTTTTTGGGGACTAACTTATTAATTCAGTGCCAAGTGCCAGTTCCTGATTTTTCTGTGATTTTGACTCTTTTCAGATCTGATTTTGGAACAGAGTCCAAACGGAAAAAATCCCCGAAATAAATTTTTCCAGAACGGAAGAAGATCCGGAGGCTTGAGGGCCAAGGCAGGGGGCCCACAGGGAGCCCACAAGCCCTGTTTCCGCGGCCAGGGGGGCCGCGGCAACCAGGCTTGTGGCCTCCCTGGCGCTCCCCTGCCCTAGCTCTTTGGCCTATAAATTCCCTAAAAATCCAGAAAAACTGAGGGCATCCACGAAAACACTTTTCCGCCGCCACAAGCTTCCGTTTCCGCGAGATCTCATCTGGAAACCCATCCCAGTGCCATGCCAGAGGGGGCTTTGGAGTTGGAAGGCTTCTACATCAACATCGTCGCCTCTCCAATGACTCGTGAGTAGTCCACTTCAGACCTACGGGTCCGTAGTTAGTAGCTAGATGGCTTCTATTCTCTCTTGGATCTTCAATACAAAGTTCTCCATGATGTTCATGGAGATCTATCCGATGTAATCCTCTTTGGCGGTGTCTTTGTCGAGATCCAATGAATTGTGGATTTATGATCAGATTATCTATGAATTATATTTGAGTCTTTGCTGATTTCTTATATGCATGATTTGATATCCTTATAAGTCTCTTCGAGTCTTGGGTTTTCTTTGGCCAACTAGATCTACGATTCTTGCAATGGGAGAAGGGCTTGGTTTTGGGTTCATACCGTGTGGTGACCTAACCCAGTGACAGAATGGGCAACAAGGCACGCATCGTGTTGTTGCCATCAAGGGTAACAAGATGGGCTTTTAACGTAGATATGAGCTTGTCCATCTACATCATGTCATCTTGCTTAAGACGTTACTCTGTCCTTTTGGACTTAATACACTAGATGCATGCTGGATAGCGGTCGACGTGTGGAGTAATAGTAGTAGATGCAGAAAGTATCGATCTACTTGTTTTGGACGTGATGCCTATAGATATAATCATTGCCTTAGATGAAGTCATGACTTTGTGCGGTTCTATCAATTGCTCGGCAGCAATTCGTTCACCCACCGTCTACTTGCTTTCATGAGAGAAGCCACTAGTGAACACTACGGCCCGCGGGTCTATTCACAACTATCGTTTCCACTTTCACTTTTACTTTGCTTTGTTTACTCTTTGCTTTCAGTTCTCACTTTGCAAACAATCTATAAGGAATTAACAACCCCTTCATAGCATTGGGTGCAAGCTCTTTGTGTTTGTGCAGGTACTTGTGAACACTCCTCCTACTGGATTGATACCTTGGTTCTCAAACTGAGGGAAATACTTACCGCCGCTGTGCTACATCACCCTTTCCTCTTCAAGGGAACACCAACGCAAGGCTCCAAGGCCGCGGGGAAATCCTTTGCATATTTGCCAAGGAAGTCCCAATAGGCGTAGCCGTAGCAGCAGGATTCCTGGCGCCGTTGCCAGGGAAGGTATTTTGTCGTAGTAGCACACGGTGATGAGTTGGATGAGATCTATCATGTAATCGAGTTAGTTCTTGATGGGGATTGATCACTAGTATCCACTATGTTCTAGATTGATGTTTCTACTACTTGGCTATGCTTAATGCTTGTCACTAGGGCCTGAGTGCCATGATTTCCGATCTGAACCTATTATGTTGTCGCCAATATATGTGTGTTTTAGATCCTATCTTGCAAGTTGTAGTCACCTACTATGTGTTATGACCCGGCAACCCCGGAGTGACAATAGCCGGAACCACTCCTGGAGATGACCATAGTATGAGGAGTTCATGTATTCACCGCGTGTTAATGCGTTGGTCCGGTTTTTTATTAAAAGGAGAACCTTAATATCTCGTAGTTTCCGTTAGGACCCGCTGCCACGGGAGGGATGGACAATACATGTCTTGCAAGTTGTTTTCCCTAAGCACGTATGACTACATACGGAATACATGCCTACATTAGATTGACAAACGAGAGCTAGTTACTTATCTCTCCGTGTTATAGTTGTTACATGATGAATCACATCCGTCATACTCATCCATCACCGATCCACTGCCTACGAGTCTTTTACTACTGGTTCTCGCTACGTTACTTTGTCTAGGCTTGTCCCTTGCTACAAAATGGATTGGGCCACTTTGCTACTACTATTGCTACTGCTGTTACTTTGCTGCTGCTGCTACTGTTGTTTCTTGCTGCTTCGCTATTACATGTTGGAAGACTTTTCTGGAGCCGTAACCGGGGAAGCATTCTTTTCAAGAATAATCCCCCGTCAACGTGTTGGCGCCATTGATACAACAGTTAGGAATAGTCTGCCGTGTCAACAGATCGTTTCTGGCACCATTGCTATCATACTACCTTGCTACTGATACTTTCCTTGCAGACACTAATCTTTCAGGTGTGGTTGAATCTGACACATTCAGCTGCTAATACTTGAGAATATTCTTTTGCTGCCCGTTGTGCGAACCAACAAATTTGGGTTGAATACTCTACCCTCGAAAACTGTTGCGATCCCATACGCTTGTGGGACATCAAGGCTTTTTCTGGTGCCGCTGCCGGGGAGGCACATCTATATTCTCTGAGTCACTTGGATTGACGTCTGCTGATCACTATGAGGACTCCGAAAGATCCAAGAACTAAAATCATGCCTTCCACTACGAGGAGAGGTAAGGAACTGCTATCTAGCTCTGCACTTGATTCACCTTCAGTTTTGAGTAAGTTTGCGACTTTGCCTCCTACTAGAAATCTTGATATGTCGCCTGTGCTTGATGATGCTACTTTTGCTGCCCATGATGCTTATGATGCTATGCTTGATACTATGCCTGATGATGCTATGCTTGATACTATGCCTGATGATGCTATTCTCGATACTATGCCTGATGATGCTATGCTTGATACTATGCCTGCTATGCCTGATACTGCTTTGCCACTTGGTGCCCTTGATGCACATATTGCTAGAGCTGCTGCTAGATGTGATGATACTTCTGAAACTGCTGATACTATTGAAGTAGAACCTGCTACTATGCCTGAATTGCCTAGTATGCCTAATACGCGCTATGTTATGGAGGGAGAGATAGCTGAGGATTTTCTTGCGTGTAAGGATAGCTATGATGTTGAGAAACTTCTGCGCAAGTGGAAAGAAAAATCTGTGAACGCTAGGATGAAATACGACCCGAAGTTTGCTACTTCGCCTATCTTTGTGACCGATAAGGATGATGAATTCTTTGTCGACCCTGAGTTAATCACTCTGGTCGAATCTGATCTAGTTATGAGTCTGAAACGGTTGTAGCCCATCTTACCAAACTGCACGATATAGCCACCCTATTCACTAGGGAGGAAAAGATCCGCCACTACTATATGCTGAAGTTGTTTCCTTTCTCACTAAAGGATGATGCTAAGACCTGGTTCACTTCTCTTGCTCCTGGTTGTGTGCGTAGCCCCCAGGATATGGTCTATTACTTCTCTGAAAAATATTTCCCTGCCCATAAGAAGCAAGCTGCCTTGCAGGACATATACAACTTTGCTCAAGCTGAAGAAGAGAGTCTCCCACAAGCTTGGGGGAGGCTCATCCAGCTACTGAATGCTTTGCCTGATCACCCTCTTGACAAGAATGAAATACTTGATATCTTCTATAATGGACTTGCTGATGCTTCTAAAGACCACTTAGATAGTTGTGTCGGTAGTGTTTTTAGGGAACGAACCGTAGAACAAGCTGAGATTCTACCGAATATGTGGGACCCCGACTTACTAGTCGAGAATCGCCGTGCTCAGTGATCCCAGAGATCAATGCTCACCGAACACAGATACTGAATAAAGAGTCTTACATCCAAGTACCAGTTATTACATCATGTGACCGAAGCGTCAAGTTCACAAGACAGGGCCTAAGGCCAAATCACACGAGTACACTAATAGCGGAAAACAAAGGGGCTAAGCGGGTGCCCATGCCATCAAGCCTACACCGTACAGGCATTCTGACTCGGAAGCGTCCTAGTTTGCAGGGGTGTCGCCGAAGACGTACTCATCTCCAAACTCCGGTCCTTCCATGTCTGGTCAATAACATAACCAGTGGCAAGCCAATGAGTACTTTGAATGTACTCGCAAACAGCCCATGATATGAACAATGAAAGTGAAGGATAACAATATCATGCATTTCTAGTATACATCATCGGGGTGGAATGATCATGTTTATGCATCAATTTAAAGAATTACTCTTGAAGAACAGGTTACATATATCAACATAACTGTTGAGGGCTGAACCATCCGGTTTCACCCTATATGCCAAGTCTGTGATCTTGGTCATATCATTGCTATCATAGCAACACCTTTCTCATCACCACACACACATACTCACGCTACGCACACTTAGTTTATGAGGAAATATCAGGACGTGGTTTAAGCAGGATTACCCAACTGTCCTTGACCTTGGACACGGCTATTCGAATAGTTTACACTCTGCAGAGGTAGCACGCTGGACCCACGAGATCCGGGAAACTTCCGTGTCATCCACGACTTGCGGTATATCACATAACGAGGTAAGTACCCGATCAATGCCTTTCCCCTGACGATACTAGACAAAGTGGTCCACTCGATTGGTACCCAGCCCACATGTTGTACGTCTTACGAGCACCAACTCTAGACAGTATCAACCATGTGGGGACCAACGGTGTGACTGGAACTCATAAAAATGCCATAGTCGTCCTACCCGGCATGACCCCATCACGAGAGTGACCACATATCACTCCCGCCACTAGTAATGTGGCTCTTTGTTAGCACCGACCAGAGTAATTAACATAGCCCCGTCCCATAAGTGGTAACGTGGTCGTACTGGTAAGGTTGGGACGGTCGACACATCATAAATCTAACCCCGTTTCCTTAACCTTACTCACACAAATACCGGGTGCATCACTTCACCAAAAGTGAACACCTAACTCATCATCACCCTCGGGCATTAGTGGCACCCGACGGGTTTTTCATAAACTCTTGCTTTATGACAACATCATGCTCATGATTGAACTACTGCTACTTTTACTTGTCAACATGGTGTTAGCATGACCCTAAGGGTAGATTCAAGCTCAATGCATGTGCTCCGGGGGAGCCTTCGGTAAAACCATATCAAATGATTACCCGCACTTATGATCATATGCAACGGGAATACTTGCTATTCTAACATGCAAAGTAACATATGCTCAGTCATGGTCAAAGGGCTGCTTGCCTTGGTCTGCTAAGTATCCGGGGTCTTCGAGGTCTTCCGCTCCGATTCCCTCGTCACACGGGTTTTCTATCGTCGATAAAACAATAAATAAGGAATAGCTCACACAGAAACAGTCCACAAAGTCATTTTAAAAATGTTCCCTATTACTAATAAATCTAAGATATCATTTTAAAAATACTTGCCTTAATTTTCCTGGAAGGAATATTTTTGAAAACAAACAAGCAGAAGCAAAACTATTCCATTTTAGCCCTTTTTAATATTGTAAAATAGACTAGTTGCTGGAAAAATTCATCTAAGCATATCATTAAATACTACACATTTTTAGAAGAATAACAGTGGAAGAATTATATTTTTATACTGGTTAAATGTTTTTTATAAAAATCTTAGAAATCCAGGTTTAAAAATAAAAGAAAAACAGGCCAGCTCCTGGCCTAGCCCGGCCTAGAGCTGGGCTGGCCCATGGCCAGCCGACGGCCTGCCGAGGCGTGCGCGCCGTCAGGTTTGAACCTGACGCGCGGGGCCGTGCGGTCAGTGGCCGAGGCCAGCGCGGGGGAGGAGGCTGGGCCACCGACAGGTGGGGCACACCTGTCGGGGTCGTCTCGTACCTCCAGCCAAAGAGGAGGAGGAGGAGGACGCCGACGTGGTTGCCGACGTGCTCAAGCTCCAATGAGCACGGGAATGGGTTCGCCTGACCATCGCCTACCTGCTGGTGGTCGAAGCAACGACGGGGAGGCAGGGGTTTGCCGACGATGAGGAGGCCGTGGCGGAGGGGTTTCTTGAAGTGGTCGAGGGGGTGGCTAGAGACACGGAAAAGCTCGGGCGAGTTAGGGGAAAGCTTCCTAGGGTCAAGGGGGTCAATTTGGTGGGTCGAGGGGCGCAGGAGCCGGAGATTGACCGAAGCTCCAACGCGGAGGGGCCTCGGTCGATTTCGAGCACCAGGGCTCTCCTGGGTTGCCGGGGTGGCTAGGGAGGTGCTAGTGGATGTGGCGAAGCTATCTGAGGGGTGCTAGAGCGAGGGGAAGGGATATTTATAGGCACGCGACAGTGAGAAGACTCGGGAGCGCCGGTGACTTACCATGGCACGCATGGGGGTGCAGAGAGACATTGGGGTTGAAACCACGGTCTCAGGCCGTGGTATTGGACTGCCCGAACCGTCTGCTGCAAAGAGAGAGAGGAGAGCCCTCCATTCGTAGCCGCGCAAGCTTGGCCGAATCTGGAGCGCGCGGGCACGCGTCGCGCGAGCTCTAGCGCGAGAGAGGAGGGGCCCTAGGGCTTGCCCGACACAGAGGGGCTGTCGGGGAGGAGGTTGGACATCTCGGGGGAGGCTGGAACTGGCTGAGGGCGTCGCCCCCACCTCGGTGACTCCGTGTAGCGCGCCGAGAGCGCAGTTTTGGCATGCCACGGCATGCTGGTGCGCTCTGAGGCACTTTGGACGTGTCTAGCATGTCCTGGCACTTGCTGGGGGTGTGGCTAGCCGTTTGGTTTTAGTGGGAGCTTCGGCTGGTCAAAGGAGGCAAGAAATACTGGTACTATCAGTCATGAACCGAGGTCTAAATTGGGGTTTTTGGCCTTTCCACTTTGAACCAGTGAGGGGTCAGTTGACCGGGGTTAGATACAGGTGTTGGCTGCTTAATCTAAGAGTTTGAAGCAAAGGAGTTTGGTTTAGCTGTGGCTAAGGTGGGTTTTTCCTATCTGTCAGAAGGTGTTCGACAGTGGTCACAGGGGGTTGCACCCCACCACTGGTGCTGAGACTTAACAGGTTTGGTTTTGGTGATAAACCATGGAGTTCCACCAAATTTGAGCTCCAATGGATAAGTTAGCTTTGTAAACTTGAAAGCACTCCAATATGACCATATGTGTTCCTTCCAAAGGGAGTGTGGGCAAACTAAGTCCCACAAATCCCATTTTTGGTGTAGAACCCTCATTTGAGGTATTAGGCACTCCTGCAAAGTTTTAGCCTCATTGGACAAACTTTGCTATGTAGAGTTGCCCTAACTTGATTCTGGACACACACGGTTTTTGGGTTATTTGGGGTCCTTATCCACCTTTGATCAAGGTGAAACTTTATGTGGACACCAAACAAGGCTTAGGGACAACACTCGAATTTTCTAGGAATTTATTGAGAATATTTCCTTTGGAAATATCTCAAAATGCCAAAACAGATAGAATTAGCTTTTATAGTTTTAATCAATAAATATAATATAAAAATGGGGTTTAAAATCCTATGTATGGAAAATATATGTCCTCCTGATCATCTCTAAATTTAATCATATTTTTCCAAAGCAGAAAAGTATTTTTCCATGTTGGAATACCAATTCTGACCTTGGAAATGGACAGGTTATTTAATTAGGAAAATACTCACAAAAATAATTATTTTTGTGGTTTTGAAATATAAAGATAGGTAAAAATCAGATTACCAAATATGAGTAGTAGCACTGCTTGCTATCAAAGACATGCAGTGCAACTCAAGGTGGTTTTACTATGGTTATCAAAGTTTTTGGAAATCAATAAAATACCAAAGGAATTTAGGGTTTTAAAACCTCACATGATCAAGCATACAAGCATACAATGTCAATCATGGAACTCACAACATTAATGTTGAAAAAAATTTAACAAGCTGAGAATTTTACAATAAAGACAAGTGAAAGAAAAAACAGGGTGTGACAGAATAACATCTTGTGCAATGAGAATGCTTGGACTATTCCCGAACCACCTCCTAAGACAACGCCGAACAAAAGAGGTATTATATTCCTCAGTCCTGAAGATATGCAAGAAGCCAAGAAATCTATGCGAGAGAAAGGCATTAAATCTGAAGATGTCAAAAATCTACCACCTATCGAAGAGATCCACGGTCTCGATAACCCGATACAGGTAGTAGAAGTAAATTCTCTGCGTAGGTTTGATGAGAGTGATATTCCTTTAGATAAACCTGCTAGCTTATGCCTAGATGAATTTGATAACTTTGTTGCCAAACAAAAAAGCTTCAATGATTATGTTAGCAGTCAATTGGAACACAATGCTCGTATGCTTAGTCATTTAAGTGCTTGTGTGGACAGAAATGTCAACGATCTTAAGCTTCTGAGTAAACATGCCTCTATGGTTACTACTCAGGTAGAACAAGTACTTAAAGCTCGGAATGACTTGCTCAACGAGTTGAATGACAATGTCGTCAGAGTCGTTACTAGAGGTGGTAGAATGACCGAGGAACCTCTGTATCCTGAGGGTCATCTGAAGAGAATTGAACAAGATTCTCAAGGAGTTAGCACTTATGCACCTAGTCATCCTAGAAAGAAGAAGAAAGATGATGGGAAGCTGCACGCTAGCAACCCTGTTGCTGCTACACCTGATAGTCCAAATGATGCCTCTATCTCTAATGCTGAAACACAATCTGGTGATGAACATGAGCCTAATGATAATATCAATAGTGATGGTCATGAAGATGCTCAACCTAGCAATGAAAAGGATGTGGAGATTGAACCTAGTGTTGATCTTGATAACCCACAACATAAGAATAGAAGATATGATAAGAATGAATTCACTGCTAGGAAGCATGGTAAAGAAAGGGAACCATGGGTTAAGAAACCTATGCCCTTTCCTCCCAAACCATCCAATAAAAAGGATGATGAGGATTTTGAGCGATTCTTTGAGATGATCAGACCTTTCTTTCTGCAGATGCGTTTGACAGATATGCTCAAGATGTCTCCGTATGCTAAGTACATGACACATATTGTGACTAATAAGAGGAGGATACCCGCTCTTGAGATCTCCGCCATGCTTGCTAATTACACTTTCAAGGGTGGAACTCCAAAGAAACTAGGTGATCCCGGTGTGCCCACTATACCTTGCTCCATTAAAGGCAACTACGTTAGAACTGCGTTGTGCGACCTTGGAGCCGGTGTTAGTGTTATGCCTCTCTCTCTTTATCGTAGGCTTGAACTGGATAAGTTGACACCCACTGAAATCTCTCTGCAAATGGCCGACAAATCAACTGCTTTCCCTATCGGCATTTGTGAGGATGTGCCTGTTGTGGTTGCTAACACCACTATCTTAACAAACTTTGTTATCTTGGATATTTCCGAGGACGATGCCATGGCTGTTATCCTCGGAAGACCCTTTCTAAACACTGTAGGGGTTGCTATAGACTGCAACAAAGGCAATGTCACTTTCCATGTCAACGGTAATGAGCATACGGTGCACTTTCCGACGAAACAATATCGAGTACATTGCATCAATGCTATCGAAAAAACTTCATCGATTCTTATTGGGAGCTTTGAATGCCCTATTCCTCGTGTCAAGATGAAGTATGATTTTCTTGTTGGGGAGATACACATCCCCATTGAGGTGACTTAGTGACTATTCGAAAATTCTCCGTTCTCTTTTGCGATTCGAGAAAGTTTTGTCGAGGGGATTTGATCAACCCCATTTACGGATTTCTTTGATGATCATGAGATAGATGAATCGAGGAGTCACAAACCTCTGTTCAAAGCTTTCACCTTCGGTTGCTTAGAAGAAAAATGATAGGTTTAGTTTAGTTTTCCCTGTTTTCTGTTTTAGCGTCCGGTGGAAAAGTACCCCGAAAGTAAAAGTTCTCCGAACACCGTGAAAATCAAGTATGATTTTTTCTGTTTTTTTTTTAAATACTGGGACAAAGAGTCTGTCTGGGGGCCACACCAGTGGGCCACAAGCCCTAGGGGCGCGGGCACCCCCCTGGTCGCGCCACCCAGGCTTGTCGGGCCCATAGGCACCCCCTCCACTCATTCTTTCTCTCATCCGCTTCTCCTACCTCCAGAAAAAATCGTTTCGCAGCTCATGCCCGTGTTCTTGCTCCTCTTGCTGGGATTTTCGATCTCTTTGCTCAAATCACCGTTCTCCGAACTGTTTGGGGAAATTACTCCTTGGTAAGTGAGTCCTCCATTGGTCCAATTAGTTTTTGCTCTAGTGCCTTATACTCCGCGTATTTTTGCTGCCTTGGTGACCATGTTCTTGAGCCTTGCATGCTAATTCTAGCTAGTCCCAAGTAGTTTTGATGAGTAATATGGTCTCTAGGCACTTGTGGGAGTAGTTGCTACGAGTTTTGTTGAGACTTATTCACTTTTCCTTAGAATCACTAAAAATTTCAGAAATTTTCAGACATAGAAAAGGGAAAAGATGAGGAGGTTCTTGAGAGGCTCTACAAGAAGTGACCCCAAGGATGATGGGAGTGAGAATAAGCCCAAGTATCCGGACCCTCGAGTCGCAGAAGTTCGAGCGTGCGAATGGCCAAGCGACGCGTTCTTACGCGCCGCTGGAATTTATGAGGAGTTTTATCACTTGGCGGAGAACGCATGCCTTACCGCCTTCGTTGAAGATAAGTGTCTGCAATACCTCCTACTAACTAATATCTTCGTACATAGCTTTAACTTCTATCCGAGGAAGAAACCCCCTATGGTTGAGTTTAAACTTTATGATATCCCCCAGCGCATGTCACTCCAGGATTTTTGCAATTTTTGCAAATTACCTTACGTTGGGGATATTCATGAACCTCGTCCACGGGACTTGGAAGCTTTCATCGGTACAATTGTTGTAGGAGAGGAGAGAGGAGTGTCTTGCGCTAGAGCTACTAGCATACATTTTCCCATTCTTTAGTACTTCTCACTTTTTGTGGGAAAATGTTTGATTGGTCGTGGGAAAGCTGGGTCACTTAGTTCCCCAAATCTTGCGGTCTTGCGTGAAGCCCTTTATAACGATAAACTTATAGCTGGGGCGCTATAGTAGCTCAATGGTTGAACCTTAACCGTTCTAAAGGTGTTGTCTATGGAGGTATCTATGCTACCCGTCTTGCACACACTTTGAGATACCCATTGGACTGGATGAGGAAGAAGAGCTTCTTCTTCCCGAGAGATATCTAGATTACGATAGCATGGTTCGCCATGAATTTCTTGATAGAGATATTAGTAGAAGGATGATTTGTAACCTGGTATTTAGTAAGGGTACTCGTGAGACTATTAGTTTGCCTGCTCCTTCTTTGTTCAATCTTCATGCAGGCAGGTACATCATTATGCCCTCGGACATCTACGCATATTGGGGCTTAGCACAACCACAGGTGCATGTGCCCGAGCCAACAGTCGAGTACGAGATGCCAGTTTATCAGTGGGAGCCAGAGGAGCTCACACAGCAGTGGCATCCTCAGTCCACACCGGAGTACCCCAGAGCTGGTTATTTCCCTCCTTGGGAGTAGACCAAGTTAGGCCAAAAGCCTAAGCTTGGGGGGGTACGTGTTCTCACCGACTTTACATTCTTGCTTATGCTATCACTTTGTTAGCCGGTGTTCACACTTTGCCACTGTATCATCCATGTTAGTTTATTTTCTTTTTCTCATTTTATTTTCGTGTGTGTGTCTAGTTTGAGAAAACCCAAATATATTTTCTTTTCTTCTTTTGCTTGTTGGGAGCTTTCCCATGTAGATAGTTTTCTTTTTCTTTGGGTCAAGGTAGAATACTATGGTTACAATGTTTAGTGGCTCTTGCATGCATACCTGTTTAGCTTTCAAAGAGCCATATTACTTTGTCTTCTCCTTTGCGTTTGCCTACAGATTCCAGCTTTAGTCCAATGCACGAGCACGCTTATTATTGTTCACATCATCCGGTCGTGCAAGTGAAAGGCAATAATGACGATATATGATGAAGTGACTGAGCCTGGAAAAGCTGGTATGAACTCGATCTATTTTGTTTTTGTAAATATGACTAGCTCATCATGCCTGATTCAACTTTGTTGTGAGAGAAACATGTTGCTCATGCCATGCTTACTTAGCTAGGAGCTTATAATGGTTTGTTTTGGATGCCCACATGAATGTTGAGATGACTATGATGTAGTATGATAGGATGGTATCCTCCTTTGAATGTTTCAAGTGGCTTGACTTGGCGCATGTTTACGCATGTAGTTGAAACAAAATCAACATAGCCTCTATGATGTTCATGTTCATGGTGATTTGTGTCCTACTCATGCTTGCACTCAATGTTAGTTAATCTCAATGCATTTTGATGACTGTTGTCGCTCTCTAGTTCGTCGCTTCCCAGTATTTTCCTAGCCTTCACTTGTACTAAGTGGGAATATTGCTTGTGCATCCACTCCCATAAACCCAAAGGTGTGCCATATGAGTCCACCATACCTACCTATGTGCGGTATCTACCTACCGTTCCAAGTAAATTTTCATGTGCCACTCTCTAAACCTTCAAGAAATAATCTGTTTCGCATGCCTGAACCACTCATGTGGTGACAGAGGGCTATTGGTATCTTCCATGCTAGGCGTGTTATCCTCGATATGTGTTTATTCACTATCATTCATGAGAAAGGGGTCGGTAATTGGAATTCTGAGTTCCATGCTCAAATCGAAAAGATAATTGCAAACAAAACTCCCCCAGGATTGATGTTGGTATGGACGGTACCCGAGGATTCGACTAGCCATGGAGTGTGATTGATTGGTGATGGGGGAGTCAAAACTTTACTTTTCTGTTTGGGAACCGCCTATAGCATGTGTAGCGTCGAAGATGTTGAGAACTCTTAGTCATTGCGTTGACAATGAAAGCATGCCACCCAAAATTATTATCTCTATTTTCAAAGCTTGAACTCTGGCACATCTGCAAATCAATGCTTCCCTCTGCGAAGGGCCTGTCTATTTATGTTCCTGTTGAGTCATCCTCCTCTTACAAAGCACCAATTAGAGAGCACCTCTGTCATCTTATGCTTTGCTTTCAACTGTGTTGAGTATGACTATGACTGGATCTTCATTGCCATGAATTACAATGTTTAGTCGGTCCTTGGTCTTTGAAGGTGCTCTGCATTTATGTTTTGCGGTCTCAGAAAGAGCTAGCGAGATACCATCTATTCGTATTGCTTCATGTTATTTTGATTGAAGTGTTGACGTCTGAGACTTATTATTATTTTCTTGCTAGTTTATTATGCCATTGATATGAGTTTACCGTGAGACCTAGATGTCATTTGCTTATGTGGTTTCATTGTGATCTTGCTGAAACTCTGGTTATGAGTTAGACATAGTTGCAACAACAAGATCAAACAGAGTTCGTCAAAGTTTTTCTTTTGTCTCTTTCAGTTTGTTAACTGAATTGCTTAAGGACAAGCAAGGCTTTAAGCTTGGGGGAGTTGATACGTCTCCGTCGTATCTACTTTTCCGAACTCTTTTGCCCTTGTTTTGGACTCTAATTTCCATGATTTGAATGGAACTAACCCGGACTGACGCTGTTTTCAGCAGAATTGCCATGGTGTTGTTTTTGAGCAGAAATAAAAGTTCTCGGAATGTCCTAAAAATTTACGGAGATTTTTTCTGGAATAAAAGAAAAATACATGCACAAAGATGCACCGGAGGGGGCGTGCTAGTGGGCCACAAGCCCAGAGGCCACGGCCACCCCCTATGGCCGCGCCGTGCAGGCTTGTGGGGCCCACATGGCACCACCGCCCCCAAACTCACCTCTATATCTTCCGTCTTGCCCAAAAAAATCTGAGAGAAGGTTTCATCGCGCTTTGCGATACGGAGGCGCCGGCACATCCTGTTCTTCATCTGGAGGGCAGATCTGGAGTCTGTTTCGGGCTCAGGAGAGGGGAAATCGTCGCCATCGTCATCATCAACCTTTCTCCATCGACAATTCCATGATGCTCTTCATCGTTCGTGAGTAATCTCATCGTAGGCTTGTTGGACGGTGACGAGTTGGATGAGATCTATCATGTAATCGAGTTAGTTCTTGACGGGGATTGATCCCTAGTATCCACTATGTTCTAGATTGATGTTGCTACTACTTGGCTATGCTTAATGCTTGTCACTAGGGCCCGAGGGCCATGATTTTAGATCTGAAGCTATTATGTTGTCGCCAATATATGTGTGTTTTACATCCTATCTTGCAAGTTGTAGTCACCTACTATGTGTTATGACCCGGCAACCCCGGAGTAACAATAGCCGGAACCACTCCCGGAGATGACCATAGTATGAGGAGTGCATGTATTCACCGCGGGTTAATGCGTTGGTCTGGTTCTTTATTAAAAGGAGAACCTTAATATCTCGTAGTTTCCATTAGGACCCCGCTGCCACGGGAGGGATGGACAATAGATCTCATGCAAGTTCTTTTCCCTGAGCATGTATGGCTACATACGGAATACATGCCTACATTAGATTGACGAATGGGAGCTAGTTACTTATCTCTCCGTGTTATAGCTGTTACATGATGAATCACATCCGTCATACTCATCCATCACCGATCCACTGCCTACGAGTCTTTAACTACTAGTTCTCGCTATGTTACTCGTAGGCAGTGGATCGGTGATGGATGAGTATGCAGGATGTGATTCATCATGTAACAGCTATAACATGGAGAGATATGTAACTAGCTCCCATTCGTCAATCTAATGTAGGCATGTATTACGTATGTAGTCGTACGTGCTTAGGGAAAAGAACTTGCATGATATCTATTGTCCATCCCTCCCGTGGCAGCGGGGTCCTAATGGAAACTACGGGATATTAAGGTTCTCCTTTTAATAAAGAACCGGACCAACGCATTAACACGCAGTGAATACATGAACTCCTCATAGTATGGTCATCTCCGGGAGTGGTTCCGGCTATTGTCACTCCGGGGTTGCCGGGTCATAACACATAGTAGGTGACTACAACTTGCAAGATAGGATCTAAAACAAACATATATTGGCGACAACATAATAGGTTCAAATCTGAAATCATGGCACTCGGGCCCTAGTGACAAGCATAAAGCATGGCAAAGTAGTAGAAACATCAATCTCAGAACATAGTGGATAGTAGGGATCAATCCCCATCAAAACTAACTCGATTACATGATAGATCTCATCCAACTCATCACCGTCCAGCAAGCCTACGATGAGATTACTCACGAACGGTGAAGAGCATCATGGAATAAGTGATGGAGGAAGGTTGATGATGATGATGGCGACGATTTCCCCTCTCCGGAGCCCAAAACGGACTCCAGATCAGCCCTCCAAATGAAGAACAGGAGGTGGCGGTGCCTCCGTATCATAAAACGCGATGAATCCTTCTCTCTGATTTTTTCCGGGCGAGACGGAATAAATAGAGCTGAGTTTGGAGGCGGTGGTGCTCTGTGGGCCCCACAAGCCCTCACGGCGCGGCCTGGGGGGTGGCCGCGGCCCATGGGCTTGTGGCCCACTGGCACACCCCCTCTGGTGGATCTTTGCGCAGGTATTTTTCATTAATAACAGAAAAATTCTCCGAAAATTTTCGGGACTTTCCGAGAACTTTTATTTCTGCACAAAAACAACACCATGGCAATTCTGTTGAAAACAACGTTAGTCTAGGTTAGTTCCATTCAAATCATGCAAATTAGAGTCCAAAACAAGGGCAAAAGAGTTCAGAAAAGTAGATACGACGGAGACGTATCAACTCCCCGAAGCGTAAAGCCTTGCTTGTCCTCAAGCAATTCAGTTGACAAACTGAAAGAGACAAAAGAAAAACTTTGACGAACTATGTTTGATCTTCTTGTTGCAACTATGTCTAACTCATAACCAGAGTTTCAGCAAGATCACAAGCAAACCACATAAGCAAATGACATCTAGGTCTCACGGTAAACTCATATCAATGGCATAATCAACTAGCGAGCAAATAATAATAAGCCTCAAATGTCAACACTTCAATCAAAACAACATGAAGCAGTACGAACAGGTGGTATCTCGCGAGCTCTTTCTGAGACCGCAAAACATAAATGCAGAGCACCTTCAAAGACCAAGGGCTGACTAAACTTTGTAATTCAAGGCAAAGAAGATCCAGTCACAGTCATACTCAACACAGTTAAAAGCAAAGCATAAAAATGACAAAGGTGCTCTCTAATTGGTGCTTTTATAAGAGGAGGATGACTCAACAGGAACATAAATAGACATGCCCTTCGCAGAGGGAAGCATTGATTTGTAGAGGTGCCACAGCTCAAGCTTTGAAAACAGAGATAATAATTTTGGGTGACATGCTTTCATTGTCAACGCAATGACTAAGAGTTCTCAACATCTTCCACGCTACACATGCTATAGGCGGTTCCCAAACAGAAAAGTAAAGTTTTGACCCCCCCCCCACCAATTAATCACACTCCACGGCTAACTGAATCCTCGGGTACAGTCCATACCAACAACAATCCTGGGGGAGTTTTGTTTGCAATTATCTTTTCGATTTGAGCATGGAACTGGGAATTCCAATTACCGGCCCCTTTCTCGTGAATGACAGTGAATAAACACATATCAAGGATAACACGCCTAGCATGGAAGATACTGATAGCCCCCTGTCACCATATGAGCGGTTTGGGCACGCAAAATAGATTATTTCTTGAAGGTTTAGAGAGTGGCACATGCAAATTTACTTGGAACGGCAGGTAGATACCGCACATAGTTAGGTATGGTGGACTCATATGGAACAACTTTGGGTTTATGGAAGTGGATGCACAAGCAGTATTCCCGCTTAGTACAAGTGAAGGCTAGCAAAAGACTGGGAAGCGACCAACTAGAGAGCGACAACAGTCATCAAAATGCATTGAGATTAACTAACATTGAGTGCAAGCATGAGTAGGACATAAATCACCATGAAGATGAATATCATAGAGCCTATGTTGATTTTGTTTCAACTAAATGCGTGAAGATGCGCCAAGTCAAGCCACATGAATCATTCAAAGCAGAATACCATCCTATCATAATACATCATAGTCATCTCAACATTCATGTGGGCATCCAAGACAAACCATTATAAGCTCCTAGCTAAGTAAGCATGGCATAAGCAACTATGATCTCTAAGTTGTCATTGCAAACATGTTTCCCTCACAACAAAGCTGAATCAGGCATGATGAGCTAGTAATATTTCCAAGAACAAAATAGATCGAGTTCGTACCAGCTTTTCCAGGCTCAGTCACTTCATCATATATCGTCATTATTGCCTTTCTCTTGCACGACCTAACGATGTGAACAATAATAAGCGTACTCGTGCATTGGACTACGCTGGAATCTGCAGGCAAACACAAAGGAGAAGACAAAGTAATATGACTCTATGATAGCTAAACAGGTATGCATGTGAGAGCCACTAAACATTGTAACCATTATCTTCTACCTTGACCCAAAGAAAAAGAAAACTATCTACACGGGAAAGCTCTCAACAAGGAAAAGAAGAAAAAGAAAATCTTTTTGGGTTTTCTTCAAACTAAACAGACACACGAAAAAGAAAACGAGAAAAATAAAATAAACTAGCATGGATGATACAGTGGCAAAGTGTGAACACCGGCTAACAAAGTGAAAGCATAAGCAAGAATGTAAAGTCGGTGAGAACATGTACTCCCCCAAGCTTAGGCTTTTGGCCTAAATTGGTCTACTCCCAAGGAGGGAAATAACCAGCTCCGGGGTACTCCGGAGTGGACTGAGGATGCCACTGTTGTGTGAGCTCCTCTGGCTCCCACTGATAAACTGGCGTCTGGTACTCGACTGGTGGCTCGGGCACGGGCACCTGTGGTTGGGCTAAGCCCTAATATGCGTAGATGTCCGAGGGCATAATAATGTACCTGCGTGCATGAAGATTGAACAAAGAAGGAGCAGGCAAAGTAATAGTCTCACGAGTACCCTGACTAAATACCAGGTTATAAATCATCCTTCTATTTATATCTCTATCAAGAAAGTCATGGCGAACCATGCTATCGTAATCTAGATATCTCTCGGGAAGAAGAATCTCTTCTTCCTCCTCCAGTCTAATAGGTATCTCAAAGTGTGTGGCAAGATGGGTAGAATAGATACCTCCATAGATAACACCTTTAGAACGGTTCAGGTTCAACCGTTGAGCTAGTATAGCGCCCAAGCTATAAGTTTTATCGTTATAAAGGGCTTCGCGCAAGACCGCAAGATCTCGGGAATTAAGTGACCCAGCTTTCCCACGGCCAATCAAACATTTTCCCACAAATAATGAGAAGTACCGAAGCACAAGAAAATGTATGCTAGCAGCTCTAGCGCAAGACACTCCTCTCTCCTCTCCTACATCAATAGTACCGATGAAAGCTTCCAAGTCTCGTGGACGAGGTTCATGAATATCCCCAACAAAAGGCAATTTGCAAACATTGCAAAAATCCTGGAGTGATATGCGCTGGGGGATATCATAAAGTTTGAACTCAACCATAGGAGGATTCTTCCTCGGATAGAAGTTAAAGCTTTGTACGAAGATATTAGTGAGGAGGAGGTATTGCGGACACTTATCTTCAACGAAGGCGGTAAGGCCTGCGTTTTCTACCAAGTGATAAAAGTCCTCATAAATTCAAGCGGCGCGTAAGAACACGTCGCTTGGCCACTCACACGCTCGAACTTCTGCGACTCAAGGGACCAGATACTTGGGCTTCTTCTCACTCCCATCATCCTTGGGGTCATGGCCTGACGAGCCTCTTAAGAACCTCCTCATCTTTTCCCTTTTCTATTTGTGAAAATTTCTTAAATTTTTAGTGATTCTAAGGAGAAGTGAACAAGGCTCAACAAAACTCGTAGCAACTACTCCCACAAGTGCCTAGAGGCCATATTACGCATCAAAACTACTCGGGACCAGCTAAAATCAGCATGGAAAGCTCAAGAACAGGGTGACCAAGGCAGCAAAAATACGTGAAGTATAAGGCACTAGAGCAAAAACTAATTGGGCCAATGGAGGAGTCACTTACCAAGGAGTAATTTCCCCAAAACAGTTCGGAGAATGGTGATTTGAGCAAAGAGATCGAAAATCCCAGCAAGAGGAGCAAGAACACGGGTTTGAGGTGCGTAACGATTTTTTTCTGGAGGTAGGAGAACCAGATGAGAGCAAGAATGAGTGGAGGGGGTGCCTGTGGGCCCCACAAGCCTGGGTCGCGTGGCCAGGGGGTGCCCGCGCCATCAGGGCTTGTGGTCCACTGGTGCAACCCTCAAACAAGTTCTTCGTCTTAGTATTTTTCAAAAATTCCACAAAAATATCATACTTGATTTTCAGGACGTTCGGAGAACTTTTATTTTCGGGGTACTTTTCTACCATACGCTAAAACAGAAAACGGGGAAAACTAAACTAAACCTTTCATTTTTCTTCTAAGCAACCTAAAGTGAAACCTTGGAACAGAGGTTTGTGACTCCTCGATTCATCCATCTCATGGTCATCGAAAGTAATCCGTCAGTGAGGTTGATCAAGTCTCCTCGACAAACCTTTTCGAATCGCAAAAGAGAACGGAGAATTTTCGAATAGTCACTAGGTCATCTCAATGGGGATGTGTATCTCCCCAACAAGCAAATCATACTTCATCTTGACACGAGGGATAGGGAATTCAAAGCTCCCAATAAGAATCGATGAAGTCCTTTCGATAGCATTGATGCAATGTACTCGATATTGTTTCTTTGGAAAGTGCACCGTGTGCTCATTACCGTTGACATGGAAAGTGATATTGCCTTTGTTGCAATCTATAACAGCCCCTACAGTGTTTAAAAAGGGTCTTCCGAGGATGACCGCCATGGCATCGTCCTCAAGAATATCCAAGATAACAAAGTTTGTTAAGATGGTGACATTAGCAACCACAACAGGCACATCTTCGCAAATGCCGATACGGAAAGCAGTTGATTTGTCGGCCATTTGCAGAGAGATTTTAGTGGGTGTCAACTTATCCAGTTCAAGTCTACGATAAAGAGAGAGAGGCATAACACTAACACCGGCTCCAAGATCGCATAAAGCAGATTTAACGTAGTTTCCTTTAATGGAGCAAGGTATAGTGGGCACACCGGGATCACCTAGTTTCTTAGGAGTTCCACCCTTGAAGGTATAATTAGCAAGCATGGTGGAAATCTCAACCTGAGGTATGCTCCTCTTATTAGTCACAATATCTTTCATGTACTTAGCATACGGAGACATTATGAGCATATCTGTCAAACGCATTTGCAGAAAGGCAGGTCTGATCATTTTAACGAAGCGCTCAAAATCCTCATCATCCTTTTTCTTGGATGGTTTGCGAGGAAAGGGCATGGGTTTCTGAACCCATGGTTCCCTTTGTTTACCATGCTTTCTAGCAGCAAAGTCATTCTTATCGTATCTCTTAGTCTTAGGCTGTGGGTTATCAAGATCAATAGGTTCAATCTGCACATCCTTATCATTGCTAGGTTGAGAATCAACATGAACATCACTATTGATATTATCATTAGGCTCATGTTCATCACCAGATTGTGTTTCAGCATCAGAGACGGAGACATCGTTTGGACTCTCAGGGGTAGCAGCAACAGGGTTGCTAGCGTGCAGGTTCCTATCATCTTTCTTCTTCTTTCTAGGATGACTAGGTGCATCAGTGCTAACTCCTTGAGAATCTTGTTCAATTCTCTTCGGATGACCCTCAGGATACAAAGGTTCCTGAGTCATTCTACCGCCTCTAGTGACGACTCTAACGGAATTGGCATTCAACTCATCGAGCAAGTCATTTTGAGCTTTAAGTACTTGTTCTACCTGAGTAGTAACCATAGAAGCATGTTTACTCAGAAGTTTAAGATCATTGACCTTTCTGTCCACACAAGCACTTAAATGACTAAGCATACGAGCATTCTGTTCCTATTGTCTGCTAACATAATCATTGAAACTTTGTTGTTTGGCAACGAAGTTATCAAATTCTTCCATGCATAAGCTAGCAGGTTTATCAAAAGGAATATCACTCTCATCAAACCTACGTTGAGAATTTACTTCTACTATCTGTAGCGGGTTATCGAGACCATGGATCTCTTCGAAAGGTGGTAGATTTTTGACATCTTCAGATTTAATGCATGTATCTCGCATAGATTTCTTGGCTTCTTGCATATCTTTAGGACTGACGAATAGAATACCTCTTTTCTTCGGAGTTGTCTTAGGAGGTGGTTCGGGAATAGTCCAAGCATTCTCATTGCACAAGATGTTATTCAGTAGAATCTCAGCTTGTACTACAGTTCGTTCCCTAAAAACACAACCGACACAACTATCTAGGTGGTCTTTGGAAGCATCGGCAAGTCCATTATAGAAGATATCAAGTATTTCGTTCTTCTCAAGAGGGTGATCAGGCAAAGCATTCAGTAGCTGGATGAGCCTCCCCAAGCTTGTGGGAGACTCTGTTCTTCAGCTTGAGCAAAGTCGTATATTTCCTACAAGGCAGCTTGCTTCTTATGGGCAGGGAACTATTTTTCATAGAAGTAGTAGACCATATCCTGGGGGCTACGCACACAACAAGGAGCAAGAGAAGTGAACCAAGTCTTAGCATCATCCTTTAGCGAGAAAGGAAACAGCTTGAGGATATATTAGTGGCGGATATTTTCCTCACAAGTGAATAGGGTGGCTATATCGTGCAGTTTGGTAAGATGGGCTACAACCGTTTCAGACTCATAACCGTGAAAAGGATCAGATTCGACCAAAGTGATTAACTCAGGGTCGACAGAGAATTCATAATCCTTATCAGTCACAAAGATATGCGAAGTAGCAAACTTCGGGTCGTATTTCATCCTAGCGTTCAGAGATTTTTATTTCCACTTGAGCAGTAATTTCTCAACATCATAGCTATCCTTACACGCAACAAAGTCCTCAGCTATCTCTCCCTCCATAACATAGCGTTCAGGCATAACAGGCAATTCAGGCATAGTAGCAGGTCTACTTATATAGTATCGGTAGTTTCAGTAGTATCATCAAGTCTAGCAGCAACTCTAGCAATATGTGCATCAAGGCATGCACCTAGTGGCAAAGCAGTATCAAGCATAGCATCATCAGGCATAGTATCATGCATAGCATCATCAGGCGTAGTATCAAGCATAGAATCATCAAGCACAGTATCAAACATAGCATCATGGGCAGCAGAAGTAGCATCATCAAGCACAGGCGACATATCAAGATTTCTAGCAGGAGGTGATGTCGCAAACTTACTCATAACTGAATGTGAATCAAATGCAGGGCTAGATGGCAGTTCCTTACCTGTCCTCCTAGTGGAAGGCAAGACTTCAGTTCTTGGATCTTTCGGATTCCTCATAGTGATCAGCAGACGTCAATCCCAAGTGACTCAGAGAATATAGTTGTGCCTCCCCGACAACGACGCCAGAAAATAGTCTTGATAACCCACAAGTGTAGGGGATCGCAAGCGTTTTCGAGGGTAGAGTATTCAACCCAAATTTATTGATTCGACACAAGGGGAAGCGAAATAATATTCTCAAGTATTAGCAGCTGAGTTTGTCAATTTCAACCACACCTGAAAGATTAGTGTCTGCAAGCAAAGTATCAGTAGCAAAGTGGTATGATAGCAACGGTGTCACAAAAGGATCTGTTGACGATAGACTATTCCTAACTTGTTGTATCAATGGCACCAGTAAATAGCACGTTGATGGGGAACTATTCTTGAGAATAATGCTTCCCCGGCTACGGCTCTAGAGAAGTCTTGCAACAGGTAACAGCAAAGTAGCAAGTAACAGCAGTAGTGACAGCAGTAGCAAGGAACAACAGTAGTGAGAGCAGTAGCAAGTAACAGCAGTAGTGACAGCAGCAGCAAATAACAGCAGTAGCAGCAAAGTAACGTAGCAAGGACCAGTAGTAAAAGACTTGTAGGCAATGGATCGGTGATGGATGAGTATGCCGGATGTGATTCATCATGTAACAGCTATAACACGGAGAGATATGTAATTAGCTCCCGTTCGTCAATCTAATGTAGGCATGTATTCTGTATGTAGTCATACGTGCTTAGGGAAAAGAACTTGCATGGCATCTATTGTCCATCCCTCCCGTGGCAGCGGGGTACTAATGGAAACTACGAGATATTAAGGTTCTCCTTTTAATAAAGAACCGGACCAACGCATTAACACTTGGTGAATACATGAACTCCTCATACTGTGGACATCTTCGGGAGTGGTTCCGGCTATTGTCACTCCGGGGTTGCCGGGTAATAACACATAGTAGGTGACTACAACTTGCAAGATAGGATCTAAAACACACATATATTGGCGACAAAATAATAGGTTCAGATCTGAAATCATGGCACTCGGGCCCTAGTGACAAGCATTAAGCATGGCAAAGTAGTAGCAACATCAATCTCAGAACAAGTTGATACTAGGGATCAATCCCCGTCAAACCTGACTCGATTACATGATAGATCTCATCCAACTCATCACCGTCCAGCAAGCCTATGATGAGATTACTCACGAACGGTGAAGAGCATCATGGAATTGGCGATGGAGGAAGGTTGATGATGACGATGGCGACGATTTCCCCTCTCCCGAGCACAGAACGGACTCCAGATCTGCCCTCCAGATGAAGAACAGGAGGTGGCGGCGCATCTGTATCGTAAAACGCGATGAATCCTTCTCTCTGATTTTTTCCGGGCGAGACGGAATAAATAGAGATGAGTTTGGAGGCACTGGTGCTCTGTGGCCGCGGCCCATGGGCTTGTGGCCCACTGGCACACACCCTCCGGTGGATCTTTGCGCATGTATTTTTCATTAATTCCAGAAAAATTCTCTGTAAATTTTCAGGACATTCCGAGAACTTTTAATTCTGCACAAAAACAACACCATGGCAATTCTGGTGAAAACAGCGTTAGTCCGGGTTAGTTCCATTCAAATCATGCAAATTAGAGTCCAAAACAAGGGCAAAAGAGTTCGGAAAAGTAGATACGACGAAGACGTATCACTTCTCAGATCCCGGGCGGATCCAGGCTAGGAAGGGGGCGCTGGCAACGGAACTGGCGGCTGGGCTCGAGGCCAGCGGCGACGGAGCCTAGCATGGAGCGGCGTCTCCGGTGGCCGGCGGTGGTGCATGGCGCGACTGGGCGATAGCGCTTGAGGCCGGTTGTGAGACGCGAGGCGACACAGGGCGGCCACGCATAGGGGCTCGTGTGCGGCGCCTGGTTGGCACTCGGTCCGGACCTCGCCCGTGGTGGGCCTCCCCTCGGCCTAGCGGGCCTACGAAGGAAGGAGGCGACGCGGGGATGACGTGTTGTCCTTGGGTTGGCAGGATGGTGGTTGCGGCAGCGATTGGCTGCTGATGGCGCCACTTGGCAGCGGGGAGAGGAGGTTGGTCGCGCGGATTTCCTTTCTTTTATAGGAGGGATGCTAGGGTTGGGCGGGGGATTAGCCCATTTTCGAGCCGTCTGATCTCGATTGGACGACTCCAGATGTGGAGGTGGTGTAGGTGGGCTAGGTGGGCTATGTAGGGGGGTTGGTCCAAGAAGAGACGAAAGTGGTGTGGCCCGTGACAGAGTTCAATCAACCGAAAACTTGTGTGGTTTGACCGGCTACAATGCCACTATAGGTTTGACGGACGGGGTATCAAACGGACCCAGATTGGGACAAAATTTGCCAGGCAGCCTACCTATAATAATACCACACGCCAACTTTGAATCCTATCCGATAAAGTTCTATACACACTTTTAAAAACAATATTTTAATGATGTCGTGGGCGCGTGTGTGTGTGGTTGGTCCCAAAACTGTCAACGACAAAAATAGAGAGAACCAGCAACTAACAATGGATGCAAGTTTGAAAAAACTATGGCAACGGAGTGTGGATGCTATGTGGATGATGCAAATGATGTGATAATGAATGCGACAACCAATTAAATCACACGACAACAATGGAATAAAAGGGGAATCTTCTCGAGCATCGGTTCCAGACTATTACAACCCTCCTACATTAACAAGAGATATCGCCCTAAGATATAAGAATGAAAAGGAGAAGAGGAAGAGTAATAGGTAAAACTTAGTCGCTTCTTTAACAAAGGAGTGAAACCAACAATCCTTGAAGGTTGCAAAGAGATGAAGAGTGACATGAGGAACAAGGAAGAATTCAAAAGAAATTTCGGCAGCACTTCGGTAGGAAAAGAGAGAAAACTTGATATGTTGGAAGGAAATTTGAAATGATTTCACAACACTCATGTTAAATGGACAAGCAAGGGAATAATCATGATCTTGATAAAACTAGATAATGAATGAAAGAGAGAAACATCACAAAGACTCAAGAAGAAAACAAAATAAACTTGATCATTCAAAACAAAAGAATGGAGAAGAAAATGACAACTACTACCACAATTGAATTGAAGAGCATCCTTACCATAAGAATTTAACGACCTTGTTGGAAGATCAACAACGAGAAGAACAAGCTTGTTGTGGGCTTATGGAAACCATTCTGAAATTGTGAGGTGACAACCAGCCACTAACATAAATATAGATTGCTTGGGAGCAACAAGAGATGCAAGACTTATTACACCAAGAGGATACATTGAGAACTTGGGTCAATGATAATCATCATAATAGCAACAATCCTTAGGAAAGGCTTTAGGTGAAATCCAAGCCAAGATAACTTCAATGAAGAAAATATGGGTTGAAAATATCTCACGATCAAAGAATTGGTGGATTTAAATATATTATTCTTGAAACAAATTCTCTTTGAGGCTCCTCATGAGTCAAGAATGCTATAACACCACCTCAAAGGACAAAATAGCGGAAGAATTGCACTTTGAAATGCAAGATAAAGAATACTTGAGGTATGATACGTCCATTTTGCCTCATGCCTTTATATCAATATTTATTGCATTATGGGCTGTTATTACACATTATGGTACAATACTTATGCATTTTCTCTCTTATTTTACAAGATTTACATGAAGAGGGAGAATGCCGGCAGCTGGAATTCTGGACTCGAAAAGGAGAAAAATCTGAGAGACCTATTCTGCACAGCTCCAAAAGTCATGAAAAGTTACGGAGAATTGTTTTGGAATATATAAAAAATAATGGGTGAAATAAGTACCATAGGGGACCCACCAGGTCGCCGCAAGCCAGGGGCGTGACCTACCCCCCTGGCTGCGTCCAGCAGGCTTGTGGGCCCCGTGGCAGGCCTCCGGTGTCCATCTTCTCCTATACGAAGGGTTTTGACCTGGAAAAAAATCATATTAGACCTTTTGGGACGCGGCACCGCCGTCTGAAGGTGGAACTTCGACATAACCAATCTAGAGCTCCGACGAAGCTATTCCGTCAGGGAAACTTCCCTCCTCGAGGGGGAAATCGAAGCCATTGCCATCACCAACGATCCTCTCATTGAGAGGGGGTCAATCTCCATCAACATGTTCATCAACACCATCTACTTTGTAGGCCTCAGAGTGACACTTGGATAGGATATGTCCCTGTTCATGCTCACTTTATAAACCCTTGATCACTGCACACAAGGTATTACAACCTGGGTTTTATTGGCCTACTGTCTTCAAGGATGCTCGTAAGGTTGTCTTGTCTTGTGATGAATGTCAAAGAACTGGTAATATTAATAGACGTTAGGAAATGCCTATGAATTAATCTCTTGTTATAGAACCATTTGATGTTTGGGTTTTTGATTATATGGGACCTTTTCCGAAATCCAAAGGGTATTCTCATATTCTAGTTGTTGTTGATTATGTTACTAAGTGGGTAGAAGCTATTCCAACTAGTAGTGTTGATCATAAACCTTCGATTAAAATGCTGAAAGAAGTTATTTCCCTAGATTTGGAGTCCCTAGATATTTAATGACTGATGGTGGTTCACACTTTATTCATGGTGCTTTCTGTAAATTGTTTGCTAGGTATGATGTTAATCATAGAGTTGCATCTCCTTATCATCCTCACTCTAGTGAGAAAGTAGAATTAAGCAATAGAGAAATAAAATTGATCTTGCAAAAGACCGTTAATAGATCTAGAAAGAATTGGTGTAAGAAACTTGACGATGCATTATAAGCTTATAGAACCGCTTACAAAAACCCTATGGGTATGTCTCATTATAAAATGGTTTATGGTAAAGCATGTCACTTACCTCTAGAGCCAGAACATAAAGCCTATTGGGAAATTAAAGAACTTAATTATGATTTCAAACTTGCTGGTGAAAAGAGGTTATTTTGTATTAGCTCACTTGATGAATGGAGAACCCAGGCCTATGAGAATGCCAAGTTGTTTAAAGAAAAGGTTAAGAGATGACATCATAGAAGGATACAAAAGTGTGAATTCAATGTAGGTGATCATGTCCCTCTATACAATTCCGTTTAAGACTTTTTGCAGGAAAACTTCTCGCTAAATGGGAAGGTCCTTACATTATCCGGGAAGTATATCGTTCTGGTGCCATCGAGATCAGCAACGCCGAAGGCACAAATCTGAAGGTGGTAAATGGGCAAAGAATCAAGCATTATATCTCACGTACTCCCATAAATGTGGAAACTAATATTATCAATACCATAACTCCGGAAGAGCATGTTAGGGAGACCTATAAAATGTCTCGGACCCCAAAAAGGAATAGGTATGTGGTACGGTAAGCAAACCGACTCCAAAACATTTTCAGTGGCAATTTTTACCAGTTTTGGAATATTTAAAAAATTAGGAAATTTAGAAAGCAGTCAAAAGCGTGCACGAGGATGCGACAAGCCACGGGGCGCAGTCTACCCCCTGGTCGCGCCCTGCAGGCTTGTGGCCATCCCGTGCACCCTCCGGACTCCGTTTTCTGGTGGAATACTCCTTCTGGTCGGCAAAAATTCATTATATAATCTCCCAAAGGTTTTGACCTCTATATCTTGATAATATCTCCCGTTTTCATTATGATGTGTTTTGGTAACAGATTTAGACCAACATGACGTCTTCAAGTTCCCTGAAGGACAAGTTGTTTGAGAGGGCCATCAACCCCTACCTTTCGGAGGTGTTGCAACACCCTCAAACCATTGATATGCATGAAGGGGTGCTGCTCATCCGTGATGTTAAGGGGCCAAAGAAGACTGGAAGCATGGAGACAAGGCTCGAAGCGATGAATCAACAAGTCTTAAAGTGCAAAGGGATGGTGGAACGAGGACTTAATGCCAATCACCTGATAATAACAGAGTTTACCCATAAGCACAAGCTAGACGCCAAGGACCTCTGGGATCACATCTTCAAGATTTACGAGAAAACTGAGCACCTCCAAGCCCAGATCTATGACCTGCAAAACCAAAACTGTGGGTATGAATACAGATTTAAGAAAATGAGTTTGGTCGTAGGCTTGAGGATCTCGGATACTAGTTCATCTTTTCACGAGGGTGCACCCATGCCTTGGAAGACTGAGGACAAACCTTCAACCTCACCAACAACTCAAACATCACTACCTCCGAAGGAAGACAACTGAACACATGGGTATGGGCACTCCCCTTGGCTTGTGCCAAGCTTGGGGGAGGTGCCTCAATATCGTATCACCATCACACCTTTTTACCTCTTTTGTTTTCTTTTGTTTTTCTTCATCCGATCCTTTTAGTTATATCTTGATCTAGTAGAATAAAGTTTTAGTGTGATCTAGTTTTGATTTTTCTTTTTGTTCCCCCTATGTAAGCAAGTCCAAGAGTTATATAATAAAGAGTAGTTTTGATTCAAGGGCTTTGCTTGCTTGCCATATGATCTTGAGAAAATGAAATAGAAAGAAGTATAGAAAAAAGCAAAAGAGCATACATGATGATCTTATGGGAGTGATGACTTCACATATAAAAAGTATGTCGATTGAAATTTGTTGTGAGTTGACAAACAAAGCTATTGGTCATTGTTGCAATTAAAAGGAAGTAATAAAGAAACAGATGTTCACATATAAATATATTGTCTTAGACATTTTTTATGATTGTGAGCCCTCATTAAAATATTATATGTTAAGAAGTTGATGTTGGACAAGGAAGACAACATAATGAGTTATGCTTGCCTATTTCCGAATAGAAGTTATATTGTTGTAGATCCTTCAACATGTGTTGCTTGCTTCCACCTCATATTAGCCAGAAACTCCTCCACCAAGTAGAGATACTACTTGTGCATCCAAAAACCTTTAACTCAGTTTTGCCTTGAGAGTCCACCATACCTACCTATCGATTGAGTAAGTTCCTTAAAGTAAGTTGTCAACACTGCAAGCAATAAAAATTGCCCCTTAAATATGTGTGATTTATTAGTGCGAGGAAAATAAACTTTATACGAACTTCTGATACAGAATAAATAAAAGAGACAGACTGCATAATAAAGTTCTTTATCACAAGGGGCGATATAAAGAGACGTTCTTTTGCATTAAGAGATTTTGCATCCAACTATAAAAGCCTATGACAACCTATACTTCCCTCTGCGAAGGGCCTATCTATTACTTTTACTTTTTCGTACTTACCTTTATGTAAGAGTCGTGGTGATCTTCACCATGCCCTTTATTTCGCCTTTATGTTTTGGCAAGCGCCATGTGTTGGGGAATGATCTAGACAAATATATCCACTTGCATGTGGGTGATCATAAATTATTATTGTGGACATTACCCTTGAGGTAAATAGTTGGGAGGCAAAAATATAAGCCCCTATCTTTCTCTGTGTCCAATTGAAGCTTTGACCTCATAGGTACCGTGTGAGTGTTAGCAATTATGGAAAACTATAAGATGATTGAGTATGTGGATTTGCTTTACAAGCTCTTATATTGACTCTTTCATACGTTGCAATAAATTGGGATTGCCTCAATGACTGAAATCATAGTTTGTTAGTTCTCAATAGAGTTATTGATGCATATTTTGCCTTGTCAATGAATTGTTACTCTAGTATAAGATATTCTATGTCAATATATGTTGTTGTTCTAAAGATAATCATGATGCCTGCATGTCCGTATTTTATTTTATCGACACCTCTATCTCTAAACATGTGTGCATATTTATTGATCTTGGCTTTCGCTTGAGGAGAAACGAGTTCTAAGCATGGGGAGTTGATACGTCCATTTTGCATCATGGTTTTATATCAATATTTTTGCATTATGGGTTGTTATTACACATTATGGTACAATACTTATGCCTTTTCTCTCTTTTTTACAAGATTTACATGAAGAGGGAGAATGCCGGCAGCTGGAATTCTGGACTGGAAAAGGAGCAAATCTGAGAGATCTATTATGCACAGCTCCAAAAGTCCTGAAAAGTTATGGAGAATTGTTGTGGAATATATAAAAAATAATGGGCGAAAGAAGTACCGGAGGGGATCCACCATGTGGCGACAAGCCAGGGGGCGCGGCCTACCCCCTGGCTATGCCCTGCAGGCTTGTGGGCCCCTCGCAGGCCTCCGGTGCCAATCTTCTCCTATACAAAGGGTTTTGACCTGGAAAAAATCATAGCAGACCTTTCGGGACGAAACGCTTATCACATCCCTAGCTACCCCTTTGATGATTAGCAAGATTGTGCTCATATCTTCATTCTTGCATTAGAAATGAAAATGGAAATCAAGAGAAAATCCCTAGCAACCATATATTCCAAACAATTCAAAGTGATGTAAAATCAATGAACCCAAAATGGCCTTCATAAAAGTCCATCATTTTTGATAAATATTGGAAACCACAATCCAGGGGTGGATTTCTTTTTAAAAATACTTTTGGCATTTTATTTTAAACACAAAAGCCCCTGAAATCAACTATACATTTGATTTCAAATATTTCAGAGTTTCATAAAATGTTGAATCTTTTATATGGGGTTGGGAACATTCCAAATAACACCCGAGCATTATTTATACTATGTTAGAAATAGTTTTGAGCCAAAAATAAAATGAAACAAATGTCATAATGAATAAAACAGAAACAGAAAAGAAAGGAAATAAGAAAAATCCTATCTAACGCTTACCTGGCCCAAGCCCAACCCCTCGCTGTCGTCTTCCTCTTGCCAGCGAGCAGCAGGAGGTGGTCGCCGCTCATTCCGGTGAGGCCACGCACCTACGTGCCTGCGTGGACCTCCTCGTCATGCTGGCATGGAGGGATAAGCCTCCCCGCATCCGTTCCCATCCTCTCCCCCTCCTCACTCGCCCCCCTGCGCCTCTTTCTCTCGGCCGCCTCTGGAGCGAGCTTGAGCTCGAGCTAGCCGCCGCTCCGACCGTCCTCCCTTGCATGTGAGCCGCGCAGAAGCTCCGCCAGAAAGTCCTGAAGCTTCCCAGCTAGCCACACGACGCCGAGAGCCCCTGAGTCACCGGATCACCGTCGTCTTCTTCCTCGGGCCGCCGTTGATCACCGCCGTCGTTCTCCTCCTCAGACCGTCCCTGAGCACGCTCTCGATGCATGTGCACTCCCCATGAGCCCAGGGTGCTTTCCTCCTCGTTTTCCCCCTCGATCCCTTCCTCTAGGCCTCGATTCCACCGGAGCCCGACGAGATCCGCCGCGGGAGCTTGTCGCCGATGATGCTCCGGTGATCGGTTGGTCGATCTGAGGCCATCGTTAGCTTCAGTGTGTTGCATAGGTGCTGTAGCAGCCTAGCCACGCGCGTGTTGAGCCCCGTAGCAGTGATCTCGATGATTCCAGAGCTTCGGCCGCAACCAAGCTCGTCGCCGGCGTTAGCTCCAGCCACTTCAGCCCCTGAGACCAGCAAAAAATGTTACCGCGGGTGAAGTGTCGTTCCCCTCGTGCCCTCCGCCGTCCTTTTGGTCGCCGGAGGAGCAAACCTGAAGCCCTCCGTCGTCCTTGAAGCCACCAGAGGCTGGCCGTCGGTCGGTTTGACCCCATCGCCGGTGGGTTTGACCCCCTGGGTCTATGACAGGTGGGGCCAGCCCCCCTGGCTAATTAAGTTTAGACTAATAAAAATAATTAGTTAACTAAATCCCTAAACAACCACTGACTTGTGGGCCACCCTCATTTAGATAACTAATTAACTTAAAGTTTAATTAAAATCTGGCGAGAGTCACTGACTAATGGTCCCACTGGTCAGGTTTGACTTTCAACGGCCAGTTGGACCTGCTGATGTCATGCTGATGCAGTAACTATATTTCTGATTTAATATTATTCCACAGAATACTAAAACTTTGGAAATTCATAGAAAATTGATTATAACTCCAAATTTGACAAATAATATATGCAAATTGATCAGAAAATTCAATGAACACAATGGTGCTACTTTCATGCATTAAAAAAAAGTAATGAATTAGCATTAGGTCAAATCAATTAAATGAATTTGATAAATATATTACTTAAAGTAATAATTGAATTTGAATTCAAATCAGCATCATCCTAAAAGTTTGATCGCCACATTAACTTCTGCTACACTTCATTTCATGCCATGATCATACATCATATTGTTGCATATGAATGTTATTGATTATCGTTATTGTTTTGGTAGGCTCTGCCCTTCCGGATACATCTGAATATCTGTCTGATGGATTTAATCCCTCTGCTCAGCAACAAGGCAAGCACCCTTTTCATCATCCCGACATAATCCCATGTTCCTCCTCCTGCTCCCACTTATTGCATTAGGACAAATATTTCAAATGTTTTACTTCGGTAGCTGAACCTATTCCTTTGCATGACCTGTCATTGTCACAGTAAATGGCCAAACCTTGCAACCTAGCATACCTGGTAGTTGCTTGAGCCATGCTATGCTATTTCCTGCTATGCTTGCTATGCCTAGGATATTGTCAGGTCTGTTTCATCTGGGTGATGAATAGGAATGGATGAATGTGTTCTAGTGACAAAGGATAACTGTGGAACCTGATTTGGTAAAGGTACCGATGAAAGGCTATGTAGAAGTACATGGCGGGTTGTTTCATTGGAACCGTCCTTAGGAACTGAGTTCCCTGTATGTAATCCAAGACTAGATATTACCACACGTTGGGATACTTAATTGACCCTCTTGGCTTATTAAATGCCTAGTACTCGGTCCATGAGTTGCAAGTAGTTTCTGGGGTTTATAGTCATGCTGGAGGCCGTGCATAGTGCTGACCTTAGAGGTGCGCTATGATGCGGTAGGCAGTGGCACGGTGTACCAAGTGGCACCCGGATGGTGGGCTTGGGAACCCTGCACACATTGTTTGGGGCCATGGCGGAAACCTCAGACGGACTTCCGTGCGGGTTACTGATAACCCACAAGTATAGGGGATCAATTATAGCTTTTCTCAATAAGTAAGAGTGTCGAACACAACGAGGAGCTAAAGGTAGGACAAATATTCCCTCAAGTTCTATCGACCACCGATACAACTATACGCACACTTTACGTTCGCTTTACCTAGAACAAGTATGAAACTAGAAGTACTTTGTAGGAGTGATAGGATAGGCTTGCAAGAAAGTAAAGAACACGTAAATAAAACTAGGGGCTGGTTAGATAAAGAAACAACTATGAGTGTCTAACGAGTGTGGAAAAGTGGTGGTAGGAGTTGCGGAATTGTCCCTAAGCAATTGACTACGTTACTAGATCGATAGGAAGTATCATGTGGGAGAGGCCTCTGCTAGCATGTCATCCCTTACTTGGAATTCTATGCACTTATGATTGGAACTATTAGCAAGCGTCCGCAACTACTAACGTTCATTAAGGTAAAACCCAACCATAGCAATAAGATATATTGGTCCCCCTTCAATCCCATATGCATCAATTTCTATGCTAGGTTTGAAGCTTCTGTCACTCTAGCCTGCCAATACATAGTCCTATCAACATACAACTAACCCTATGGTGTGATCCACGCGCGCGATCATATGATGGGCACCAAAGGAAAGCAACATAACCACAAGCAAATTAAACAAATCATAGAATTCATCAATCACCGATAGGACAACGATAATCTACTCAGACATCATAGGATAGCAACACATCATTGGATAATAATATGTAGCATAAAGAACCATGTTCAAGTAGAGGGTACAACGGGTTGCGGGAGAGTGAACCGCTGAATGTAGATGGGGGAAGATGATGGAGATGTTGGTGAAGATGACGGAGGTGTTGGTGTAGATCTCCGTCACACGATGATGTCCCGGGCGGCGTTCCGGCGCCGCCGGGAGAGAGGGGGAGAGAGCCCCCCTCCTTCTTATTCCTTGACCTCCTCCCTAGATGGGAGAAGGGTTTCCCCTCTGGTCCGTGGTCTCCATGGCGGCGGAGGGGCGAGAGCCGCTCCGAGATTGGATCTCTCTCTCTCTCTCTCTGTGTCCTTCTGTTTCTGTGCTCCCAGATTCTGCATTTCACCGTTTCTTAAATTACCGGAGATCTGTAACTCTGATCGGGCTGAAATTTTAACATGGTTTTCTTCCGGATATTATCTTTCTTACGGCGAAAGAAGGGCTCCAACCGCCTTAAAGAGTGGCCACAAGCCTGCCTGCCGCGGGCCCACCCCCTGTTCGCGGCGACAGGGCTTGTGGGCACTCCGTGCATCGCCTCGCGTTGATTCTTCTTCCCAAAAATCATAAATATTCCAAAAAAATCCCCCCTAAGTTTTTATTACGTTTGGGCTTCGTTTGGGATGGATATTCTGCGAAACAAAAAACATGCAACAAACAGGAACTGGCACTGGGCACCGGATCAATATGTTAGTCCCAAAAATAGTATAAAAAGTTGCCAAAAGTATATGAAAGTTGTAGAATATTGGCATTAAACAATCAAAAATTATAGATACGACGGAGACGTATCAGCATCCCCAAGCTTAATTCCTGCTCGTCCTCGAGTAGGTAAATGATAAAAAAGATAATTTTTGATGTGGGAATGCTACCTAACATAATCTTGATCATATAATCTAATCATGGCATGAATACTAAAACACGAGTGATTCAAAGCAATAATCTATCATTTGACATAAAGACAATAATATTTCAAGCATACTAACAAAGCAATCATGTCTTCTAAAAATATCATGGCGGAAGAAAGTTATCCCTACAAAATCATATAGTCTGGCTATGCTCCATCTTCCCCACACAACGTATTTAAATCATGCACAACCCCGGTTTTAGCCAAGCAATTGTTTCATACTTTAGTGTTCTCAAACCTTTTCAACATTCATGCAATCCATGAGTGTGAGCCATGGACATAGCACTATAGGTGGAATAGAATATGGTGGTCGTGGAGAAGACAAAAAAGGAGGAGATAGTCTCACATCAACTAGGCGTATCAACGGGCTATGGAGATGCCCATCAATAGATATCAATATGAGTGAGTAGGGATTGCCACGCAACGGATGCACTAGAGCTTATAAGTGTATGAAAGCTCACAAAATAAACTAGTGGGTGTGCACCCAACTTGCTTGCTCACGAAGACCTTGGGAAATTTTGAGGAAGCCCATCATTGGAATATAGAAGCCAAGTTATATAATGAAAATTTCCCACTAGTATATGGAAGTGACAACATAGGAGACTCTCTGTCATGAAGATCATAGTGCTATTTGAAGCACAAGTGTGGAAAGAGGATAGTAGCAATTGTCCCTTCTCTCTTTTCTCTCATTTTTTTGTGGGCTCTTTGGCCTTTTTTTTATATATTTTATTTTGGTGGGCATCTTTGGCCTCTTTTTTTTCTCACATGGGACAATGCTCTATTAATAATGATCATCACACTTACAACTCAATACTTAGAGCAATGATGACTCAATATGAAATGCCTTCGGTAGTGTACCATGACAATGATCTAGCATAGCAATGACATCAAAAAACGGACAAGCCATGGAAACATCATGCTAGCTATCTTACGATCATGCAATGGCAATATGGAAGTGGTGGCACATGTTATGAGACGGAACGGTGGTAGTTGCATGGCAATATATCTCGGAATGGCTATGAAAATGCCATAATAGGTAGGTATGGTGGCTGTTTTGAGGGAGGCTATATGGTGGGTGTAATGCACCAGCAGAAGTTGTGCGGTACTAGAGAGGCTAGCAATGGTGGAAGGGTGAGAGTGCGTATAATCCATGGACTCAACATTAGTCATAAAGAACTCACATACTTATTGCAAAAGTCTATTAGTCATCGAAACAAGGTACTACACGCATGCTCCTAGGGGAAAGGTTGGTAGGAGTTAACCATCGCGCGATCCCGACCTCCACACAAAGGATGACAATCAATAAATAAATCATGCTCCGACTTCATCACATAAAGGTTCAACATACGTGCATGCTACGGGAATCACAAACCTTAACACAAGTATTTCTAAAAATACACAATTACTCACTAGCATGACTCTAATATCACATATTCATGTCGCAGAACTGTTGCAAGGAATCAAACATATCATATTCAGTGATCTACAAGTTTTATGTAGGATTTTATGACTAACCATGTGAATGGCCAACTCATGTTAACTCTCTAAATAGGTATAAGTGAAGCATGAGAGTTTAATTCTTTCTACAAAAGATATGCCCCGCTCTAACAAATATAAGTGAAGCAAAAGAGCATTCTACAAATGGCGGTTTTCTGTGTGTAAGGAAACAGGCAATCCAAACTTCAAAAGATATAAGTGATGCACAAGAAGCATTCTATAAATCCAACCAAGGACTGTCTCATACCAACATGGTGCATAAAATAAAAAGGAAAAATAAACACAAAAGACGCTCCAAGCATTTGCACATATCATGTGACGAATTAAAATATAGCTCCGAGTAAAATTACCGATCGATTGTAGACGAAAGAGGGGATGCCTTCCGGGGCATCCCCAAGATTAGACGCTTGAGTCTTCCTTGAATATTACCTTGGGGTGCCTCGGGAATCCCCAAGCTTAGGCTCTTGCCTCTCCTTATTCCTTCATCCATCGTGCTCTCACCCAAAACTTGAAAACTTCAATCACACAAAACTCAACAAAACTTCGTGAGATCCGTTAGTATATTAAAATAAATCACCACTTCAAGTACTGTTGTGAACTCATTCTAAATTCATATTAGCATTATATCTACTGTAATCCAACTTCACCATGGTTCATACCCCCCGATACTACCCATAGATTCATCAAAATAAGAGAACAATGCATAGAAAACAGAATCTGTCAAAACAGAACAGTCTGTAGCAATCTGTATATTCCGTATACCTCTGATATCTCAAAAATCTGAAACATTACGAACGTCTAGAAAATTTGCATATCAATCAGCAGCAAAAAGAATCAACTCAAAATCTCTTACAGAATAAAAATGAAAATTAATTTCGTGAGCACAAAGTTTCTGTCTTTTCTCAGCGTGATCAAACAACTATCACCCAAACTAATCGTAAAGGCTTTACTTGGCACATTATTTTTGAAAACACAAAGGAATTGTACAAGGGGATAATTATTTTTGTGAGAAACTTCCATGAAAAATTCTACATTGTTTCCATGAGCATGAACACAAGTGTTCAAGGTCGACCCTTACTTCCGCAATGCATCACCTTTCAATCGCTTCTCTTTTTGAAAAAGTTTTAAGTTCCCCTCTATATTTTTTTATTTTTAAATTAAATAAAAGCACTCAACAAAAATAAATGACTCTCTAAAACTTCCGTGTTGTCTCCCAAGAAATGCTTTCTTTAAAGCCATTAAGCTAGGCATAAAGTGCTCAAGTAATGGATCCACCCGGATCCCAAGGTATATCAAAGCCAATTTTAATTAGCAATGATTTGAAATTTAGTACTGAGCACAAGATAACATATATCAAGCAATGACGAAGTCTAACTCTCTTCCTATGCATTGGCATGTCATAAAAGAACAATTCATGCACACCAAGTAAAGGCCAATACATAGCATAAGCAGTTTCTTGCAATTTTATCGAATTGGAAACATAAAGAGGTGGAGATGTAGTTCCTCTCTCATAATAACTGCAAGTAGGAGCAGCAAGCACATGCATATTATATTCATCAAAATCATCATGTTTAACATAAGGGACTATAGCTAGCTCATCTTCATAAGCATCATTCATATTGGCAACATGGCCACAAGCATAACATGCATCAAGTTCATCAAAAATGGATATTTCATTCGAATCCAAGGGATCATAGCATTCATCCTTCGGTAAGAACGAAGGGAAATTAAATAATGTATGAGTAGAAGAGTTACTCTCATTAGAAGGTGGACACGGGTAGCTAGTCCGCTCTTCCTCCTTTTGTTCTTCGCTCTCCTCTTCATCTTTTTCATCTAATGAGCTCACAATATCAGCATTTTCTTCTTCCATAGTTTCCTGCAAAATAATAGTCTCTTCTTGGGCAGCATAGAATTTCTCCTTAAATCGTTCAATATGGGCATTATATTAATAATTAGCATAACAATAACGAAGCATAGCCAAATTTTCAGATCGGTAAGGAGCATCATCATTATAATCACACCTTTTAAACAGAGCCTCAATTTCATAAGCACCCATAAAAGCAACACTCTCTTCTATTTGATCCACATCATAGTAATCATATATACCATTAGCATAAGAAGCCAAGGTTCTATGATCATTACGCTCACAAGAAAAGGGAAGGTGTGGAGCCTTCATCCTAGAGCGACAAGTAACACCATGTTTCTTGCATAGTTCCCAAGCATACCATTTCAATAAATGGATTTGATCCCATAAAAGTTTCCCTTTTTGAGTCAAGCGATAATCCCTAAAGTATTCACGTTGATCCAACATGTATCCCATTATATAATTGAATGGGGCTTTCTCGGGATTATTAAAGAAGTGCATAATATTTTCCACATAACGAGCCTCGAGGGTTTTAGGAGGTTCCCCATCTCCATGAGTAGCAAGTACACCTAATTTTTTTAGTATTTCATGTTCCATATCCATAACACAAGATAGAGAACAACTTAGAACAACAAATAAATCTACTTAGTGATAAAGCAAACAAGCACACACGAGGATATTCACCCCACGCTATTGCTCCCCGGCAACGACACCATAAAAAGGTCTTGATAACCCACAAGTATAGGGGATCAATTGTAGCCTTTCTCGATAAGTAAGAGTGTCAAACCCAACGAGGACCTAAAGGTAGGACAAATATTCCCTCAAGTTCTATCGACCACCGATACAACTTTACGCACACTTTACATTCGCTTTACCTAGAACAAGTATGAAACTAGAAGTACTTTGTAGGAGTGATAGGATAGGCTTGGAAGAAAGTAAAGAACACGTAAATAAAACTAGGGGCTGTTTAGATAAAGAAACAACTATGAGTGTCTAACGAGTGTGGAGAAGTGGTGGTAGGAGTTGCGGAATTGTCCCTAAGCAATTGACTACGTTACTAGATCGATAGCAAGTATCATGTGGGAGAGGCCTTTGCTAGCATGTCATCCCTTACTTGGAATTCTATGCACTTATGGTTGAAACTATTAGCAAGCGTCAGCAACTACTAACGTTCATTAAGGTAAAACCCAACCACAGCAATAAGATATATTGGTCCCCCTTCAATCCCATATGCATCATTTTCTATGCTAGGTTTGAAGCTTCTGTCACTCTAGCCTGCGAATACATAGTCCTATCAACATACAACTAACCCTATGGTGTGATCCACGCGCGCGATCATATGATGGGCACCAAAGGAAAGCAACATAACCACAAGCAAATTAAACAAATCATAGAATTCATCAATCACCGATAGGACAACGATAATCTACTCAGACATCATAGGATAGCAAGACATCATTGGATAATAATTGTTGGGCAATGTAGCATAAATTCAAAATTTTCCGACGCATATTCAGATCTTCCTATGGAGAGACCAGCAACGAGAGAGGGGTAAGAGCATCTTCATACCTTTAAAGATCACTAAGCGGAAGCGTTGCTAGAACGCGGTTGATGGAGTTGTACTCGCAGCGATTCCGATCTAGTGCCGAACAACGGCACCTCCGCGTTCAACGCACGTGCAGCCCGGTGACGTCTCCCGCACCTTGATCCAGCAAGGAGGAGGGAGAGGTTGTGGAAGAACGCAGCAACACGACAGCGTGATGTCGATGGAGAGACGAGGTCTCCCGGCAGGGCTTCGCCAAGCACCGGCGGAGAGGAGGAGGAAGAAGAGCAGGGCTGCGCCGAGAGAGAGGGAAAAACCGTGCGTCTCAATGGCCAAAAGTGCCCGATATATATAGGGGGAGGGGAGAGGGGGTGCCACCCCTAGGGTTCCCACCCTAGGGGGTGCGGCAGCCCCCCCCATATGGGAGGTGCGGCGGCCAGAGGGGGGAGGAGGGGGTGGCGCACCATCTGGTGGGCCTTAGGCCCACCTGGCCTAGGGTTTCCCCCCCCCCCTTTTCTCTCCCTTGGGCTGAGTGGGGAGGCGCACCAGCCCACCTAGGGGCTGGTTCCCACCCCCACTTGGCCCACCTTATCTCCTGGGGTCGTTGCCCCCCCTTCGGTTGTCCCCTGGGGCCACCTCCGGTGGTCCCGGTGGTCCCGGTACGTTACCGGTGATGCCCGAAACACTTCCGGTATCCGAAACCATCCGTCCTATATATCAATCTTTACCTCCGGACCATTCCGGAGCTCCTCGTGACGTCCGGGATCTCATCCCCTACACGATTCCCTTTGTCTGTCGGTATAGAACTTGCCCGAGATTCGATCGTCGGTATACCTATACCTTGTTCAATCTCGTTACCGGTAAGTCTCTTTACTCGTTCCGTAGCACGTCATCGTGTGACTAACTCCTTAGTCACATTGAGCTCATGATGATGTTGTACCGAGTGGGCCCAGAGATACCTCTCCGTCACACGGAGTGACAAATCCCGATCTCGATTCGTACCAACCCAACAGACACTTTCGGAGGTACCCGTAGTGCACCTTTATAGTCAGCCAGTTACGTTGTGACGTTTGATACACCCAAAGCACTCCTGCGGTATCCGGGAGTTGCACAATCTCACGGTTGAAGGAAAAGATACTTGACATTAGAAAAGCTTTAGCATACGAACAATACGATCTAGTGCTATGCTTAGGATTGGGTCTTGTCCATCACATCATTCTCCCAATCATGTGATCCCGTTATCAATGACATCTAATGCCCATGATCAGGAAACCATGATCATCTATTGACTAACGAGCTAGCCAACTAGAGGCTTGCTAGGGACACATTGTGATCTATTTATTCACACATGTATTACTGTTTCCTTTTAATACAATTATAGCATGAACAATAGACGATTATCATGAACAAGGAAATATGATAATAACCATTTTATTATTGCCTCTAGGGCATATTTCCAACAATAATATGTAGCATAAAGCACCAGCTCAAGTAGAGGGTACAGCGGGTTGCGGGAGAGTGGACCGCTGAATATAGATGGGGGAAGATGATGGAGATGTTGGTGAAGATGACGGAGGTGTTGGTGTAGATCGCCGTCACACAATGATGTCCCGGCTGGCGTTCCAGCGCCGCCGGGAGAGAGGGGGAGAGAGCCCCCTCCTTCTTCTTCTTCCTTGACCTCCTACCTAGATGGGAGAAGGGTTTCCCCTCTGGTCCATGGTCTCCATGGCGGCGGAGGGGCGAGAGCCCCTCCGAGATTGGATCTCTCTATCTGTGTCCTTCTGTTTGTGCGCTCTCAGATTCTGCATTTCACTATTTCTTAAATTCCGGGAGATCCGTAACTCCGATTGGGCTGAAATTTTAACACGATTTTCTTCCGGACATTACATTCTTGCGGCGAAAGAAGGGCTCCAACCGCCATAAGGAGTGGCCACAAGACTGCCTTCCACGGGCCCACCCCCTGGCCGCGGCGAGAGAGCTTGTGGGCACTCCGTGCATCGCCTCACGTTGATTCTTCTTCCCAAAAATCATAAATATTCCAAAGAAAATCCCCGTAAGTTTTTATTACGTTTGGACTTTGTTTGGTATGGATATTCTGCGAAACAAAAAACATGCAACAAACAGGAACTCGCACTGGGCACTGGATCAATATGTTAGTCCCGAAAGTAGTATAAAAAGTTGCCAAAAGTATATGAAAGTTGTAGAATATTGGCATGAAATAATCAAAAATTATAGATACGACGGACACGTATCAGTTACTCTCAAATAGGCGATAAACCTACACTAGGTATTAGTGTGGTTAATGGTCGTGGCCGACTCCCTCGTTGGGCTTCCGCTTGAAGGTTGCCGAGGTGCATGACGTGCACAAGGCGATAAGTTGCGAGAGCGTGTGTGAAGAAGTATACCCCTGCAGGGTTATGATCTATTCGAATAGTCGCGTCCGCGGATATGGACTACTTGGAGACATATGTTGTTCACAGATAACTTTAATGGCTACTCATAAAAGTATCAAGATAAGCGTGAGTATCATGTATGGCATTTCCGTAGGAAGACAGAAAGGAGTTCATGATAGTGTATTGTTGTGGTGGTAGTGGACTCGTGTACGACTTATCAAAGTTGTTAAACTATTTAAAATTTTAGTTAGTCTAGCCAAGAGTCAAAGCTGGCTTGCTGCATGAAACACCACAACCCCCTTTATTGATACCTGAGCATGAGTAGATAGATGTATTCTAAAGTCTTGTTGAGTACTCTTGTACTCATGTTTGCTTAATAATTGTTGTAGAGGATACCCGCGAGCCAACAGGTGGGTTTTATCTAGACATCCATGATGACGAGTAGCTGGTGTCCCAGCTACGACCTAGCCCCTTTCAGAAGGGATCTGTAGATAGTCAGGCTTTATGCCTTATCCTTTCAACTGTCTGTACTCAGACAACTTTTATGCTTCCGTTGGTTTGTATAACTCTGCTTGGATGACTTGAGTGTCGGGTCATGTGACCCCTGCTTGTATGAACATATTATGCAAGACTCTTCCGAGTCTTCTAGATAAATGTTGTGTTGTTGTGTGGTTATGTTGTGATGCCGTAGTTGTATCTATGCATATCGAGTATGTCATGCGTATGTGTGATGCACTATGATATTTATGGGATTCGACACTTAGTCGTATGCCCTTAGTAGATCTCTATACAGACAAATGCCCCTTTGTGATTCCACCGAGCCCTGGTAGTTTGCTACTGCTCCGGACACATTGGTTGACCGACATGTATCCTTCTTAGCTGTTGTGTGTGTCTCTACGGGGAAATGTCACACGATGTAATGGAGTCCTTGTAGCTGGCTACGACTCGTCTACATTCGCTGATGACCGACACCTGCTTTGCTGGGTTATGTATGCCTGTCTGTGTACACTTGAGACACTTGAGTTTATGACTAGCTTTGTCTACCCGGGTTCTCTGACATTGGAATTCTAGCAACACAAATGCATACGTGAGTCAAAAGGCGCAAACGGTCCCGGCTAAGGTAAGGTGGCAGCCGTGGGGTTAACCATGCGTGAGACCGCAAAGGGATGCGTTGTGTTACAGGATGGAATCCTATGGCTTAGGATCGGGGTCCCGACAGCGTTGGTATCATAGCCTGACTGACTGTAGGATTACCAACCCAAACTGGTCGAAGTTGAGTCTAGAATTGCTTTAGTTATATATAAGGGTTTCTTATGGAAGGGAACGTAAGATTCTTGCTTCTCTTCTAAAAGTCATTATATTATGTTCATCCTCGTCTTTTCTACGGGAATTAAGAACTAGGTTACTTATCTATCTCTCAGGATCGCGTGTCACTAATCGGTAGATTGTAGGAAAACGGTTCGAGAGTTGATCCGAGTTTCTTTTGTTCCAAGGAAAAGAAAATAAGTTTTGATGACCATGGAATTGAACTTGATAGTTGAGTGGTTATGCTATCCTATCGTTTTTGGGTTGTCTCAAAATTGGTTTTGAGCATTTATAGTCGTTATGCTGCCCAATTTTTATCTCCAGAGCTCTAATGCCTTTTGCATTACTCTCTATTTCAGATGCATGGCCGTCCTTCTCGTCAGGTGGTTCGTCTGACTAGGTGCATTGATGTGCCGGGTCACACGGCCATGCTGGTCAGGATGATGTCAGTAGTCGGTTACCGCTCGTACCCAGAGTATAAGTGGAGGAGCAGTATCGGGAGTTCAACCAGAGTCAGTACCTGTGCACTGTTAGGGTATTCCCAGATTACCATGGAGCCGAGGAGCCGATCCATTGGTCCTATGGATTGGGGGTTACTGTTGACATGGCGGTACAAGATGCTGCCTATTCAATGTTGACCATCATGAGAGCCAGACATGCACTGCTGCAGAATTCAGAGTTCTATTATGTTCCCGCTTCTCAGCCAAGAGAAGAAGGATAACTCAGTGGGGTCTACTTTGATTCCTCTATGGAGGATCCGTTGCTGCAGTCCATCGCTGAGATGTTAGAGAATAGAGATAGAGATGCTCCTGCCCTTCGTATGGAGCTCTATGCTACTCGTGCCCGTTTGTGGACAGCCTTGACACTGCTGGCACCTGTAGTTCAGACAGGGTATGGAGATATGGAGATGTTGAACCCTGTTAGGACTCATCTTCCAGCTCATGTTGACTGGCCTGCTATAGGAGGTGTCACCCCTCTTCGGGGACCTCTACTACCACAGGTCAGGGGACCAAGGCCACGCCCGTGTCCTTACGGTTCCCAGGGGTCTCAGGCTCGAGTATTTCCTGATCAGTAGGTTGAGCTCCCAGGCCATGGAGACAACCTTTATGAGATGTTTTATGCGGATGCTTGAACCCGTGAGTGGAAGAGTAGTATGGTAGTAGTTGTACTTCCATAGTCCTGTGTGTCTTGTGGAGTATGCTTATGTCGTGAGATGAGTTCCGGAGGCATAGATAAATAATGTATATGAAGCTTGGAAAGCCTCTGATGAGTAGTATCATCTCTTCAGTAGTTTGCTCTTTAGTTGAGGTTGTACTGGACTATGTAATGGTGTGTATGAACCATGGTGTATATATAGGAGTTGCTTGTTACCATGTTGTTCGGATGTTCATTTCCGCATTCCATGTGTTCAATGCATTCTTAATCCATAGTTAGTATTGATGTTGATATTAGTCTAAGCTATGAGTTTGTTTGCCAGGATGGTGTTTACCAGGCTGAACCATGCCCCTACCCATGAGCAAGGAGAGGCTAGTCAGGCAGCACAGGAGGAATTGCCTCACCCACCTTCTCTGGCGGAAGTTATGCTTGAGGCGGAAAGAAACAAGCGAGAGACCAACCGTATGGTAGAGCGTATTTAGCAAAATAGGGCTCGTGAGCCGCGAAATGATGCAGTGTCCCTCAATGACTTCGTGAAGCTGAATCCCCTGAAGTTCCATCACTCCGTCGATCCTCTCGACGGTGATGACTGGTTGTGCAGTATATCGCGCAAGATACGCTCTGCAAATGTTTCTGAGGCTGACAAGGTGACCTATGCTGCGTACTTTTTGGAAGGTCCCGCCAATCTGTGGTGGGAGAATTTTGAAGTTATGCGTCCTGTCGGACCAGCAGCCACATGGGCAGATTTTAGTGTAGCCTTCCGTCTGCACCATATTCCAGAGGGTCTAATGGACCATAAGAGAGAGGAATTTTGTGCCTTCACCCAGGGAAAGTTGACCGTGGATGCTTATTGCCACGAGTTCGGTAATCTCGCTCGCTACGCAACTGAAGAGGTGTCAACTGATGCCAAGAAGCAGGCAAGATTCCGCAAGGGTCCCAGCCCCGAACTTCGTCGTGAGTTGCGCCTTCATGAATGTACACGTTTTCAAGCTCTTGTCAACCAGGCGATCAGTGCCGAAACTGGTCATACCGACTATGAAGTCACGAAGAAGCACTCTCGCGATTCGGGCTCCTCATTGTGTTCCGCGTTTCCAAAATGCAGGCTGTGGGTCCCGAATAGCTCTCTGCCGCCAAGATATACCCTGAGGCCATCCTATGTGGCGCCTCAGGCGAACCAGACCAACCCTCCAGCAAAGACCTATGGTGGTCCAGCTAGCAATGCTGCACCACGCGCCAATCAGGTGATCTGGTACAAGTGTGGAGAACCAGGGCACTATTCACGAGAATGTCCTAATATAACTACCAAGCAACCTGGAAAGTCCGTTGGGCAAGGCAAGTCGGGCAAAGCTTATTATGTGAAGCCAACTCCTGCGCGTGGTCGCATGAATTATGTCTTAGTAGAAGAAGCTGCAGAGGATCCCGACGTCATTTTTGGTATGCTCCTTGTCAATCATCACCCAACGTCTGTTCTTTTTGACACTCGGTCATCTCATTCCTTCATTTCCGAAAGTTATGCGCAGTTGCATAACATGTCCTTTTGTGATATGCCAATCCCATTAGTTGTCCAAACCCCTGGTAGTAAGTGGCAAATTTCTAGGATAAGTTATGACAATGAAATCCTAGTAGACAGGCTAGTTTTTCTAGCATCATTGATAGCCCTGAAATCCTCAGATATCAATATCATCTTGGGTATGGACTGGATGTCAGCTCATTATGCCAAGATTGATACCCATTCTAGGAATGTTCAGCTTACCCATCCCTCGGGTGAGATAGTTAATGTCTCTACTAGAGTTGCCAAATGCCAACTCTATTCCCTCAATGCTAGTCCTCTCCCAGAGCTTGAAGACATTTCGGTGGTCCGTGACTTCCCGGATGTTTTTCCAGAAGAACTGCCAGGAATTCCACCTGACACGGATGTAGAGTTTGTGATAGACCTTGTTCCAGGAACCGTCCCAATAGTCAGAAAACCCTATAAGATGGCAGCCTTGGAGCTAGCCGAACTTAAGAAACAACTAGATGAGTCCTTAAACAAAAACTAAATCTGAATCGCGGCTAGAACTGCACCTCACTAAAACTAGTCGTCCATGGTTGTTCCAGACGATATCAACGTCGATCCGGAGGGACTTGGGGGCTTCGACGGGGCTGTCGGAGGCCGGGAATGGGCGGATCTAGCGAGCATCGACCGGATCCGTTGGAGAACGACGGCGGACAGGGAGCTGCAGAGCAGCAAGGGCATCCATGGTGGGGCTGCACCAACCTTCGTTCTCTTCCTGGGTGCTGGTTCCCGACGGCGGCGAGGTCTAGAACGACGAGGTGCTCCTGGCCTAGCGACGAGGACCTCGGGGCTAGGACAATCCAGGGCGGGCGACGTGCAGGGGAGGACACTGATGAGCTCCTGCTTGTTCGTGTCCTCTTGCAGAAAAGAGAGAGACCTGTAGATATTAGAGAGAGAAGAGGGAAAACAGAGGGAGGAGAAGAAAGGGCAAGGTGGGAGGTGCGGCCAGGATCTCGTCGGCTGACGGGGCGGCGTGGCGGCTCCAGCAGCTGGTCGCCGGCGCGGCCAGAGGAGAGGCTGGTCTTAGGTGTTGGGCAGCGGCGGCAGGGTCGAGCTTGGGGCGAGCTCAGCAGGGGACTGCAGAACTGCTCGAGGGGAGGCTCGGGTGCAGGGGAGCTCGTGGACCAGGCATTGGAGGCAGGCGCGGGCGAGGGACCTCGTTGGTTGGCTGGCTAGATTCGGCTACAGCTTTGGTTGGCTTGTTTTGGAAACCGAGGAATGGGAAGACTAGGTGGTCGGGTGGCGGCGGTTAGGATTATCCCTAGAAATAGGGGGGTTAGGTCTAGGTGCTATTTATATAGCAAAACAATCTAAGTTTTCGACCCTGCGATTAAATCGGACGGTCGAGATAAATAGGCTAGGGTCTTCAATTGCAAAACCGACGACGGTTTAGGGTAAAATGGGGTTGATCCGGATCCAACAGTTACGCTCGCCGGGTTTTGGTTCCGGGAGGTCTTCAAACTAGGTTGCGTGTAGGGTCGGTGCACTGTGTAGAGGGGCTAGGAGGAGATTACACGGAGAACGGGCACCCGGCAACGTAATTTTAAAACACCGAAAAAACGTCCTACGATAGACCGAATATAGTTCCACTACGGTCGACCGTTCGGGTATCAGACGGACTCCGATTGCGACAAAAATTGGCAGGCGGCCTAGCTACAACTAATTAAGACCGCACGTCAAGTTCCAACCCGATCAGAGAAAGTTTTATACACACTTTTAAAACAGGGTTTGATGATGCCGCGGGCGCGTGCGTGTGTGGTTGGGCTCAGAACGGACAACGGCAAGAACGGAGAGAACCGACAACTAATAACGGATGCAAGTTTTTGAAAACTGGCGGAAACGGGATGCCGATGCAATAAGGATGATGCACATGATGCGATGATGATGCGACAAATAAAAATAATCACACAAAAAAAACTGAATAAAAGGGGAATCTTCTGGAACGTCGGTCTCGGGCTGTCACAGTTATGTTGTGATGCCATTGTTGTATCTATGCATATCGAGTATGTCATGCGTACGTGTGATGCAGTATGATATGTATGAGATTCGACACCTAGTCGTATGCCCTTAGTAGCTCTCTATACAGAGAAGTGCCCCTTTGTGATTCCACCGAGCCTTGGTAGTTCGCTACTGCTCCGGACACATTGGTTGACCGGCATGTATCCTTCTTAGCTGTTGTGTCTGTCCCTACGGGGAAATGTCACGCGATGTAATGGAGTCCTTCTAGCTTGCTACGACTCCTCTACATTCGCTAATGACCGACACCTGCTTTGCTAGGTTATGTATGCCTGTCTCTGTATACTTGAGCCACTTGAGTTTATGACTAGCTATGTCGACCCGGGTTCTTTGACATTGGAATGCTAGCAACACAAATGCATACGTGAGTCAAAAGGCGCAAACGGTCCCGGCTAAGGTAAGGTGGCAGCCATGGGGTTAATTGTGCGTGAGACCGCAAAGGGATGCGTTGTGTTACAGGATGTATTCCTATGGCTTAGGATCGGGGTCCCGACAACCCCGCCGTCTCTAGGTAGAACTTCGACATAACCAATCTAGAGTTGTGGCAGAGCTATTACGCCGGGGAAACTTCCCTCCCGGAGAGGGAAATCAAAGCCAGCGTCATCACCAACGATCCTCTTATCGAGAGGGGGTCAATGTCCATCAACATCTTCATCAACACCATCTCCTCTCCAAACCCTAGTTCATCTCTTGTATCTGATCTTTGTCTCAAACCTCAGATTTGTACCTGTGGGTTGCTAGTAGTGTTGATTACTCCTTGTAGTTGATGTTAGTTGGTTTATTTGGTGGAAGATTATATGTTCAGATCCATAATGATTATTAATACACCTCTAATCATGAATATGAATATGCTTTGTGAGTAGTTACGTTTGTTTTTGAGGACATGGGATAAGTCTTGTTATAAGTAATCATGTGAAATTGGTATTCGTTCGATATTTTGATAAGTTATATGTTGTCTCTTCTCTAGTGGTGTCATGTAAACGTCGACTACATGACACTTCACCATTATTTGGGCTTAGAGGAAGGCATTGGGAAGTAATAAATAGATTATGGGTTGCTAGAGTGACTAAAGCTTAAACCCTAGTTTATTCGTTGCTTCGTAAGGGGCTGATTTGGATCCAAATGTTTAATGCTATGGTTAGATTTATCTTAATTCCTATTTCGTAGTTGCGGATGCTTGCGAGAGAGGTTAATCATAAGAGGGAGGTTTGTCCAAGTAAGGGCAACACCCAAGCACCGGTCCACCCACATATCAAATTATCAATGTAATGAACGTGAATGATATGAGCATGATGAAACTAGCTTGCCATAAATTCCCATGTGTCCCCGGGAGCGCTTTTCTTTATATAAGAGTTTGTCCAGGTTTGTCCTTTGCTACAAAAAGGATTGGGCCACCTTGCTGCACCTTAGTTACAATTGTTACTTGTTACCCGTTACAAATGACCTTATCACAAAACTATCTGTCACCGATAATTTCAGTGCTTGCAGAGAATACCTTACTGAAAACCGCTTATCATTTCCTTCTCGTCCTCGTTGGGTTCGATACTTTTACTTACGAAAAGTACTATGATATATCCCCTACACTTTTGGTTCATCAAGGTACTCCAATAATAATCTTGAAGAACCCATTGAGAATGAACAAAATCCTTGAGGAATCACCATGAAGAGACACTTGAAGAACACTAGAATGAAAGGATGATAGAAAAGAATTGAATGTTGCAAAAATATAAGATTAAGGCCTTGAAAAGATATAGATGAAGCTCCGTGAAGACATACTTGAGAAAATCTTGGAACTCCGGAAAATAAAAATGAACTACTTTGAATCAAGAATTTGATATCATGATCCACTCCGGAACAAGAATGTAAATCCTTTGTTGAAACAAGAATAAGAATTATGTTATGCTTATCCTTCATCAAGTTAAATTGATGACAAGCAAACGATTTAGCATACCACTTATTCCACTTGACAAGATTGAGGAGAGATATGCGCACGAACTTGAAGAAGTCTTGGGAGGAATGCCGGTAAGAATTTGGAATGAAAGAGGATAATACAAATGAACTGGGCTACATGAGTACAAAGAGAGCATGATTCAATTAGAGAAAGCTTGAACAAGCCACCGTTAAGAATTGCAAATGAATGGGAATATCATGAATGAATGAAGATACATGAGAATGAAAAGATGTTGATCCACGTGAAGAATTTAGAACTAATGGGGATATTAGAAATGAATGGAATACAAGAGACTGAAGAGATCTTGAGCCGCCTAAAAAAATTTGAATGAAGCACCAGAATAATTCAAATACGAACTAAGAGACAACAATTAAGAACAATTTTAGAACGAAATATGAAAGCTAAGAATGAAGAAATCTTCCTTAATGATGGCCTTCTTAGGATCGAGAAATGAAAACAACTCTGAAATGCACCAGATAGATATGGAAGGAATTCTCATGGTCAAAACAATTTTAGAGAGACACACAAGTTGAGATGATGAATCTTCAAAAGAACGAACCAGGATTTAAGAGAAAACACTTCTTTAGTCTTCCAAGTTGAGAATGATGGCTAGAAACAACACCATGAACCACTAAGATTCTCCGGAACAAGGAATAAGGAAAAGGTTGACCCAATGATGAAAAATAAGTTTGAAACAAACTTGGAGAAGGAATATGACTGATGAAAATCATATTTATGTCATACTTGAAAAGAATTGAGATCTTTTAAAAAGATTAGAAGATCCAGGTAAGATCGTGGGAATACCTGTGGGTTATGGGCCCACTCAAAGAAATCACCGTTGAAACAATTGCTTAGGAATAGAGATATTGCACTCGTACAAATAAAATTGATGAGGCGAGAACCTTGAAATAATTTGAGAGGATTGAATGAAAATACGAATCTTCAAAGATATCATCAGCACTCTGAATAGAATAGAGAGTGGATTGATTAAATAAGAGAGGCTTGAATAAGAATTTCCAACATAGAAAACATTGAACGAATGAAAGGATATTATGAGCACCGAAAGGTTGAATTGAATCCACCGGAGAAGAAAACAAGAATAAAGAATGATGAACTCGGCACTTGAGCATCTTCACAATGAACCACCAGATATGATACAGAAGAAAGAAAGCGGAAGCATAACTAAAAGGAAAGGCACTTGGATGATAATTTATTCATTGGATAAAAACGGCGGGAGTGCGGGAAAAACAACAAAAACTTGGGATAGATGAGACGAACTCCGGAAAGAAATATGAGGATTGTTCTTGCAAATAATGGAGAAGGTTGGTTTAACTTGAAGAGAAGCACTCCGGTTGAAAGAATTGACATGACGACTCCAGTTGTCAAAAGAATTGGTAAGACAATTTGATTGAGCAAAAGGATTAGCACTCTCATATAAATATGAGAACACCACTTTGAAAGGATATGAAATCATCACTTGACATCAAAGCAACTCAAATTACCATACTCCAACAAAATAAAGGATGAGGCTTACGAAACAAGCCGAAAACAAATATATGACAAAGATTTCGCTTGATATTTTCGTGGTAAGGTTCGCATGGTATCGATCGTACATCAGATTGTCATATTGAAATGATGATCGAATTATCTCCCTAGGTGTAGCAAACTACAAGGCTTGACAGATCATATGTGATGACATATATCGAGACTGCCCTCTATAAGAAAGACCGTGAACAAATGAATCCACTAGATGTCAAACCCCAACCTCACCTAAGAACTTCCAAAATTTTGTTGGAAGATAATCCTAGGTAACTACTTGAACTCCCACCTAAGAACTTCCAAAATTTTGTGGTTATGCAATTGGGTCCACGCATACAAGGAGTAAAGTCCATCACTCAACTCCGAGCAATAAAACTACCCGTCCAGTGTATCACATCCATCAACACATAACTACAGATCTCGAAAACTCATCTATGTCAGACCCTCGTAATCACAACGATACCAATTATGGCAGTACATACGGATGCTCTCCACGAGTACTCAAAATCCTCTTGCCACTACTGGTATTGAAGAAATTTCGAACATCCTCTGTCCTGAGATACTAAGGAATCTGAACGATAGTGAGTGTGACAAGAATCCCCTAGAGCTCAACTCCCCGAAAAAAATCAAGTTAGACAATAGGCACCAAATCAGAACTCCGTCACATCGAAATCGTAGAGGTTCCAAAATACCCACGTGATCCTAACAAAATTTTGAGTGAGAAGAGGAGTAGAATTAAAATTCCTACGTCAAGATTCCTCACCAACGCATAGAAGAGGAGTAGAAAGTATCCAACTCTCCGATATATAACTAGACTCAAAATAGTTTTTTCACTAGACTCAGTTCGACAAAGTTCAATCGATCAAGGAGGCTCCAGGTTCGGTACTGCTCTGATACCAACTTGTAACGTCCAAGATGCAATTCTATCCTTATTTTGGCACGAGGGTCTCGACAAGGATAAAAGCGCATGTCATCGTTTTACAAGAATGGATATCACTACAAGTGCATGTACACAAGATATGAGTATATGGAATTGGGTTACACTAACCACAAGCTACATCACGAACAACACAATACAACAATATATTCAATCACCATGTAGAAGAGAAGGGTCAGACTATGAATGAAATCAAATAATAAAAGAACGATGTCCATCCTTGCTATCCCATGCTGCCGGCCGGGAACCCATCCTACATCGATGATGAAGAAGAAGAAACTCCAAAAAGAACAATCATCGCGCTCATGTCAAAGTATCGCTCTACCTGTACCTGCAATTGTTGTTGTAGTAATCTGCGAGCCACAGTGACTCACCAATATCATTTCCAAAGGTATCAAGACGAGCAAAGCTTAATGGGTGAGGTTGTAGAAAGCGACTAAGCATTTATTTGAGTGGCGAACTTACGAGTACAACAAATTAGAGGGGATGATGTATGCATAATAGACGTGACCGATGATGCTCAAATAAATGATCCTGAAGACCTATACGTTAGACATAAACCCACCGTGTCGTCTTCCTGATAAGAGGGGATGATCTATGGGTTACAGATGTGACTAATGATGATCAAATAAATGATCCCGAAGACCTATACGTCAGAGATAACCCCACCGTGTCCTCTTCCGGATACAGAATCCAGGAGAAGAGACAGTGACAATTACACACACAGTTGGCAAGTTGTAATTAAACCTCAATTTATCTAGAACCAGATGTTAAAGAAAGTTTCCAAGTTCCACATAATCGCATGCATGGCTTTCTGAAAGATTTAACCCTGGAGGGGTGCTCCAACTAGTCCATCACAAACTACCACACACTCTGTCTGAAACCTAGACCATGGAAAAAACCCGTGATTTCTCAGATTCCTGGAGGAACACTGCTACTGCGACAATGGACCTTCCCTGGCAACGACGCCAGGAATCCTGCTCCTACGGCTACGCCTATAGGGACTTCCTTGGCAAATATGCAAAGGAATTCCCCACGGCCTTGGTGCCTTGCGTTGGTGTTCCCTTGAAGAGGAAAGGGTGATGTAGCACAACGGCGGTATGTATTTCCATCAGTTTGAGAACCAATGTATCAATCCAGTAGGAGGAGCGTTCAAGTCACAAGTACCTGCACAAACACAAAGAGCTTGCACCCAACGCTATGAAGGGGTTGTCAATCCCTTATAGATTGTTTGCAAAGTGAGAACTGAAAGCAAAAAAGTAAACAAAGCAAAGTAAAAGTGAAAGTGGAAATGATAGTTGTGAATAGACCCGGGGGCTGTAGTGTTCACTAGTGGCTTCTCTCATGAAAGCAAGTAGACGGTGGGTGAACGAATTACTGTCGAGCAATTGATAGAACCACGCAAAGTCGTGACATTATCTAAGGCAATGATTATATCTATAGGCATCACTTCCAAAACAAGTAGACCGATACTTTCTGCATCTACTACTATTACTCCACACGTCAACCGCTATCCAGCATGCATCTAGTGTATTAAGTTCAAAAGAACAGAGTAACGCCTTAAGCAAGATGACATGATGTAGATGGATAATCTCAAATCTATGATGAAAGCCCATCTTGGTACCCTTGATGGCAACAACATGATGCGTGCCTTGCTGCCCCTTCTATCACTGGGAAAGATCACCACACGCTATGAACCCAAAACCAAGCACTTCTCCCATTGCAAGAATCATAGATCTAGTTGGCCAAACAAAACCCAAGACTCGGAGAGACTTACAAGGATATAAAATCATGCATATAAGAAATCAGCAAAGACTCAAATATAATTCATAGATAATCTGATCACAAATCCACAATTCATCGAATATCGACAAACACACCGCCAAAGAGGATTACATCGGATAGATCTCCATGAATATCATGGAGAACTTTGTATTGAAGATCCAAGAGAGAGAAGAAGCCATCTAGCTATTAACTACGGACCCGTATGTCTGAAGTGGACTACTCACGATTCATTGGAGAGGCGATGATGTTGATGTAGAAGCCCTCCAACTCCAAAGTCCCCTCCGGCAGGGCACCAGGAAGGGTCTCCAGATGAGATCTCGCGGAAACGGAAGCTTGCGGCGGTGGAAAAGTGTTTTCGTGGATGCCCTCATTTTTCTGCGATTTTAGGGAATTTATAGGCCAAAGAGCTAGGGCAGGGGAGCGCAAGGGAAGCCACAAGCCTAGTTGCCGCGGGCCCCCCTAGGCACGGCAACAGGGCTTGTGGACTCCCTCTGGGACCCCTGCCTTGGCCCTCACGTCCCCGATCTTCTTCTCTTCTGGAAAAAATTATTTCGGGGATTTTATTCCGTTTGGACTCCTTTCCAAAATCAGATCTAAAAAGAGTCAAAAACACAGAAAAACAGGAACTGGCACTTGGCACTGAATTAATAAGTTAGTCCCAAAAAAGATATAAAAGGTATATAAAACATCCAAAGTTGACAAGATAACAGCGTGAAACCATCAAAAATTATAGATACGTTTGAGACGTATCAAGCATCCCCAAGCTTAACTCCTGCTTGTCCTCGAGTAGGGAAGTGATAAAGAATGAATTTTTGATGCTTTCATGCTACCTAGCATGGATGTACTTTGTAACTCCTCTTATGTGAAGTGAATGTTCAGATCCATTAGATTCAAAACAATAGTTTTCTATTGACGTGGAGACAATAATAATTCAAGCAAACTAGCAGGGTAATCATGAACTTTCAAAATAACAAGGCCAAAAGGAAGTTATCCCTACAAAATCATATAGTCTCTCTATGCTCTATCATCCTTGCACAACGAATTTAAATCATGCACAACCCTGGTATTGGCCAAGTAATTGTTTTCACACCTTTACTTTCTCAAACCTTTCCAACTCTCACGCAATACATGAGCGTGAGCCATGGTTTTCGCACTATAAGTGGTGTGGAGTGTGGTAGAGGTTGCAAGACAAACAAGGAGAAGATGGTCACATTGACTAGGCATATCAATGACCTATGGAGATGCTCATCAATAGATATCAACATGAATGAGTAGCGATTGCCATACAATTGATGCAATAGAGCTAAGAGTATGTGAAAGCTCTTAAAGAAAACTAATGGGTGTGCATCCAACTTGCTTGCTCACGACGACCTAAGGCAATTTTGAGGAAGCCTATCATTGGAATATACAAGTCAAGTTATATAATGAAAATTTCCCACTAGCTATATGGTGGTGACAAAATGAGAGACTCTCAATCATGAAGATCATGGTGCTTAATAAGCACAAGTTTGGAAAGATAGTAGCATTGTCCCTTCTCTCTTTTTCTCTCATTTTTTTGGTGGGCTCTTTGGCCTCTTTTTTTATATATATTTTGGTGGGAATCTTTGGACTCTTTTATTTCCTCACATGGGACAATGCTCCATCAATGATGATCATGACACTTACAACTCAAAACTTAGAGCAATGATAACTCTATATGGAATGCCTTCGGTAGTGTACCATGACAATGATCTAGCATGGCATAGACATCAATGGGAACATCATGCTAGCTGTCTTATGATCATGCAATGGCAATGTAGAAGTGGTGGCACATGTCATGGTGGTAGTTGCATGGCAATATATCTCTGAATGGCTTTGAAAAAGCCATAGTAGGTAGGTATGGTGGCTGTTTTGAGGGAGGCTAATGGTGGGTTTTGTGCACCGGCGAAAGTTGCACGGCACTAAAGAAGATAGTGATGGTGGAAGGTGAAATTGCATCTAAACCATGGACTCATCATTAGTCATGAAGAACTCATATACTTGTTGCAAAAGTTTTAGTATTAATCGAAACAAAGCATTCAACGCATACTCCTAGGGGAAGGGTTGGTAGGTATAAACCATCGCGCGATCCCGACCGCCACACAAAGGATGACAATCAATATACTAATCATGCTCAGACTTCATCACATAGCGGTTCACCCTACGTGCATGCTACGGGAATCACTAACTTCAACACAAGTATTTATAGATCCACAACAACTTAGTGATATAACTTCAATAATACCACAACCACAACTCAAAACTAATTGAGATGAATCAAACTTCTCTAACTATTCAATGCACATGAAGGTGGAAGTTTTCATATCCCTTTGGATAATGACCCCTTTTGAGACTACTATCATAGCATAGATCAACTACCAAGCCACACGCTTCCGTGCTCTAAAAGATATAAGTGAAGCACATGGAGAAAAATCAACTAGCTCAAAAGATATAAGTGAAGCACATGTGAGCTGAATTGTCTAACCAAAGGATATAAGTGAAGATCGGCAAAATCACGGTGAGTGCATGTCTCTCTCTCTAGGTGTGAAGCAAGGAAGATTGTGACACAACAAAAATAAAAGACTCCTACGATACAAGACGGTCCAAGCAAAACACATAACATGTGGTGAGTAAAAATATAGCCGCAAGTAACGTTACCGATGGATTGAAGACGAAAGAGGGGATGCCTTCCCGGGGCATCCCAAGCCTAGGCTTTTACGGAATCCTTGAATCAACTTGGAGTGCCTTGGGCATCCCCAAGTTTGAGCTCTTGTCACTCTTTATCTCTTTGTCCATAAGAACTTCACCCAAAACTTGAAAACTTCACAACACGAAACTTAAACAGAAACCCGTGATAACATTAGTATAAGAAAGAAAACCACCACTTCCTTAGGTACTTTAGCAAACTTCAATTCTAATCATGTTGATGTTGGGTTACTGTATTTTCAATCTTCCATGGCTAATACCCCCCGATACTATCCGTAGTTTCATCAAAATAAGCAACCAACTCAACAAAAACAGAATTTGTTAACAGCAGACCAGTCTGTAGCAATCTGTATACTTCGTATACTTCTGGTACTTCACAAATTCTGAAACATTACTACAGTCTGAAGAATTTGTGTAGAAATCAGAATAAAAAAGAATCAACTCAAAAGCTCTTACAGAAAAAACATGAAAATTCTTTTCGTGAGCAGAAAGTTTCTGTCTGCTCCAGCATGACCAAACGATCATCCCCAAGACTAATCATAACGGTTTTGCTTGGCACAAACGCAAAAAAGAAACACAAAAAACACAATCATAACAGAATTATGAATGTGTGGAAAACACAAAACAGAAAGAAAAAGGATAGATTCGTTGGGTTGCCTCCCAACAAGCGCTATTGTTTAATGCCCTTAGTTAGGCATAAGGTGATGGAATCACGTATAGTCATCCTTGGTGCTCAAACCGTAAGTAGCGTGATCATTTATCATCTTAGGATCTTCATCCTTATTGGATGACTCACCACTAGCTTTAGGAACAAAAACAGACTTGACGGTCTTTTTGAGAGTGAGATTTGGAGTATTTTGCACAGCGGCAAAAGCGGAACCCAAGTTGGTTATGACATCTTCTAGTTTGCCAATTCTAGAGGAATCATGAACTATAGGTTCCTTCTCCCTTAAATTTTTCAAGACCATTCCCACTTTCGATCCGTACTGAGTAATTTGATTGTGGATCTTTCTATCCAAACCCGCAATAAGTTCAATTGTGGCAATTTTGTTTTCAATAGCGTCAAGCCTTTGCATCACGTGTTCCAAGGTCAAGGTAGTTCCATTAACCATGAGCGGGGGTGAGCCTACCAAATTCATGATAGCTCCATAGGAGTCAACAGTATGGCTCCCCAAAAAATTCCCGCCTAGGATGGTATCAAGGATATACCTATTCTAAGGAGAGATTCCAACATAAAAACTGTGAAGAAGAACGGTAGTGGATTGCTTACGAGTAGATCTACTTTGAGCATTGCAAATCATGTACCAACCGTCCTTTAAATTTTCTTCCTCATCCTGCCTGAAATTGAGAACTTCGTTCTCAGGGGTATCGTTTGGAGTAGTGGGTCTAGCTATTGATGGACTATCCCACACACAAACGAGCAGGAAGTAAGCGAGTGAAGCGGGCAAAAGAGAACGGCAAAAAGGCAAAAGGAAACGGCAAAGGAGAAAGGCAAAAAGGGCAAATGAAAACGGCAAGGGAGGAAGGCAAATGAAAACGCCAAATGTGAAGTGAGGGAGAGGAAAATGGGAGGCAACTGGCAAAAAAGGTAAATGCAAGAGATGAGTTTGTGACACCTACTTGGATAGATCTTGACTTTATCTCTCCTCCCCGGCAACGGCGCCATAAATCCTTCTGCTACTGTGACAACAGACCTTCCCTGGCAAAGGTGCCAGGAATCCTGCTGCTACGGCTACGCCTATAGGGACTTCCTTGGCAAATATGCAAAGGATTTCCCCTCGGCATTGGAGCCTTGCGTTGGTGTTCCCTTGAAGAGGAAAGGGTGATGTAGCACAGCAGCGGTAAGTATTTCCCTCAGTTTGAGAACCAAGGTATCAATCCAGTAGGAGGATCGTTCAAGTCACAAGTACCTGCACAAACACAAAGATCTTGCACCCAACGCTATGAAGGGGTTGTCAATCCCTTATAGATTGTTTGCAAAGTGAGAACTGAAAGCAAAAAGTAAACAAAGCAAAGTAAAAGTGAAAGAGGAAACGATAGTTGCGAATAGACCCGGGGGCCGTTGTGTTCACTAGGGGCTTCTCTCATGAAAGCAAGTAGACGGTGGGTGAACGGATTACTGTCGAGCAATTGATAGAACCGCGCAAAGTCGTGACGTTATCTAAGGCAATGATTATATCTATAGGCATCACATCCAAAACAAGTAGACCGATACTTTCTGCATCTACTACTATTACTCCACACGTTGACCGCTATCCAGCATGCATCTAGTGTATTAAGTTCAAAAGAACAGAGTAACGCCTTAAGCAAGATGACATGATCTAGATGGAAAATCTCAAATCTATGATGAAAGCCCATCTTGTTACCCTTGATGGCAACAACATGATGCGTGCCTTGCTGTCCCTTCTGTCACTAGGAAAGGTCAGCACACGTATGAACCCAAAACCAAGAACTTCTCCCACTGCAAGAATCATAGATCTAGTTGGACAAACAAAACCCAAGACTCGGAGAGACTTACAAGGATATCAAATCATGCATATAAGAAATCAGCAAAGACTCAAATATAATTCATAGATAATCTAATCACAAATCCACAATTCATTGGATCTCGACAAACACACCGCCAAAGAGGATTACATCGGATAGATCTCCATCAAGATCATGGAGAACTTTGTATTGAAGATCCAAGAGAGAGAAGAAGCCATCTAGCTACTAACTACGGACCCGTAGGTCTGACGTGGACTACTCACGAGTCATTGAAGAGGCGATGATGTTGATGTAGAAGCCCTCCAACTCCAAAGTCCCCTCTGGCAGGGCACCGGGAAGGGTCTCCAGATGAGATCTCGCGGAAACGGAAGCTTGCGGCGGCGGAAAAGTGTTTTCGTGGATGCCCTCATTTTTTCTGCGATTTTAGGGAATTTATAGGCCAAAGAGCTAGGACAGGGGAGTGCCAGGGAGGCCACAAGCCTGGTTGCTGCGGGCCCCCTGGTCACGGCAACAGGGCTTGTGGGCTCCCTGTGGGCCCCTGCCTTGGCCCTCACGTCCCCCGATCTTCTTCTGTTCTGGAAAAATTTATTTCGGGGATTTTATTCCGTTTGGACTCCATTCCAAAATCAGATCTGGAAAGAGTCAAAAACACAGAAAAAAACAGGAACTGGCACTTGGCACTGAATTAATAAATTAGTCCCAAAAAAGATATAAAAGGTATATAAAACATCCAAAGTTGACAAGATAACAGTGTGAAACCATCAAAAATTATAGATACATTTGAGACGTATGGAACACCTCAACCTCGAAATAGCCCAAAGTATCCTCGGAATCCCTTGCACAAGACGTTCGAGAAGGGTAAAACAACTCCATCAAGCTCACCCGACATGCCGACAATCCCGATAGAAGCCGCGTATCTCATTCTCAGGGCACAATCGGATGAGAAAAGCATACAATCCCGATACATGCCGACATCACCCGAGTTGCCCGGGTTGACCCCGCACACGACTCTGTTTAGGACCAGCACCATCAGTATTGGCCCTCCCTGTATTATGTTAAATTAATCCACGGGTTACGCTAACTCCCTATGCGTAACTAACAGTGTTCAATATTATTATGTTGGGCAAAAATAGTACCAAAGTTGGGCCTTGCGAGAAGATTTTTATCCCAAAACAAAAATCAAGGGGGTCTGCATAATAACCCCAAGCATGTTAGGAGTGCTCAATATAGAACTTAACACTGGTAGGAGAAACTAAGGCGACAAAAGCGGAACAAAACACCCATCCAAAAGGTCAAGCCCTCCACCTTTTACCAAGTATATAGGTGCATTAAATTAAATAGCAATAGTATGGTGATATAACAAGGAACCCATGTTTACACGTGGAAGGAACTGCATGTGCAACTAGCAACGCTATAAGAAGGCTGAGCAAGCGGTAACATATCCAAAGAGTGGTTTGCCGGGTTGTGGAAAGGTTAGAGGCTTTTCATGGCAATGTTGGGAGGCTGTTATTCAAGTCATAGGAAGCAAGACATAGTGAAAGAAATGATACAACTAGCATGGCAATGATATCAATGGTATCTAGAGAAATGATCATCTTGTGTGTGATCCCGCTTGGAAGAAGAACGAATCCATGAAGCATACAAACCAACATAGTCGAGCAATTCCTCACTCCGAAATGATTTCGGAACTCTATCGAGAAGAAATAATCCAGGAACAAACAATCAACACATGATAAACACCACAATATATGCATGACATGATGCACAATCATATATGGTGCATGTCCATTTAATTATGCACGACACGACAAAGCACAACAAATTATTACTACACATTAAGTGAAGTTCAATATGCAATGAGTTGCATATTGATGAAACTCCATGTTCGAGTTTCTAGTTCACTCCCGTTTAGGTATACGACAATGTTAAATGTTGTTGAACATGGCAAGAGGTGAATCATAAATAAACTACACGATCTACGCATTTTAAATGAGGTCAGAAACAACTTATGGTATTTCCGAAACGACCACAGATGTTAATTTTGAAATCTGTCCATATCTCAAGTAAGGAAATTTAATATTTGTTAAACAGAAAAATAAAGTGGAACATGTGATTTTACACGTCTTTCTAGTCGATTTAAATATATAGAACATTTTAATCGGAGACATGGTTAATTAGTTATGACATAAACCGTTTTAACACGACATTTATGCAAATTAATTAAAACAACAAGTAAAGCATGCTAGACATGGTTGAATGTTGGATAATGTGAAGCTACTCGAAATTCTAAGCTTTTTCTTGTATGAAGTTTTTAAATTCGACACACGGTTATGTTGCTACGAATTAAATCATTTTAATATGGCATCACACAAAACAATGCAAACATCACGATTATATATTTTTAAACAACCATGAAAGTTGGAAATTATTAATCTACATGAAATTTTGGACATTTTATATATCTAAAGTATTTCTATCCGTTGCATGGTTAATTAATTACATGCAATTTAAAATGATGCATTTTATGTAATTATGCAAAATGTTTGATAATTGGATAAATCGTTGTGGATCGAAAATAATACATATGGGCCGAGAGTTGTGGGCGCTTGATAATTGTGATGCGCCTATGGGCGAAGGGCAGCGAGCGGGGGGGTGGGGTATCACCTACGTGGGCCAAGCCCAGGTGAGTGTGGGAGGCCGGCTGGCACAGCAAACGACTGGGCCCTGGGCGCGGAGGCGCGCAGCAGGCCGAGGCGAGGCACGGGATGGGCCGGCGGGCCTGGCCCATGCGAGCGAGAAGGGAGGCGCAGGCGCCTCATCGTCCTTCCCGATCCCCTGCTGGATCGAGGAAGGATGGAGGTCAACGCGGCGGGTGCTCAGATCCCGAGCGAATCTAGGTCGGGAAGGGGCACCGACAACGGATCCGGCGGCGGGTCTCGAGGCCGGCGGTGATGAAGCTTTGGGTGGTGGCGCGGGTGTCTATGGCGGGTTCCTGCGAGGGAGAGTGAATGCCAAGTGAGAGAGAGGGAAAGCAGAAGAGGGGGGAGGAGAGGCACAGGGCGATGGGGCCTGGCATCGAGCGGCATCTCCGATGGTCGGCGGTGGCGCGCAGCACGAACGGGCGACAACGCTCGAGGCTGGGTGCGGGACGCGAGGCGGCGAGGCGAGGAGATCGCCGGTGGGAGCTTAGGCGCCCGAAGGAGCTCGGGGTGGCGAAGCGTAGGGGCTCGCGGGCGGCATCAGGTTAGTGTCAACCCGGATCTGGCCCGGGGCGGGCCTCCTCTGGGCCTGACGGGCCTGCGGAGGAGGGATGCGGCATGGGGATGACGTGTCTCCCCTAGGTTCGCCGGAGAGCGGCTGCAGCGACATTTGGTTGCTGAGGGCGCCACTTGGTAGCAGGGAGAGGAGGCTGGCGGCACGGATTCCGATGAAGGTGATGGAGGGGCTCAAAATGGTAGGGGAGGGTTTCCTTTTATAGCAGGGATGCTAGGGTTGGGAGGTGTTTAGCCCGTTTTCGAGACATACGATCTCGATCGGACGACTCCGGACGTGGAGGTCGTGTAGGTGGGCTGTGTAGGAGGGGTTGGGCCAAGAATAGAGGGAAATGGTGCGGCTTGTGACAGAGTTTAATCAACCAAAAACGTCTGCGGTTTGACAAGCTATAGTGCCGCTATAGGTTTAACGGATCGGTTACCAAACACACTCCGATTGGGACGAAATTTCGCATGCGGCCTACCTACAGTATAATAAGACCGCGGGCCAACTTGCAAGCCAATATGAGAAAGTTTTATACACACTTTTAAAAACAATATTTAATGATTTTGGAGCGAGTGCGTGTGTGGTTGGTCCCGAAATGGTCAATGACAAAAACGGAGAGAACCGACGACTAACAACGGATGAAAATTTGAAAATATGATAGCAATAGAGTGCTGATGCAATGCGGATGATGCAATGATGAATGCGACAACCAATTAAATCACACAACAATGCTACCTCTTGAGCTTGCGTTGGTTTTTTCCCTTGAAGAGGAAATGGTGATGCAGCACAGTTGCAGTAAGTATTTCCCTCAGTTTTGAGAACCAAGGTATCAATCCAGTAGGAGTATCAAGATGAAGCATCGATGTACCTGCGCAAAAACAGCTAACTTGCACCCAACGCTACAAAGGGGTTGTCAATCCCTTCACGATTGATTGCAAGGTGAGATCTGAAGGCGGAAAGTGCAACAAAGTAAAAGTGTAGGGCTGTAAATATGATGTGAAGTAGACCCGGGGGCCATAGTGTTCACTAGAGGCTTCTCTCAAGATAGCAAATATTACGGTAGGTGAACGAATTATTGTCGAGCAATTGATAGAACCGCGCAAAGTCATGACGATATCTAAGGAATGATCATACATATAGGCATCACATCCGAGACAAGTAGACCGATACTTTCTACATCTACTACTATTAATCCACACATCGACCGCTATCTAGCATGCATCTAGTGTATTGAGTTCATGACAAACAGAGTAACGCCTTAAGCAAGATGACATGATGTAGAGGGATAAATTCATGCAATAGATATAAACCCCATGTTTTTACCCTTGATAGAAACAACACGATGCGTGCTTGGCTACCCTTCTGTCACTGGGTGAGGTCACCGCACGGTATGAACCCAAAACCAAGCACTTCTCCCATTGCAAGAATCATAGATCAAGTTGGCTAAACAAAACCCACAACTCGAAGAGAATTACAAGGATATGAAATCATGCATATAAGAGATCAGAAGAAACTCAAATAAGATTCATAGATAATCTGATCATAAATCCACAATTCATCGGATCTCGACAAACACACTGCAAAAGAAGATTACATCAGATAGATCTCCATGAAGATCATGGAGAACTTTGTATTGAAGATCCAAGAGAGAGAATAAGCCATCTAACTACTAGCTATGGACCCGAAGGTCTATGGTGAACTACTCACACATCATCGGAGAGGCAATGGTGTTGATGAAGAAGCCCTCCATATCCGAATTCCCCTCCGGCAGGGCACCATAACGTGCCCCAGATAGGATCTTGCGAAGATAGAAGCTTTCAGCGGCGGAAAGGTATTTTCTTGGATCTCTCCCGTGGTTTTGGATTTTTCGGGGATTTATAGGCGAAAGAAGTAGGGCAGACGAGCCAAAGGGCGCTTGTGGCCTCCCCTGGTGACCTCTGCCTTGGTTCTCACGCTCCCTGCGTATCTTCTGTTCTGGAAAAAAATCTTTTCGAAGGTTTTATTCCGTTTGGACTCCGTTTAATTATCTCCTCTGAAAAGGGTCAAAAACACGGAAAAAACAGGCACTTGCACTTGGCACTGAGTTAATCAGTTAGTCCCAAAAAAGATATAAAAGGCATACAAAACATCCAAAGTTTGACAAGATAATAGCATGGAGCCAGCAAAAATTATAGATACGTTGGAGACGTATCAAGCATCCCCAAGCTTAACTCCTGCTCGTCCTCGAGTAGGGAAGTGATAAAGACTGAATTTTTGATGTGGAATGCTACCTAGCATATTTGTCCTTTGTAACTTCTTTCATGTGACATGAATGTTCAGATCCGTAAGATTCAAAACAATAGTTTGCTATTGACATGAAAACAATAATACTTCAAGCAAACTAGCAAGGTAATCATGAACTTTCGAAATACCAAGGCCAAATAAAATTATCCCTACAAAATCATATAGTCTGGCTATGCTCCATCATCCCCACACAACTAATTTAAATCATGCACAACCCCGGTATTGGCCAAGTAATTGTTTTCGCACTCTTACTTTCTCAAACCTTTTTCAACTCTCACGCAATACATGAGCGTGAGCCATGGATATAGCACTATAGGTGGAATAGAGTGTGGTGGAGGTTGTGATACAAAAAGGAGGAGATGGTCACATCGACTCGGTGTATCAAAGGGCTATGGAGATGCCCATTAATTGATATCAATGTGAAAGAGTAGGGATTACCATGCAATGGATGCACTTAGAGCTATAAGTATGTGAAAGATCAAAAGGAGAACTAGTGGGTGTGCATCCAACTTGCTTGCTCATGAAGACCTAGGGCAATTTTGAGGAAGCCCATCATTGGAATATACAAGCCAAGTGATATAATGAAGATTCCCACTAGCATATGGTGCTGACAAAACAAGAGACTCTCAATCATGAAGAACATGGTGCTATTATGAAGAACAAGTGTGGAAAAGATAGTAGCATTGTCCCTTCTCTCTTTTTCGCTCTCTCTTTTTTTTGGGGGGGGGCTCTTTGGCCTCTTTCCTTATCTCTTTTTTTTGTGGGCAACTTTGGCCTTTTTTTATTATTTCCTCACATGGGACAATGCTCTAATAATGATGATCATCACACTTTAATTTACTCATAGCTCAATGCTTAGAACGATGAGGACTCTATAGAAAATGCCTCCGGCAGTGTACCGGGATGTGCAACGATCTAGCTTGGCGTATGACGTTGAAACATCTCGCTATCTATCTTACGATCATGCAACGGCAATATGAAAGTGACGGCACATGTCATGAGATGGAACGGTGGAAGTTGCATAGCAATATATCTCGGAATGGCTATGAAAATGCCATAGTAGGTAGGTATGGTGGCTGTTTTGAGGAAGGCATATGGTGGGTTTGTGCACCGGATAAAGTTGCGCGGCACTAGAGAGGCTAGCAATGGTGAAAGGTGAAAGTGCATCTATACCATGGACTCACATTAGTCATGAAGAACTGACATACTTATTGCGAAAGTTTTTATTAGTAATCGAAACAAAGTGCTAAACGCATACTCCTAGGGCAAGGGTTGGTAGGTGTTAACCATTGCGTGATCCCGACCACAACACAAAGGATGACAATCAATAAATCAATTATCCTCCGACTTCCTAACATAGCGGTTCACCATACGTGCATGTTACGGGATCACTAACTTCAACACAAGTATTTCTAGATTCACAACACCCTACTAACATAACTCTTAATATTACCAAATCCATGTCTCAGAACTATTTGAGTGGAATCAAACTTCTCTTTCTAATCAATGCACATGAAGATGGAAGTTTTATTGTATCCTCTTTGGGTGCCTATCACCTTTGGGACTACTTTCATAGCACAAGCCAACTACCAAGTTACTCAGAGAGATCACTCTCAAAAAGATATAAGTGAAGATCAAGAGTTCTTATTTCTCCAAAATATGACACCGACGTGCTCTAAAAGATCTAAGTGAAGCACTTAGAGCAAAGTTATCTAGCTCAAAAGATATAAGTGAAGCACATGTGAGCTAAATTGCCTAACTCAAAAGATATAAGCGAAGCTCAAAGAGTATCATAGCCAATTCACGATGAGTGCATGTCTCTCTCAAAAGGTGTGCAGCAAGGATGATTGTGACACAACAAAAATAAAAGACTCCTACTATACAAGACACTCCAAGCAAAACACATATAATGTGGTGAATAAAAATATAGCTCCAAGTAATGTTACTGATGGATTGAAGACGAAAGAGGGGATGCCTTCCCGGGGCATCCCCAAGCTTAGGCTTTTTGGTGTCCTTGATTTGGCTTGGTATGCCTTGGGCATCCCCATGCTTGAGCTGTTTCCACTCTTTATCCCTTTGTCCATGAGAACATCACCCAAAACTTCAAAACTTCACAACACAAAACTTAAACAGAAACTCGTGATATCATTAGCACAAGAAAACAAACTACCACCTCTTTAGGTACTGTAGCAAACTTGATTTATATTTATATTGGTGTTATATTACTGTATTCTCATGTTTCCATGGCTAATACCCCCCGATACTATCCATAGTTTCATCAATACAAGCAACCAACACAACAAAAACAGAATCTGTCAAAAACAGAATAGTCTGTAGCAATCTGTATACTTCATATACTTCTGGTACCTCAAAAATTCGGAACAATTACAACAGTTTGGGAAATTGGCATGTCAACCAGCAGCAAAAAGAATCAACTCAAAAGCTCTTTCTGGATAAAAATGAAAAATATTTCGTGAGCGAAAAGTTTTTGTCTTTTTCCAGCAGGATCAAACAACCATCACCAAACTAGTTATAAAGGTTTTACTTGGCTCAAACACAAAAAGAAACACAAAACACACAATCATAACAGAATTATGATGGTGTGGACGCAACAAAATAGAAAGCAAAAAAGCAAAGATAAATTCATTGGGTTGCCTCCCAACAAGCGCTGTTGTTTAACGCCCTTAGCTAGGCATAAGGTGATAGAATCACGTATCATCGTCTTTGGTGCTCAAACCATAAGTAGCCCTCATCATGGATTCATAATGCAATCTTATTTTCTTTCTAGGAAAATGTTCCATGCCCTTATTTAAAGGAAATTGAAATCTAATATTCTCTTCCTTCATATCGATGACAGCACCAATAGTCCTTAGGAAAGGTCTACCAAGAATGATAGGACATGTGGGATTGCAATCAATATGAAGCACAATGAAATCTACGGGTACATAGTTCCTATTTGCAATAATAAGAACATCATTGATCCTCCCATGGGTTTCTTAACAGTAGAATCCGCAAGATGCAAATTAATAGAGCACTCATCAATCTCATTAAAGCCTAGAACATCACATAAAGACTTTGGAATCGCGGAAACACTAGCACCCAAATCACACAAAGCATTCCATTCATAGTTGTTTATCTTGATTTTGATAGTAGTTTCCCACTCATCATGAAGTTTTCTAGGAATAGAAACTTCCAATTCAAGTTTCTCTTCAAGAAATTTTATCATAGCATCAACGATATGATCGGTAAAGGCCTTGTTTTGGCTATAAGCATGTGGAGAGTTTAGCATGGATTGCATCAAGGAAATACATTCAATCAAAGAGCAACTATCATAATTGAATTCCTTGAAATCCAAAGTAGTAGTTTCATTACTACTCAAAGTTTTGATATCCTCTACTCCACTTTCAATGCTTTTAGCATCAAGATAGATAGACTCCGTATCATTGGGGCGTTTTTCAACCAAGGTGGATTCATATCCAGCCCCATCATCATTAGGTTTGACACTAGAAAACAAGGATTCAATGGGAGTCACACCAAGCACTTTAAGATCTTCGTGATTCTCATCACGAGAACACGCCTTTTTAAGCCATTCATGTCTAGCACGAATTTGGGCGGTTCTTTCTTTACTCTCATTCATGGAAACACGCGTAACTTTCAAAGTTTCATCCATATTGATCTTGGGAGGAGCACATCTAACTTTCAAAGCATCAATATCAATAGACATTCTATCAACGCTCCTAGCCAATCATCAATTTTGAGTAGTTTTTTTTCTATGGACGCTTGAAAATCTTTTGCGAGTTAATAAACTCTTTGATATTACTCTCTAGATTAGAGGGTAATTTATTGTAATTTCCATGAGCATTGTTGTAGGAGTTGCCAAAGTTATTAGAGGGATTACTAGGAAAAGGCCTAGGAATATAGTTTCCTCTAAAAGCATTGTTGTTGCCAAAATTATTCCTACCAACAAAATTAACGTCCAAGCTCTCATTGCTACTATCAATCAAGGAAGACAAGGGCATATCATTTGGATCTAAAGGATCACCTTTACTAGCAAACAATTTCATTAACTCATCCATCTTAGCACTCAACGAGTTAATTTCTTCTATAGCATGTACCTTTTTACTAGTAGGAGCCTTTTAGTGTGCCACTGAGAATAGTTTGTCATCATATTGTCTATGAGTTTTGTGTCTTCTCCTAATGTGATTTCCATGAAGGTTTCACCGCAGGCGGAGTCCAAGATATTTCTAGAAGCAAAATTCAAACCAGCGTAGAAGATTTGTATAATCATCCAAAGACTCAAGCCATGAGCGGGACAATTTCTAATCATCAGTTTCATTCTCTCCCAAGATTGTGCAACATGTTGATGATCAAGTTTCTTAAAATTCATGATATCATTACGGAGAAAGATAATCTTAGCCGGCGGAAAATACTTGGATATATAAGCATCTTTGCACTTGTTCCAAGAATCAATACTATTTTTGGGCAAAGATGAAAACCAAGTTTTTGCTCGATCTCGCAATGAGAACGGAAATAGCTTCAATTTAATCACATACTTATCCACATCTTCCTTAATTTGCATATCGCAAAGCTCAATGAAGGTATTAAGATGGGATGGGGCATCTTCACTAGGAAGGCTGGAGAATTGCTCTTTCATAACAAGATTCAGCAAAGCAGCATTGATTTCATATGATTCCGCACTAGTGGCGGGAGCAATTGGAGTACTAATAAAATCATTGTTATTAGTATTCGAGAAGTCACAAAGTTTGGTGTTTTCAGTCATGGTGACTTCAGCAAGCAGACAAGCACACAAGCGAACAGAAAGCAAGCGAAAGAAAAGGGCGAACGAAAAAGGCAAATATTTTTGTAAATTTTTGTTTTTCAGAAGTGGGGGAGAGGAAAACGAGAGGCAAAAAAGTAAATGCACGAGATGATTTTGCGACACTTACTTGGATAAGCTTCACTTGATGCTCCCCGGCAACGGCGCCAGAAATTCTTCTTGCTACCTCTTGAGCTTGCGTTGGTTTTTTCCCTTCAAGAGGAAAGGGTGATGCAGCACAGTAGCAGTAAAGTACTTCCCTCGGTTTTGAGAACCAAGGTATCAATCCAGTAGGAGTATCAAGATGAAGCACCGATGTACCTGCGCAAAAACAACAAACTTGCACCCAACGCTACAAAGGGTTTGTCAATCCCTTCATGATTGATTGCAAGGTGAGATCTGAAGGTGGAAAGTGCAACGAAGTAAAAGTGTAGGGCCGAAAATATGATGTGAAGTAGACCCGGGGCCATAGTGTTCACTAGATACTTCTCTCAAGTTAGCAAATATTACGGTGGGTGAACGAATTACTGTCGAGCAATTGATAGAACCGCGCAAAGTCATGACGATATCTAAGGCAATCATCATACATATAGGCATCACGTCCGAGACAAGTAGACCGATACTTTCTGCATCTACTACTATTAGTCCACACATCGACCGCTATCCAACATGCATCTAGTGTATTGAGTTCATGACAAACAGAGTAACTCCTTAAGCAAGATGACATGATGTAGAGGGATAAATTCGTGCAATAGATATAAACCCCATCTTTTTACCCTTGATGGCAACAACACAATGCGTGCCTCTCTACCCCTTATGTCACTGAGTGAGGTCACCGCACGGTATGAACCCAAAACCAAGCACTTCTCCCATTGCAAGAATCATAGATCAAGTTGGCCAAACAAAACCCACAACTCGAAGAGAATTACAAGGATATGAAATCATGCATATAAGAGATCAGAAGAAACTCAAATAAGATTCATAGATAATCTGATCACAAATCCACAATTCATCGGATCTCGACAAACACACCGAAAAAGAAGATTACATCGGATAGATCTCCATGAAGATCATGGAGAACTTTGTATTGAAGATCCAAGAGAGAGAAGAAGCCAGCTAGCTACTAGCTATGGACCAGAAGGTCTATGGTGAATTACTCACGCATCATCGGAGAGGCAATGGTGTTGATGAAGAAGCCCTCCGTATCCGAATCCCCCCTCCGGTAGGGCACCAGAACGTGCCCAGATGGGATCTTGCGAAGACAGAAGCTTGAGGCGGCGGAAAAGTATTTTTGTGGATCTCTCCCATGGTTTTTTATTTTTCGGGGATTTATAGGCGAAAGAAGTAGGGCATACGAGCCACAGGGGGGCCACAAGCCTGCTAGGCGTGGGCCCCCCTGACCGCGCCTAGGGGGCTTATGGCCGCCCTTGGTGGCCTCTGCCTTGGTTCTCACGCTCCATGCGTATCTTCTGTTCTGGAAAAAATCTTTTCGGAGGTTTTATTCCGTTTGGACTCCGTTTAATATTCTCCTGTGAAAAGGGTCAAAAACACGGAAAAAACAGGAAATGGCACTTGGCACTGAGTTAATAAGTTATTCCCAAAAAAGATATAAAAGGAATACAAAACATCCAAAGTTTGACAAGATAATAGCATGGAACCAGCAAAAATTATAGATACGTTGGCGACGTATCACACGACAATGGAATAAAAGGGTAATCTTGTGGAGCGTCGGTTCCGGGCTGTTACAATGGTGAACCCCTCCGTGATAGGTTAGTCCCAAAAAAATGATATAAAGTTGCTATAAAATGATTATAAAACATCCAATAACAATAACATAACAAGATGGAACAATAAAAAATTATTGATACATTCAAGACGTATCAACTGCGCACCTACGATGGAGCATTAAATGCAGACCATGGCACTGGTGGAGTGAAACGACTCTTCATGGACGTGCAACTCAAAAAGCACAGTGATGCCAATCAGTAGAGAGCCATCCCCTACGCCTTCCCCAGAAAAAGGAAATTGCGAGAGCGGTGCTCAAACTACTATTCCCTTCACTTGCAATCCATCCATTGAACCCATCTTCTTATTTCTCGTGCAGCACAAAGCACTTCGCCTCCATGCCGCTCCGCGTGCGCTTCTCATCGGTCCCGCATCCTCCACTTAGCCATGGCCATGAAGAAAGCCGACAATGAAGCAAAAAAATAGGAAGCCTGCTATGGCCAAGCTTCGGAGCGAAAACAATGTCTTCACGTTCGTGCTGGCAGCTTTGGATCTCACCACCAAATACACATAAGTTTTGTCGAAGGAGGCCAAAGACCATGAGGCCACATATATTCTTCCACGAACTATCTCCCCATCTAATGATAAGTATTGTTTAGTGATAATTGTGATCTGCGTTGGGTTTTCCGTGAAGAGGAACGGGTAATTGCAGCACAATACGAGTATGTATTTCCCTCAGTTAAGAAACCAAGGTTTATATTGAACCAATAGGAATATCAATCCTCAACCGTCTTGAGTGGCCGCACAAAAAAGAGCAAACGACTTGCACCGAACGCGGGCAAGAGGGTTGTCAATCCCCTTGATCTCGTTATTTGCAAGCGAAGAGGTGCATATATAGTTCTAAGTTGCAACATAAAAAGAATACAAATAAAGGCAACAAGGCAAAGAAAAGTTGTGTGAATATATAAGAGAATAGACCTGGGGGACATAGTGTTCCCTAATGGTATCTCTCATAAAAGCAACATACGATGGGTAAAATAATTACTGTTTGGAATTTGATAGAAAAAGAATTTGACAGAAAAGCAGATAGTTATGCGAATTTCACGGCAGTGATCATGTGTCTATAGGCATCACGTCCATAAGCAAATAGGCCAACTCTTGTCTACACCTACTACTATTACTCCACTTCAAGAGCACTTCTATGCATGCCTCTCTACGTATTAAGTTCATGACAAATAGAGTAATGCTTGGAGAACAATGACATCATGTAGACAAAGTAAACTCAATTAGTATGAATAAACCCCATCAATTTATCCTTAGTAGAAACAACACAAAGGCGTATCTTGTCCCCTTCTGTCACTGGGATATAGAAACCCATCAAGTTGAACCCACTACAACACACCCCTCTTATTTAAGAAATATCAAGATACTTGGCCAAAGAAATTCAATAGATCATAGAGATTTATGAAGCTATGATGATCGTGCAATTAAGAATCATAATAATTTGAGAGAAGACTCAAATACTTTTCATGAATAACCTCAACATAAACCCACAATTCGTTGGATCCCAAGAAATCACCATACAAAGTATTACATCAGATCGATCAAAGTGAAGATGTAATGACCATTGTATTCAAGATCAAGCAAGAGAGATATAACCATGTAGGTACTAACTACACACCCATAGGTCTGTGGTGAACTACTCACACATCATCACGAGGGCAATAAGGTTCATGAAGAGGACCTCCTTGATCGATCCTCCCCCGGCAGGGTGATGGAACGGATCACCAGATGGGTTCACCTTGGACCAGAGACTTGCAGAGGAAGAAAAAGTGTTTCACAATCTTCCTTAGAGCTTTTGGAATATATGTGAATTTATAGGACAAAGAACAGAGGTAGATGGGCCACCAGGAAGGGGCAAGCCATCATGGCATGCTGACCCCCCTGATCGCGCCCTATTGGCTTGTGCCTCCCTCGTGTGGTCTTTGATCTTCTCCCTAGGCTTCCATGTTTTCTTTTAGTCCAGAAAAAACATAAAAAATTCGGAACAATTGGGCTTCGTTTGGTACTGTAAACTTGAAAAGTAAAAAAAACACGCAGAGAACAACAACTGGCACGAGGCACTAGGTCAATAGGTTAGTGCTCAGAAGTAATATAAATTGGTAAATTATTAGTCAAATAGTATCCTAGAATGATAATATAATAGCATGGAACAATCAAAAATTATAGATACGTTGGAGACATATCAAGCATCCCCATGCTTAATTCCTCATCGTCCCCGAGTAGGTAAATGATAAAAACGGAATTTTAGATGTGACATGCTACCCAATATGTAATCTTTTGCATGTATGCTCAGTGAGAATTAACAAACATCAACCTAATAATATTTATAAGCACAAGCAACAAAATCATAAATCTTTCGAAGTATACGATCCTAAAAGAATGTTTATCCCAATTCATCTTATCATATTATCAAGGAATGGCTCCGTCTTCACCACATTAATACAAATGTCAAGCACCATGGTGTCCAAGTCATGCAATTGGATCATACTTTTTCAATGTGCATCAAATTTTTATTCTTCACACAATACGTGAGCGTGAACCATGGACATAGAATAAGGGTGAAATATAATATGGTGGTAGGTATAAAAGGGGTAAAAAGTGGAGAATATAGTGTCACATATACTAGGCGTAAGCACGATCTATGGAGATGCCCATAGGTAGATGTCAATGCAAGGAGTAGCGATTGCCATGCAAATTACACTCTAGAGCTATAAGTGTATGAAAGCTCAATGTATTAAAAGTGGGGGTGTGCGTCCAACTTGCTTGCTCATGAAGACCTCGAGCATTTGAGAAAGCCCGTCATTGGAATATACAAGCCAAGTTTATAATATTGGAAAAGTGATTCCCACTATCATATGAAAATGACATATCATGAGACTCTCTATATGAAGAACAAGGTGTCAATTTGAGGCATAAGTGTGGTAAAGGATTGTAGCAAAGTCCCTTCTCTCTTTTTCTCTCGTTCATTTTTTCATTTCATTTCATTTTTTTTATTATGGTGGGCTCATTTGGCCTCCCCCATTTTTATTTTCTCACTGGGACAATGCTCTAATAATGATGATCATCACACTTTTATTTTCTTACAACTCAATGGAAACTTGATATGAAGAACTATTAAGCAATATGACTCAATGTGAATGCCTCTCGCAGTGTACCAGGATGTTCAATGATCTAGCGTGACATGTATCATCTATATAATGAACGGTGGCTTTGCCACAAATTCTATGTGAGCTCTATATGATCATGCAAAGTAATATGATGATGAACGAACTTGTCATATGATGTAACAGTGGAATTTGCATGGCAATATATGTTGGAATGGCTATGGAAATGCCATGATAAATAGTTATGGTGGCTGTTTTCAGGAAGATATAGGAAGGCTTATGTGTGATAGAGCGTATCGTGCCACGGGGTTTGGATGCACCGGCGAAGTTTGCACCAATCCTTGAGGTGAGAATGGGCAATGCACAATACCGAAGAGGCGAGAAAAATATGAGGATGTGAGATTGTGTATGTCCATGGTTTCACATTAGTCATGAAGTCATATACTTATTGCAAAGTTTTATTAGTTTTATCACAAATCAAAGAACTAGTCGCATGCCCCGAGGGAGGGGGTTGGGAGGACTTAACCATCACGCGCCTCCGACCCGGGACATCACTAGGATTTTAACGAGGAATAGTAATGCTTACACATCCCCACCATGCCTTTTTAATAGTCAGACAAACAAGAAATTAACACCTCTCATTACTGGTACTTCTACAAATAAACAATTATGCACTCACACGTTTTTCATATTACCACATCGATATCATTAACCCACAATTTCTCTTTAGGTGCTACATGATGGTTTTGATTATCACTCATTGAATACCTATTATTTTTGGACTAGCCTTATGACCCACGCAAATTACGTTACTATTTATTAACTCTCATACAAATATAAGCGAATAACAAGAGTGCAAATATTTCTATAAAATGTGTACGCCACCGTGCTCATTATGATATAAGTGAAGTACTTGAGCAACTACTAAGCTCAAAAGATACAAGTGAAGTACTTGAGCAACTGCTAATCTCAAAAGATATAAGTGAAGTACTTGTGAACTGCTAAGCTCAAAAGATATAAGTGAAGCACATAAAATATTCCAACAGATCATGATGAAGGTGTATCTGTCTCAAATAAGTGTGTCCAGCAAATTATGATTTTGGGAAAATAAAAATAAAAGCAAACTAAAGCAAACGACGCTCCAAGCAAAAGTCATATCATGTGCGAATAAAAATGTAGCTCCAAGTGACGTACCGATGGATTGAGACGAAAAAGGGGATGCCTTCCGGGGCATCCCCAAGCTTAGACGTTAGAGTCTTCCTAGAATATTACCTTGGGGCACCTTGGGAATGGCCAAGCTTAGGATCTTGCCGCTCCTTATTACTTTGTCCATCGTGATAACACCCAAAACTTGGAACTTCAATCACACAAAACTAAACAAAACTTTGTTAGATTCGTTAATATAAGCAATATATCAAATACTTTAGGTATTGTTATAAATTGATACATATTTCACTATTGCATAATAGGTACTGTATTCTAACTTCTGCATGGCTTATACATCCCGATACAATCCATAGTATCATCAAAATAGTCAGACTATGCAAGCAAAAATAGAATATGTCTAAAACAGAATAGCGTGTAATGATTTGTAAAGAACCCATACTTATGTAACTTGAAAAATTCTGAACAATTAGGATGACCTGAGGAACTTATACAGAAATACTTCTGTCGGCGATGCTAGGTCGACACCTATGGGAATCAACATGAAACCCTTGTGATCGTAGGGCGGGGAATGGTGACATCAAGAGCAGAGCTAACGATCACCATCCGGCAAGTCTTTTTACCCAGGTTTGGGCCCCTCACGCGTAAAACCCTACGTCCTGCTTGTGTGGTTGTATTAAGCGCTTTGTTGTTGATTGTTACAGTGACTGTTGATAACCTTCTTCTGGGACAATGTCCAAAGAGTCTAACCCTTTTTGTAAATGAGCTAAGGGCCTCCTGTTATAGGCAAAGGGGTCACCTACAGTGCTCGGTGGTAGGTTCACGAGAAGTTATAGTGAACCTAGAGCGGTGCTTATCCATCTACCACTGTCAGGTGCATTAAATGAATGTCTTGTCCTTGTCAGCTATGTGTTGGTGGAGACACGTATCCAGTTGTTTCAACACCTGGAGGCTAAGCTGGCACATGCGGAATTCGCTGGAACTTGGGGGTGGTGGCACTGTGGCAAGGGTGGTCGCCCTCCAGTGCCTAGCCCCGTCATCCCGGCAAGGGAGGTTGCCGGGGCCTTGGGTTTTCATCACGGCAAGGAAGCTTGCCGGGGGCTTCGGTCGTCATCCCGGCACGGGAGGCTTCCCGAGGTCTTATACTTGATGACCTCATCAAGCCCACCAAATGGGCGTGGCCTTGGTCATCTTGCCGGCAAGGTAGGCTTGCCGAGGCCTTGATTGTCTTGGGGGATCCATCTTGTCTGGGTCCTGCCATGTCCTGCCGGAACGGGCCCTTTGCGCCTGTTCACAAGTGTGGGGTACTAGGGACCCCAGTCAATAGTGCATCGACAGGAGCCCTCGGACCTAGGCCACACACGCATGTGAAGCGTTGTTGGGCCAGGCCCAAAGAGGTGCATGGGCTTTCATGGTTGAATCTGCCGGCGGTTGCATTTCCCCACGTCGCGCATCGGATGAGCGGAGTGGGAGGTCGTGCGCGGACTGGCCTCTCCGCCTCCTGAAACGCCTCTGCCACGCACGTGGCATGCGCAGTTATGAATGGACATGTGGCAGATGTGGCCTTGAAAGCCACAGTAGTGGTTGGGCCCGCCCGTGCATGCATTGGTGCAGCAGGGCGGTTCTTTGTTCCCCCGTGAACTCGATCGATTGGGCGTGAGGGGTGGTGGCTTTTGGAGCAAGGGAGGCTAGCCCCCGCGCCCCGTCCTAAAAATTGGGAGGGTTTGCGAGGGGTTTTGCCACTCAACTCATTCTCAATCCACCAACTCCTCAACCTTGGTCTTTAGAATCTTATTCTATCTGCGGGTGGCACTCGCCCCTAACAATGGTTAGGGGACGGGGTCGGCCACCGTCGGCCGCCAGGGCGGTGAGAGGATCCCGTTCGGATCATGCCACAGCTTCTGGGGGTGCCGCGGCGGAAGATGGCCCGAGCGCCCGCGGTGGAGGAAGGGCGAGGGGCCGCGATCGTCATGGAGGTCGAGGTCGGCGGAGGCAGAGCACTACTCCAACGCCTCTGCCTTCCCCGGAGCTTGATCCTGAGGCGGTCCTCCATGTTGCTTTAGGGGCCCCCGCGTGTGCTTCTCGGCTGTTGCGAAGGTCGCTCGAGCGGCATTGAGAGCTCTGCTTCGAGCGACGGCAATGAGGGGGACGACGATGGTGACGGTGCTGGGCCTAGTCCCAAGCCTGGGGGAATTGAATCGGATGGCGATTCCCTTGCCGGGATTGAGTGCTTTCTGCACTGACGCGGCCCGGTCACACCCCTCCCTCGCCTCGGAGGGGGATCTCAACCGGATCCGTTGCCCCCTTCTTGCGGCTTGACAAGGCCAAACCCGCTTCCGTCGGTACAACGCTGGGGGAGCCAGCGTGGATGTACCGCGGGCCTTGCCGCGCCTTGTCTTCATGAACTCCAATTCCTCCGCGTAGGTTGATCCTCATCAAAAGACAGAGTCTTTAGGTTAGGATAACAACGCTTTGTAAGTGGAGACAAATGTATCCATTCAAATGAATGAAAAGACTATTTTCCCCTTTTTCGACTCTGTTCTTTGTATGATCCGCCTTGGCATAATCTGGGAGCTTGCCAGCAACTACGGGCAAGACTCCTTGCTGCGTTCAGTGCAACCATGGAAATCGCCAAGATTAGCTTGAGACGAAATCGGGTGCTATGTAGCCGCTTGCTGTGTTTATCAAGTTCGCAACTGTTTGAAGGCGCTCTGTGGCCGTTCAGGTCATTTGAATGAGTTCGAAACAAAGACAAGGTGCACTGATCTTTGGAAAGGTACAGTATGTGCAAACTCCACACAAAAAGATTGGAAACTTTCAAAGGGGAAGCACAAAATCTATCTACTTCAGATCTGAATCTCAAACTTAAAAACTTATCTGTTCGCGCGTGGGTTGCATGGCGCTTGAGTCTTTTGCCAGGGCGTCAGAGCCCTCGGCAAGCAGGGAATCACTGCTCCTGGCAGCCTTTTCCTCTAGCAAGCTCTTCTTGCCGATGGTTTGCGACCGTCGTTTGGATGAAAAGCTGGCCAGGGTGTAATCCCTTTGCTTTTCTCTTGCTAGGCTGTGCTTGCGGAGCCCCCGAGCGCGTCTTTGGGTGACGATGCAACACTCGCACTGGAGTGCGCGCCGGGGCTTCGGGACCGTGTGGCGCATCCTCAACGACTATGCATCACTCCGCGGAGGTGCGTCCGCCGGAGTATGTGCCGAGGCCTCTGTGAAGCGCCCACGCACACCCTTGACAGATGCGCGTCAGCCCCGAGCGACGCAACGTCCTGACGGCGCCGCCTTTGGAGCCTCCACCTCCCTGTCCTGCGCTCGTGCAGGCCTTGGGGAGCCATAGCAAAACAGAGCATCCGCCGCGGTACCCCGTTTCCGGGGGAACGCGGCGTAGCGCCAAAACTTCGAAGAATCCGGTGCTGAGTTTGCTCTGATTCACGGACAACTCCGCATCCCCTACCTGGCGCGCCAAAGATGTCGGCGATGCTAGGTCGACGCCTATGGTAATCAACGTGAAACCCTTGTGATCGTAGGGCGGGGAAAGGCGACGTCAAGTGCAGATCTAACGATCAGCACCCGACAAACCTTTTAACCCAGGTTCGGGCCGCTCACGCGTAAAACCCTACATCTTGCTTGTCTGGTTGTATTAAGCGTTTTGTTGTTGATTGTTACAGTGACTGTTGATAACCTTCTTCTGGGCCAATGTCCAAAGAGTCTAACCCTTTTTGTAAATGAGCTAAGGGCCTCCTTTTATAGGCAAAGGGGTCACCTACAGTGCTCGGTGGTAGGTTCACGAGAAGTTACAGTGAACCTAGAGCGGTGCTTATCCATCTACCGATTTTAGGTGCATTAAATGCACGTCTTGTCCTTGTGAGCAATGTGCTGGTGGAGACACGTATCCAGGTGTTTCGACACCTGGACGCTGCGCTGACGCATGTGGAATGTGTTGGAACTTTGGAGCGGTGGCACTGTGACAAGGGCGGTCCCCTCAAGTGCCTAGTCCGTCATCCCGTCAAGGGAGCTTGCCGGGGCCTTGGGTCTTCATCCCGGCAAGGAAGCTTGTCGGGGGCTTCGGTCGTCATCCCGGCAAGGAAGGCTTGTCGAGGTCTTGTACTTGATGAGCTCATCACGCCCACCAAATGGGCGTGGTCTTGGTCATCCTCCCGACAAGGCAGGCTTGCCGAGGCCTTGATTGTCTTGGGGGATGCATCTTGTCTGTGTCCTGCCATGCCCTGCCGGCACGGGCCCTTTGCGCCCGTGCACAAGTGTGGGGCACTAGGGACCCTAGTCTTTAGTGCACCGACAACTTCATAGAAAGTGAGCTTTAAAATCAGAGAAATTCTACAATGGACGTCAATGTTTTTGTTTTTGCACCGTATCAATGTATTATATAATTAAAACAAGAGACAAACAAGCTATTACGTTTGTCCACATTGACTAAATTATCTCGAGCGTTAATTTTAAATATTAACGGTCAAGAATTTAAAGATATAGCATTACATACAAATAAAATCATGCACAAACAATTTGACATGTCACGTATGTCATATACAAATAAAATCATGCACAAACAAATAAAGGCATATACATGCCTTTTGCATGTCACGCACAACATTATAAAGTAGTACTGTTTAAAAAAAGTATGTTTGCCATTGCATGATAGGGGCTGCGAACTACAAGGAATATTTTGTTCAAAAAAGAGGAAGATTTCTTAAAAAAAACTAAAAGGAAGAGTCCGGCCATCCTAAAAGGTGTACTGTCCGGGTAGAAACTACCTACGACGGTGTCATCAATGATTATAGTATATATTAATCGGTCCTGATCTTTTTTCGGAAGTTAAAAAAAAGACAGTGCTCTAAGCCGGTGTCGCCCAAACTTTCGGTCGGCCGCACGCGAGCCGCACTATCCATCAGCCGCCACGCGTCCGCACCGTTAGATCTATCCATGCAACAAATATTCTTCAATGCAGTAAATTTTAACCACGACGCAACAAATTTTCATATGGTTGAAAAAAATATGGTTGTAACAGAAAAATATCAATGTAATCGTAGAAAAAAACGACGATGATGATGCGTGGTAACAAAATAGAAAAAGGATTGTAGCAAAGCAATCCGGTGAACTCGGATTGCAACTCTCATGAACGTGGATGCAACTTTTTTACTGAACGGTTGCAGCAAAAAATGATGCTGGTTGTAGCAAAAATTAACACGGTTGTAGCAAAAGTAAAAAACACCGATTGTAACGAAAAAACCGACGAACTGAAGTTGCAACCAAACGTATGTGCAACTTTTTTATTGAACAAATATAGCAAATAAAAAACGCTTATAGCAAATATGAACGTTGGTTGCAATAAATTTAAAAAAAATTGCATGCCTAATCAACGGTGTGCGCGGGTCGCGTGCGGCCGGCGGAACGGTTCGGCCGACGCATCGGCCAGAAACGTTTACCTAAAAAAAGTTAATATGGACTCCTCAATAGTGCTTCACGTTAACACAACAGTGCTTCCTCTACCAAGTAAAAAATGTACAAGTACATCTAGAAAAATAGATAGGTACGTATATAGCATTTTATTTACATTTGTGCGGGTAGTACATAACACAGTCTGAGGCAAATAAATTACCAAAATATTTTTATTAATAATAAAGTACAGCTACAATAGGAGGATTTGTTGCCAATAATAGGATGTGACAAATCAGAACTGGACTGCCTAGAATCAAAATAAACGAACATCTAAGTGCCAACAATCTATATTTATATTGCAGCAATAAGATATAAAATGTACATGCAAAATAAAATTACACCATCAGTTTCCCAAATATAAGGTGTGAACAAAACATACAATAATTATTTTAAGTTCTATACCGTACTAAATGTAAAAGTATGAGGACCGGACATGTAAGAATAGTAATAACATGACAAAAATAACATATATGTCATGTTCAAATTTATTCTACGAGTTCTGTTAAATAGTAAACATTAATGATACCTTGCTCCTTAAAAAATACTATATGTGAAAAGTTAGATGTGATGATAAAATCAGGAGTAGAGACTATGCAATAAAAATATTAGCATGACTTTGATAGGGACATTAAAATAGATTGTGAAATAATTATTCTATTGACCCATTTCCTTGGAATATAGTTATTGACAACTTTCATCAATATTTCGGCACATGAATATACCATTGTATAGATAAATATGATCAAATAATAATTAGCATAGAAGGGCAAATTAATACCCAGAAAAATATTAAACATGAAATTATGTTATAAATTTACAGGCTTGAATGAGCGAACACAACGTTTAATGATGAGGCGTAGTTAAGAAGAAGAAACCATGTTCACATGTAAGATATCAATGTGTAGATTTTGGTCTTGGTTGAAGTTTATTTATAGTTTTTGAAACAAATTATAGCTAGTTATGCCTACATTGGCGTCATTGCAAACCAAGGGTGTATTCATATGAAAAAAAGTATTTTTTTTATCAGGAGACCCAAACAAAATCTAATATAGCATGTGTACGTACATGTTGAAAATCTAGCCGCGCAAATGCGCGGGTCACACTGCTGGTTGTACTTATCATACAAGTCACCTCAAAGGCTTTACTTTGCAAAAAAACTAATTTAAACATAAAAACACAATCATTACAGAGGCAATAATCATGTCATCACATCAAAACAGAAATGAAAAAGCAAAAATTAAGATAACTATTGGATTGCCTCCGAACAAGCGTTATTGTTTTATATCCCTAGCTAGGCATAGTGCATATGATCAAGTGTTGTCATATTTGACACTCAACCCATAAGTTGCCCTCATGATAGATTCATAAGTTGGATTGACTATATTCATAGGGAAGTGTCCCATCCCTTTATTTAATGGAATTGGAACCTTACGTTTCCCTCTTTCATATCAATAATTGCACCTATAGATTGTAGGAAAGGTCTTCCAAGTATTAGTGGACAAGTTAGATTGCAATCAATATCAAGCACAATAAAATATATAGGTACATAATTCTTATTTTGAATGAAGAGAACATCATTAATTCTACCTAAGGGTTTCTTAATGGTAGAATCCGCAAGATGCAAAGGAACACTCTTGAATATTAGTGAGACCAAGCACATCACAAAGGGATTTATGAATTGTTGAAACACTAGCACCAAGGTCACACAACGCATTGAATTCATATTTATTTGTATTTACTTTGATAGTAGGTTCCAACTCATCATGCAATTTTCTAGGAAGAGAAACTTCAAGTTGAAGTTTCTCATCATAATCTTTTATCATTGCTTCCATTATATGATTAGTGAAAGCTTTTTTTTGTTCATAAGAATTGCGTGATCTAATAATGGTTTCTAACAAGAAAATACATTCTAATAAAGAGCTAATTTCATAATTAAAGTCCTTGTAATCCAAGATAGTGGCACAACACTAGTTAAAGTTTTGACCTCTCCAAACCCACTTTTTTGAGTTTTAGCATTAGAATCATCACCCTCTAAGCAAACGGGATGCTCTCTAGCTAAAGTTTACTCATCTACATTCCCTTTATCATTTATATTCATAGAAGTAAATAAGGATTCAATAGGAGACGTGCCAATCATTTGAAGATCTTCATCCTGATTTCGGTAAAAACCGAGTGGGAAAGCTTTTTCTAGGAATTCCAGCTTAGACTTCAGCTTAGCGGTCCTATCCTTGATATCATTAATAGATATTTTGATGGATTTAGTAGTCTAACTAAAAACATTCTTGGGTGGCAAAGCTTTACTTTTAAGAGTTTCTACATGAAGAGCAATTCTATCCATGTTCTGAGCCGAAGTGTCGATTGTATGCAGCTTTCCTCTACCATAGTATTGATTTTTTTTAGAATTAATGAATTATTTAATGCTGTTTTCAAGATCAGAGGATAACTTATTATTATTGGTATAAGGATTTCCACAAGATTAGCCATAAGAGTTGCCATAACCATTACAAGGATTACCAGGATATGGCCTAGAAGTGAAATTACCCCTATAGGCATTGTTATTAAAGTTATTTCGCAAGATAAAATTTACACAAATGGCATTATCATTTTTCTCAATCAAAGTGGACAAGGGCATGTCGTTAGGATCAACATGAGCATTTTTATTAGCAACCAAATTCATGAGAGCATCCACTTTTTCACTCAAAGTAGCGATTTCCTCAATAGAATTTACCTTCTTACAAGTTGGATTTCTTTCGATATGACATTGAGAGTAGTTGGTCATGTCGGTCCCCGAGAACCGGCGGTACCCAGGCCTGTCGGCATGCGGACCTAGGTGCAACGCGCTACACAGGCCTGGTTTGGCCCATCGGCAAGCCCAACGAGGAAGATCCTTGCGACGGCCTGATACGTCCCAAACGTATCTATAATTTCTGCTTGTTCCATGATCTTTTGGGTGACATTGTTATATGTTTTGCTACACTTTTATATCATTTTACACATATTTGGACTAACCTACTAACTTAGTGCACCTAGTGCCAGTTACTGTCTGCTGATGTATATTTTCCACGGGCTTTTACCCAACTTTCCGAAGCACGAAAAATTCCTGAAAAAATATATAAAAAAATCAGCGAAACAGAAGCTTTCGGATCACTGAAGATGGGCCAGAGGGGGGCCAGGGGCCTCCCAGGCGGCCTGCTGGCACGGCGAGGCCCTAGGCCGCGCCAAGAGGTCGCCTGGGTGGGTCCCACCTCCTCATGTGCCGTCCTTTGGCCTATATTTAGAGTCTCGAGAGTAAAACCCTTACAAAAATTTTGGAATCGCGAATTTCTCCGTTGTTCCGCCGCCGCAGCGATTCAGATTGTTATGAGTTATATATTTGATTATCATGTTGTATTATGTTCCTTAGTGATTCATGCATGTTCTTCGTTGCTATTTATTGCTTTGGCCGAGTAGTAGATTGTAACTCCAAGAGGGAGCGTTATGCATGATTGTGGGGTTGATGCCCCTCGATGTCTAGCTTGAGTGACAAAAACATGAGACTAGGGGATGTGCTTGTTGCCACCAGGGAGAAAACAACGGTGCTTGTGACCACGGTTGCAAACATGAGACTAGTTGTCCGTTGCTTTGAGTTTACACTTTGGGTGGGGCTCGCAACTTAATACCGGCGAGATGTTCCGGATAGATATCTCAAGGTGGATGACTAGTAAGTAGATTCTGATGAATAAACATTCTACTTGTCTTGGCATAATTCCCATTACTATTGAACCTCTAACTATCAAGTAGCATAATTAGCATCGCGGTGCGATCATAATTCTGTCAATTGCCCAACTGTGATTTGTTACCCAAGCATAGTTGTTTATCGACTTTTGGGAGAGAGACATCACTAGTGAACATCATGTGACTCTGGTCCATATCACCATCATTGTTTACACCTCCATCATTTACTACTTTAATTTACTTTTCCGTTGGAATCACTATTACTTTACCGCTTGTGTTTTGATCCTTGGCAAATTACAAGGCCGAAGAGATTGACAACCTCTCTGTATGAGCAAAGTTATTTGTTGTGTGTGCAGGTCCACGTCTTCTGCTAACCAGGACAGGAGACACCTACTTGTTGAGCCTAGGAGTCCTTCTAGTCCGATTAACCTTACAGTCTCCGTGTAAGGGAAATCTGTTGCTAACTACATCTCCACCTTCCACTTGGGGTAACCAACGAGGGGCGAGAAGTATATCCATCAACTCGTCATCAAGCAAATTCCTGGCGCCGTTGCCAGGGACTCCAGTCTTCAAGATAGGGGATTTGCACGCTATCTGTTACCTTTGCTTTTTAGTCTTTTCTTTAGAGTCTCGTACCAAAAATGAAGAAAACAATAGTTGCTTTGTTCTTGATTGTTGCTACTGCTATGGGTTCCACTGAAAACACCAAGTTGTGTGACTTCACTACTCACAACAACAATGACTTTATCTGCACTCCTATTGCTGCTCGTGCCACTCAGGCCACGTCCTATGAGATTACAGATGCTTTACTGAACCTAGTTATGAAAGATCAATTCTCCGATGCTGGAGATGATGCTGCTTTGCACTTGAATAATTTTGTTGAGCTCTGTGATATGCAAAAATATAAAGAAGTATATGGTGATATTGTTAAACTTAAGTTTTTTTCCTTTCTCCTTGAGAGGAGGAGCCAAAGTGTGGCTTCAATCTTTGCCTAGGAATAACATAGATTCTTGTGATAAGTGCAAAGATGCTTTTATTGGGAAGTATTACCCACCTCCTAAGATTATCCAGTTGAGGAGTAACATTATGAATTTTAGGCAATTTGATAATGAACATGTTCCTCAAGCTTGGGAACGTATGAAATCTCTTGTTAAGAATTTTCCTACACATGGTTTGACTACTTGGATGGTTATCCAAACTTTCTATGTATAATTGAACTTTACCTCACGGAATCTGTTAGACTCGATTGCGGGAGGAACCTTGATGTCAACTACACTTGGTGCTGCCACAAAGCTATTTGATGAGATGATGAAAAATTATTCTCAATGGCACACCGAGAGAGCGCCAACAGGTAGGAAGGTAAACTCTGTTGAGGAGATCTCCTCTCTTAATGATAAGGTTGACATGATCATGACTCTACTTACTAACAAACTCCTGTTGATCCTCATGATGTTCCTTTAAATTCTTTGGATGCTCAAGAAAGAGAGCAAGTTGATGTTAATTTTATCTCTAGGAACAACTTTTATATCAATGCTTATAGGAGTAATTTTGGTAGCAATCCAAGACCGTTCCCATCGAACAACTATGGGAACAATAACAATTATCCTAGCACCAAAAACTCCACTTATGAATTAGAGAGCATGCTTAAGGATTTTATCACTTCTAAAAAAGCCTTCAACAAGAGTGTAGAAGAGAAACTAGAAAAATTATATAGTCTCTCTTTGAAGGTGGACAACATAGCTGATGATGTAGATATGCTTAAAATTAGAACTTCCCCACTTGAGGAAAGGAACACCACACCCATGAATGCTATCCAAGTCCAAATTAATGAGAACATAAGAATGCTAGCCAAACTTAAAGAGAGATGGGCTAGAGAAAAAGAAGAGGAAGAGAGAATTAAGAGCCTCCCTACACATACTACCATTGCTACTATACAAGTTGTTGAGGATCTCAAAACTTTTAGCACCCACCTAGTCTCAATGGACTTATTAATGGTGATGCTAATACCTCTACTATAGGACAAGAAGGTCCTTTGAATTTAGAGACTACCAAAAGAATGAGCTTAGATGACATTACTACCACTTTAATTAATGGTAGTACTCTTGATTTTGATAATTGTAGTTTCTCCGAAGTTATCACCTTTTTTGCAAATAATGGCTAAAGATCCCCACACTAGTACACTCAATATTGCCTTCACCGAGCATATTACCAATGCTCTTATCAAAGCTAGAGAGGAGAAGCTCAATCTAGAGACATCTATTCCTAGAAAACTAGAACACGGTTGGGATCATATGGTCAAAATTAAATTGAATAATATCTCTTGCTTTGCATTATGTGATGTTGGAGCTAGTGCTTCCGTTATGCCCAAAGGAATGTATGATATGCTTGATTGGAAAGCTTTTGATCCATGTTCTTTTGGTGTTCGTCATGTTGATTCTTCCATAAAGAAACCTTTAGGGAGAATTGATGATGTTCTTATTATTGTCAATGATAATTATGTCCCCATTGATTTTCTTATTATGGACATTGAATGTGATCCTTCATGTCCAATTATTTTGGGATGTCCTTTTCTCCGCACCGTTGGTGCTATCATTGACATGAAAGAGGGAATTATTAAATTTGAATTTACTATTAAAAAGGGAATGGAACACTTCCCTAGAAAGAAGATTAAGTTACTTTATAAGTCCGTTACTCGGGCAAGTTATTATTTTGGAGTTGATAACGCTTGATCTTCTTGCCTTATGCCTAGATCAAAGGCATAAAAGAAAGCACTTGTTGGGAGACAACCCAATTTGTTTTTACTTTCTGTTTTAGTGGTCTTGATGCTTGTTACTACTGTAGAGACATCATTGTACCTTTATTTTAAGCTTTGTGCCAAGTTATAGACTCCGATTGCAAGAAAGTTCAAAAATTATGACATGCTGTCCAGAAACAGATTCTGTCTGCTTGACGGAAAAATTCGCCAAAACTCAAAAGATAATATTTTGGATATGACTTTTTTGACAGAATGTTCTATATAATTGCCTTTCTATCATCTATTCTGAGTTTTTTGATTTGAGTTGCAGAAATGCCCCGAATAAATTATTTACTACATGTTGTTCAGTTTTTGACAGATTCTGCCATGTTTTGCGTTTTCATAATTTTGCACATCCTAAGCTTACTTTTTATTTGCGAAAACCTTTTGGTATTCATAAGAATTAGTATCTTTTCATGAAAATCATTATTGCCAGCAGGTAATGAATTATTTTATTAAGGGTACTAACCACTCTAATCAGGTTATGATGAGTTTCGTATTAAGGGAGTTTTCAAGTATGCGATGGGAGATGATGAAATAAGATACATGAGTGTCAAGCGCTCAAGCTTAGGGATGCCCCCGTGCATCCCAAGAAATATTCAAAGGAGACTCAAGCGTCTAAGCTTGGGGATGACCCCGTGCATCCCCTTCTCTATCAACAATCATCAGTTCGTCCATCTCCATGCTATATTTTTATCACTTCATATGATATGAGCTATGCTTGGAGCGTTGCGCTCTTTACTTTTTAGTTTGTTTTAGTTTTGCTTGTTGTTCATAAAAAGTCAGAACCTAGCCTACCTTGTTTGGGAGACACACACACTCCATTCCACTCTGGAGCACAACATAGGTTTTCATGCTTATCTTTTTCGTGCTTTCTTCATCTTTGCTTAGCTACTGTCATGCTTAGCTCTTAGTTTTCGTGCTTATATTTTTAAGAGCTATTATTTAGGTTGCTTCTGGAACTCTCTTGAGTTATCTTGTGTATCTTGTTTAGAGAGTTGGATCGTTGCACAGAGTTGTGTGTCTTGCATGAGTAGGTAATTGAGGTTGCTATTTAAGTATAGTAGTAACTTGCACTAGTTTTGAGGTATTGATTTCAGTAATGTTTGGACTATTGGTGCCAAGAGCTTCAGCCTATTAGTGATAGGTGTCGTATTTTGGGAAATCCGTGTGTTTTTCAATAACTAAAATTAGTTCAGAACTCTAGCTACTAAATTGATCGCTAACCTCTCGAGGGGTTGGAATATATAGAGTACCCTCACATTACCATGAGTCGAGGATGTGCACAAGGATAACCAAACCCCCAAACACTACTCCTCGGGGTACTTGTCTCTTTGTGAATTTCCTAACTAGATAGAGAGTTACATATAATAAGTGTATGAGTTCTTCGGACTAATGTGAGTATTCGATTGTTGGCACTTCCACCATCTATATTTTGCTAGCCTCTTCTGTATCGTGCATTGCCCTTTCTCACGTTGAGAGTTGATGCAAACTCCGCCGGTGCATCCAAACTCAGGCTGCAGGTGGAAGTGGGTTTAAGTGGGACTAACTTAGCCCACCCACTTATATTTCTTTAGTGGGATCTCATTGGACAGAGACAAAATTAATCGGGCTATCCCACTTAATCCATTGGAAGCCCACCTCGCCCTATTAAGCTTACCAACATCACTAGACGAGTGTTTCTGACCGCTCTCAACCTGCTGCAGTTTTTTCATCTCTACTTCTATTTCAACACGGATGAAAAGAGGGGGGCAGCTAGCTAGTCAAGGGCTCACGGCTGGACATGTTTGTGCCATCCCACAGAGCCGGATGTGTTGCTGAGACTGCCTGCTCTTCGCGGGCAACACCGACGGCACCATCAATCCTTCCGAGCGCTTCAAGGTGCAATGGTGCGTGCAGGGAGAAACTCAACTCCATGGACCTGCTCGAGTACATGGCGCCGGTGGCCGTGGTGCTGCTGGTGCCAGCAACGTTGATGATGGAGCCGGATGCGCTCGGCGCGGCGTCGGCGCTCGCCTGGGAGGACCCCAGCTTCGTGTGGATGCTGATCGGCAACTCCTCGCTGGTCTACCTGGTGAACCTGACCAACTTCCTCGTCACCAAGCACACCAGCCCGCTCACCCTCCAGGTTCGTCCTGCCAGCCATGGTGCTCTGTCTACTCATTGACACAACTCTTCAGATGAACACACACAAGTTGATGCTCACGCACCTTGTGCTTGGTCGGTCGTTGCAGGTCTTAGGAACGCGAAAGGGGCGGTCGCCGTCGTGGTCTCCATCCTGATATTCAAGAACTCGGTGACCGTCATGGGGATGCTGGGCTACGGGGTGACCATCGCCGGTGTGGTCCTGTACGGCGAGGCCAAGAAGAGGAGCAAGTGAACTGCACCGGCATGGGGAACAAGACCTCAGAAGATATGCTGACTGTCATAATGATCTTTCGCTGGAGCTCTGGCAGAGTCCTGATGGTGGGACGATGAAGATGAGCAACTCATTTGTATATTTATTGTTCATTCCTGCTCTTACTCCTTCGACCCTTCCCAGCGCTTCAAGGCCTATGGCTTCACCAACGCCGACGATCTCTTGCACTCTGTAGAACACTTCTTATGTGGGATCCCACTTAAACCCACTTAATCCATCTAATTTCTGGTGGGCTGTCCCTTAATGCCCATCAAGGAGCGGTGGGACTTAGTGGGATTGTGATGGGAGTCCCACCTCCAGTCCCACCTTCAGCCTGAATCCAAACCCATGACATCATATGCTCTGTCATACATAAGCCTCATTATATATTTCCTCAAAATAGCCACCATACCTACCTACTAAGGCATTTCCATAGCCTTTTCGAGATACATTGCCATGCAACATCCACCATCTCATGACTTGATCTTCATGTTATACATGCTTTTCCTTGATCATAGAGCCGCATACTAGTTGGGCCTTGCCCTTATTACTTCTAGATGACGCGCTAGTATCATTGCATATCCTGGTACACTGGCAGAGGCATACATTTGCATACATCATGATAGTTTTCACTTGTCCTTATATTGAGTACTCCTTATAAAGTTTGATGATTTTTCTTTTTATTCATGTAAAACATAGAGTGTTGCCCTTAAGTGAGGAAAAGATCCCAAAGAGGACAAACAAAAGATCCCAAAGAGGACAAACAAAAAATCCCAAAGAGGACAAATGAGAGATAGAAAGAAAGATCCAAAAAGGCCACACAAAAATAAAAAGAAAAGGAGAAAAATAAAAATAAAAATAAAAAGAAATAAATAGAGATAAGGGGGCAACATTACTATTCCTTTTGAAAGATCCACACTCGTACTCCATTGTTATATTTGTAATACATAGAGATTATCATTCATGCATAACTATGTGGGGACCCTTACACTATAGAACTTGGTTTGCATATTCCAATGATGGGCCTCCTCAAATGAGCTCTAGGTCTTCATGAGCAAACAAGTTGGATGCACCCCCACTAGTTCCATTGGAGAGCTAACCTTAGCTCATATATGCATCCGTTACATGACAATCCCTACTCCTCACATCATATCTATCATTTGACTTTCTCTCGCCTATGGTTGTGCACATTGATGTGAGCCTTTCACACCCTTTTGTCTTCCTTCCACATCATTATTATATTTTCCATCCTAAGTGCCAATATATCTTGCTTACGCTCATCCATTGCATGAGTGCTCAAAATCGAAAGGGAGAGGATCATTTTGATTTGTGCCTAGCTAGTGGTCTCGGGATGAGTCAAAATAAAATTCCAAAGGAGACCAAGTGTGAAATTTTAGTAGATTGAGTTCTCAATTAAAAAATATTTTATGATGTCAACCCATCTCCCACTTCTGGCACGCAAACACCATTTGGAGACATTCGAGTCATGGACAGCGAGATCTCTTGCACCTTTATGTTCTTACGTTGCTAAACTCAGTACTAGATATAGACTCTTGCTTGTTATTGTCTTGAATTGAATTGCATATCTCACTTGCTTTACTTTGAAGTTCCTATATGTGTGTTAGCATGTCACCACATAAATTATTGTGGTATCATTTATCTACTCGAGGACGAGTAGAAATTAAGCTTGGCGATGTTGATACGTCCCAAACGTATCTATAATTTCTGCTTGTTCCATGATCTTTTGGGTGACATTGTTATATGTTTTGCTACACTTTTATATCATTTTACACATATTTGGACTAACCTACTAACTCAGTGCACCCAATGCCAGTTTATGTCTGCTGATGTCTACTTTGCAGGGGCTTTTACCCAATTTTCCGAAGCCCGAAAAATTCCAGAAAAAATATAAAAAAAATCAGCGAAACAGAAGCTTCTGGATCACCGAAGATGGGCCATAGGGGGCCAGGGGCCTCCCAGGTGGCCTGCTAGCACGGCCAGGCCCTAGGCCGTGCCAGGAGGTCGCCTGGGTGGGTCCCACCTCATCCGGTCCCCTCCTTTGGCCTATATTTAGAGTCCCGAGAGGAAACCCTTACAGACTTTCTGGAATCATGAATTCCTCCATCGTTCCGCTGCCGCAGCGCTTCCGAGATCAGGAGTGCCAGGAGACCTCTTCCTGGCACCCTGCCGGAGGGAGGATGGACCTCCGGGAGCTTCTCCACCGCCATGGACGCTTCCCGGACGTGTTGTGAGTAGTCCTCCTTGGACCATGAGTCCATCACCAGTAGCTATGTGATGTCTTCTCTCCAATCTTGTGCTTCAATGGTTAGTCCTTGTGAGATGCCCTACATGATGAAGGCATCTATGTAATTCTCTTGCTATTGCTATGCTCGATTTGTTGGGATCCGATGGATAATGAGATTATGTTCAGATTGTTATGGGTTATATATTTGATTATCCTTTTATATTATGTTCCTTAGTGATTCATGCATGTTCTCCGTTGCTATTTATTGCTTTGGCCGAGTAGTAGATTGTAACTCCAAGAGGGAGCGTTATGCATGATTATGGGTTCATGCCCCTCGATGTCTAGCTTGAGTGATAGAAACATGAGACTAGGGGATGTTCTTGTTTCCACCAGGGAGAAAACAACGGTGCTTGTGACCACGGTTGCAAAGATTGTTTACCTTACGCATAGTTCGTTAATGCAGTTGTCCGTTGCTTTGAGTTTACACTTTGTATGGGGCTCACAACTTAATACCGGCGAGATGTTCTCGATAGATATCTCAAGGTTGATGATTAGTAAGTAGATGTTGATGAATAAACGGTCTACTTGTCTTGGCGTAATGCCCATTACTATTGAACCTCTAACTATCAAGTAGCGTAATTAGCATTGCGGTGCGATCACAATTCTTTAAATTGCCCAACTGCGATTTGTTTACCCAAGCATAGTTCTTTATTATCTTTTGGGAGAGAGACATCACTAGTGAACATCATGTGACTCCGGTCCATATCACTATCATTGTTTACACCTCCTTCATTTACCGCTTTCATTTACTTTCCTGTTGCAATCACTATTACTTTCCCCGCTTATGTTTTGATCCTTTGCAAACTAAAAGGCCGGAGAGATTGACAACCTCTCTGTACTCGTTGGGAGCAAAGTTATTTGTTGTGTGTGCAGGTCCACGTCTTCTGACCAGGACAGGAGTCACCTACTTGTTCAGCCTAGGAGTCCTTCTGGTTCGATAAACCTTACAGTCTCTGTGTATAGGAAATCTGCTGCTGACTACATCTCCAGCTTCCACTTGGCGTAACCAACAAGGGGCGAGAAGTATATCCATCAACTCGTCATCACGGCCCTCACCTCGCAAGGCAAGTGCCAGAGGATCGTTGCCAAGGACCACGAGAGGTCACCCGCTGCATGGACGTGTCCTGAGGCCACCCCTCAGGATCTCGCAGGGCGGGCTTATCAAGGGTGACCAACAGGGTCTCGTGACCCTACACCTCCATGGCGGTGATGCAGGTTGTGCACTTGGTGCAGGAGCGGTGCCAGCGGGCACGGACATGGAGGCTATAACCTGGGTAAAATGGTGCATGTGTTCTTGTTCATCGTCCTTAGTTTGAGCCGTCGCAGAGTTGTCGTGAGGCTGAGATGTAAAATAGGGTAGGAGGACGAGAGCACCCCAATGTTCGAACCTTTATGGGTCTGCGTAGATCCTATTTTGACATTTGGCATGCCAGGTAGGGGTGCGCAGCCGTCCTCCAGCTCCAGTTTCGTCTCCAGCTTCACCAACCCTATGGCCGACGCTCGTCGCGCGCGCCCCGAGTGATCGGTGCCCGACGACCGTCACTGACCCACTAGTGTTGCGGCCACCACCGTCATCAGCCGCGCCGCCCACGAGCAATAGGGCTCCTCACGGCCGCCGGTGTGGCAAGGCGGCTGCCTTGCTGCGTCCCCCATGACGTGTTTCTCATCCTGTGTCCATGTGGGACACCTGAACGCATAGGACACGCTCCTCATGGCAAGTGAACTGCTCCGCCATCGCCCGACGGACGGAGGCTATAACACCTGGGCGGACCACATCTCCGAGCTCGTAACCGTCGCCAGGAGGGCCCTCACGTCCTACATCCCGCTTCGGCCCCCGGTGCCATAAGCGGGAGGCTCATCCAGCGAGCCGCCTCCACCACCCCGCGGCCACTCGCTCGGCTCACAACCCGAGGGGCCCGAGCAAAGTCCACCTCGTGCCGTACTCCTACTCCTCCGGGTCACGATCGCCGGCTTTGGGCTGCCGATGGGACCCTATGGCGGCGCACCCGAAAGAGTCGGCGGGATGTTCTACACTCACCACAAAACACACATTCACAACACTTAGGACTATCGGGCAATCGGGTCATCCCGGAGTGAGTGTTCCATCAGGCGCCAGAACCGTGTCGCCCATGCTGACGGGTGCGAAGGTGGCCGCGGTAGTGGCGGAGGGGACAACCTCGGGGATCACCCTCACCAGGGTCGGCGCGACTATCGTCACGGCGACAACGGAAGCGGTCTTCCTCAAGAAGATGCTCGACGTGGGTGGCCTCGCAGCACGTGCCCCAGGGCGGCGCCGCTCTGCCACCACAAGCATGACGCCCCGGGGGGAGGGGCGTCACATAAGACGCTGGTATCACGGGCCTCACGCCCCAAATGAGCGCCTACCTCCCTCGAGCATAGGAGGCCGCACCGGGCGCCCTCGTTAGGCCGGGCTCAGGGGCTCCCGCCTGGAGCTGCCTGGCTTGGTTGGTGTGACAAGGGGGCGTCTGAGGACCCCATTGAGGCGGGCCTTGCCACGCGGCCTCACGAACCAGGACTGTGGTGCCAAGAGCCAACGGTGCATGATTTCACCGCTCATGATATCAACAACGTGCAAGAGGTGTGGGCCAGACATGCCTCACAAAGCGTCGGGACCGCGCGGGCCCTTGAAGCCTCATGAGCCAGATGCCCCACTATATGGGTAGACCCCCGCGACACGTGTTGTCAAGCATCCTGGCGCTTCCATGACAACCTGGCCGTCAGGTGACTTTTTGGGTTGTCCGAATCAAGAAATTCCTTGTATTTTGCATCGCTCCCAGCAGGTGTTTCCTGGATGTGTAATGAACTTGATTAACCTTCACTTGAGATGGTGTCATTTGTCTAAATCTTAAGCTCTCGTGTCTCACCGCTGTCGAAGGATGGCGCCCCCCCCCCCCCCCCCCGCAACAGCCTTGAGATGGTTCCATGGTGGGGGGTTAGGCACGACGTGTGTGTCATGGCTTGTCCATGTAGTGCCGAGGAATCTAAGTGGCCAAGCTCTTGCTCATGGGATGTCCAGCCGTGCTAGCCATCTCTCTAAGGTCCTTAGTGTCACGCCCTCCCAGAGAAGCATCACTGGGAGATGTAGGAAACACGTCTTGGCTCACGCTGCTGTGGGGCAGGTGTCGTGTTGTGCCCCATGACGACTCTCGTGATGACGCGCTGTTATGTCCACGAGGGGCATAGTGGCGCTCATGTTTGGGCCACAGGAGTGATGCGCCGACATGTGGGCTCCGGCTTCGAAACACGCAGGAGCATGTGAACACCGAGTTAGGAACTCCTGAGCCTTGGGCCTGGGGTGTCCGCCCAATCATCGTCGCGCGTGACTATTTCACATAACAATGAGTGGGATGTATATGCGCGGAGCCTCCTAGGTGGAATACCACGATGAGCCGCGTCATGGCTTCGGTGGAAGGCTCCCGCCCACGTCCAAGTGGAAGTCCCTATGCTCCGCGCTGGCAGAATGACTGTCGAACCGCGACTATTCCCACACCCTAGTGGAAGCCCCTTGCATCGTGCATGGGGAACGATCGAAGAAGACGTCCCGCGGGCTGCAACTAACCCCAGGACGACCCGTGATGGACACGACAGTCGCACTTCTTTTAGGCTGACCCGTGCTGGATACGGCACCTACATTTCTTTCTTGGTTGACCCATGTTGGATATGTTAGCTTCTTTTCTTCTCTTCTTTTTTGACTTGTAAACAAGCCCACCAGGCTGACCCATGTTGGACATGGCAGCCTCACTCCCCCTTTTGGTCTAGTAAACAAGTTCGCCTCAAGTTTTATTGAAGGTCTTGGTCTTCTGGTTTTCACGCGGTTCCATCGGTTTTCTATTTTCTTGCCTTGCCCACGCCTAGTGGGATCCCCATGCATCGCGCTGGGGAGAAGACAACGAAGAATGCCCCTGGGGGTTACGCCACCTTAGGGTGGAAGGCCCTCGGTCCGGCAGCCGCAGGGCTCCCCCATGGCATGCACCTGCTGGTTTTGCCTTGGGCCTCACGCTCACAGGGGCTGGGCACGGTACCTTTGCTTGGGTCTACCCCGACTGTGCTGGGAACCACGAGAACTGCATTCTGACTCGCGGGCACGCCCACGTGTACATCACCTTATCAAGGCCCTTGGGGCCTATACATCTAGCATTACACCCAAATGCAAGCGGGCAAGCATGTACCCTTAAAGATAAGGCATTTTCTCTATGGGGCTTCCCTCAAGGGGCCTTGGGAGGCAGGGCCCACAAGCAGCAACCTCTTGTGCGAGCCACTCACGCGCTGAAGGTGATCCTGTGAGTGCCGTGCCTTAGGATCCCTCGTACCCACGCTCGGGGGCCGGTCCTTTGCAACAAGAGGCATCGTTATGACCTTGGAGAGGGTTCAAGTTTGACAAAGAGTACCAGGGAGAAGTTTATTTTCGATCCAAAATACCGTTTGATTTGAAGCATGGACATAACACCTTTTTACACGCCCCCACGAGGCGAGCAAGTTGCATCACATGAAAGGGAAAACAACGCAAAAGAAGGAAGATCGGGCTCTCAAAGCATTACCGCCAGGGACCTCAACGCTGGCGTCGCTCGCATTTTGTCACAGCCCTCCTCTTTGACGTGGGCGCCCGGGGAGCCGTCAGAGTCGGTGTCACCCCCGCTCCCCGCGGAGGAAGAGTCGCTTCTGCCATTGGTGCCAGAAGGGCTGTTGCCGCCACTGCTGTCACCATCCATGCAGCAGTCCAGGTGACTGCCGGTGCTCCCGAAGGCCTTCATGAAGAGCATGGTTGCCCCGTCGAACTTGAAGTGGAGGACGTGCCCTTCCTACAAGCCCTAGGCAAGGGTGAATGACTTCACCCTCGGCTCAAGAATATGATTTCGAGGGAGTTGAACTGTGTCGCCTCCTAGGTAGGCCTGTTACAGCAGTCGTCTGGCTGCAGCCACTAGCCCAGGGGCGCGTGCTCCTCCATCTCCTTCGTGAAAGAGTCCGGGAGCTAGAGCTAGGTCCGAGGCCTGCCCTCCATCCATACGATGAAATCATGGGCCGCGTCAGCGGAGCGACTTCGCGACCTAGGAGGCTGGATGTCTGTGCCGTACCGCTGGCCCTTCCTGTGGCCGCCTCGTCCTCCGTGCCCACGCCTGCAAATAGAACCCCTCTCGTGGCTGCTCTGGCCGGCACGAGCCACTGGCGGGGAGCGCTCGCATCCCCCGAGAGGTGCCTGCAGCATGGTGACATGCACACAGGGCGACCTCTTCCGTCGCCGGCCGCGGTGCGGCTGCTTCCCGCTTCACTACTTTCTCTTTCTCAACGGTAGAGGATATCTTCACTGGTGCCATCACTGCGACGACGACAAGCAAGAACGAAGAGCAGAGATGAGGAAGTGGGGGTAGGAGACCTTTTCCCCTTGCCCTTATATGGGGTCTCCAAGTCGGTGTTCAACCCACTCCTCCTTGCCCGCATTAAACGGGCAGAAGGTTGATGGGAGAAATGATGGCCCCGCACCGCACGCAGGCTTTATGGCAACACCGGATGATTGCCGAGGCGACATGGGGAAGTGGGAGTGCCCCGCGCCCCGTGCGATCCATGTGTCGCGCTCGACTCTTTGACGCAGGGAGCCCGTGCCGTCCCGATTACCCTCGCCAAAGGAAGCGCCCCATCACACGTCCGCGGGCTGCTCTACTGGGTTCATGGGCCCGGGGAAGCCCAGGAACGTCTTCTCGCGACCTTGCAGCACGTGCCATGGCTTAGGATCGGTCCATCACCAAGTTGCGGGGACAAAGCCCTCACGAGGGCATCGACCTTGTGAGGCTCGCACAAGCAACCGTCGTCACGGGCTTCACGGTGCCCCCGCGGGGCCGCATTGAGAAGCTTCCCCCGAGGACTTCGTGGGGTAGGATGTCCAAGGGAACGCGAGACAACAACCTAGCCAGGTAAGGGAAAGTACTAAGAAGCACTCCGGGGTTGTCACCCCGAGAACCCCGTCGTGCGTCAGGGGTGGGGGCCTCGGGAGCCACATGCCGCACGACCCCATCGAACAGAGCGCAGGAAACACACGAAGGGCAATGGAAGACCTCGTGGAAAGAACAAAGGCACCCCAAGCATAAGAGGCAACACTGTTTAAGGCAAAAATATATTACAAAACGTCTAATACCCTCCGAGGGCCAAGTGATTCTTGATGCAATAGGAAAGGGATAGGAGGCCCCGGCGGCAAGGCTACCGCTCTCCACGGAGGGCGCGCCTGGACGAACTGCCCAACCAGGGACTCCATGTGCTCGTGCACCTCATCCCTGAGGGAGCTCCAAAGCTCCACGGGCACCGCCTCCAACACTTGGGAGACGTAGAATGCGGAGTGTGGTGGCATGGGTTGGTGAAGACGCGCGTCACCATGCTGTCGAGAAGGTCACGCACGCTGGACTTGATGTCTTCGTCCACCTTGGAGACACCCGATTCCAGCGCCTCCACCACCTTGAGGAAGAAGTCGAGGTAGCCTCCATGCCATGCACACGCGGCAGCGCTGGGGTATCCTCGACGAAGCGGCAGAGCGCACCACTCGTGCGGCGGGCAAGTTCGAGGAACTGCTTGGCACGATGTGCCTTCATCTACCGCGCATGTGTCGCGTCGTTCCTGGCCGCCTATACAACAACGACGGCTTCCCCAACTTAGGCCTGAAGCGACACTAGCTTCTCCTTAGCGCCCGCCTCACCCTTGAGGGCGGCCTGGAGATCGGCTTGGGCATCCTGCAACTGGGCCATGAGCACACTCTCCTCCTCCTGGAGCGCATTGCACGTGAGGTGGAGGCGGGTTTCCTGTCGGGCGAGCTCACCATGATACTCCTCTAGGGGCCGCCCGCTCTCGTGCCACCCTCGTGTCCACATCGGCAAGGGCTTCCTCATGCACCACCGTGAGGGCGGCCTCGTCCACGAGAATGTGCCCCTCCAGGTCGTCGAGACGCTCGTGCTTCGCCTCCTGATCGTAGGCGGTCCGGGCGGCCGCCCACTCGCGGAGAGCCATGTCCGCCTCTCGCACCACAATGGTTGCATCCCTAAAAGCCAGATTCGCCTCGTTCCCTGCGCTCCGAGAGGAGGATGTGTGGATTTGGGCCGCGCGCCCCCAGGGCCTCGCCATCACCTCGGAGGGGTCCACGGATCCTCCAGGCCTCGTCAGGCCAAGCACAGAGGCAGAGGCCTCACCAGAAGACGGTGCACGAGATGACGCCCTCGGCAGGGCATCTCGGCGTCTCTTGGGTGTTGGTACCCTAGAAAGTTCAGTGATCAGATACAGCGGGCTAGACAAGGTACACAGTGAAAAGCAATGGCGATGGCGCACTTACTCATCGCGGGCAGCCCAGCACTGTCGTGTTGGGGTCAGCTGCGACTCCGAAGGCCCCACGGGCGCCTCAGCGCTTGAGTAACCCATTCTAGCCACCATGGGAAGAGGACAAGGAGGAAGTAGGCGACGTTTGGGAAAGAATGGCAAGGCAGCACAGAAGAATGGCAGATGGGAGAAGTTGTGTGGTGGCAGCTCCGCCCTCGGGTGTGGCGGTTTTACAGGCATGACCGCAGTCCCCGAGGTGTCGTGGGAAGTGGAAGCGACATGCGCTCCATTGAGCACCACGTGCCATGCTTGTCCGGTAGACGGTTATTGCTCGCATAGCCTCATTCCCCAACAGGCCGCTCCGCGCGTGCCATAGGCCCAATAGCAATCTTACTTGGGAAGGAAGGAGCAAGTGGGTGGTGTTGGTCAAGGAAGAGCAATGATGGTTGGTGCTATGCATAGGCTTTATTTACACTCACTCGGGGCGGTTCTCGAAGCGTTGCAGGAAGGAGAAGAGCCCCACGACCTGCCGGGTGCGACACGTCGAGCCTGGACCATGGGGTTTGGGGACCGTGCCACTTCGTCCCTCCCATCTGGTGGAGTCGTGCACAACGCAGGTCCGGGGGCTACACTTGCCCCCTGGAACCCGGGGTACCCAAGCCAGTCGACCTAGAACCCGAGGCAAAACATGCTACACAAGCCTTGTTTGGCCCATCAGCAAGCCCAGCAAGGAAGACCCTCGTGAGGGCTCCCGCCTCATGAGGCAAGTGCCAGAGGATCGTCGCCAAGGACCACGAGAGGTCACCCGCTGCAAGGACGCGTCCTAAGGCCACCTGTAAGGTTCTCACGGGGCGGGCTCATCAAGGGCGACCATGCAGGGTCTCGTGACCCTACACCTCCACGTGGGTGACGCACGCTGCAGAGGCGACGCTGGAGCGGTGCGAGCGGGCACGGACAAGGAGGCTTTCCACTTTCGTGCTAAGGGAGCAGGACCAGCTGGGGGTCCCAAAGCAATCCCCAAAGGCTTCCCATTTGGTGCAAGAGGACTAAGGCTGGGGGCTCGGCAGGACAAAGGTCACCCCCGAGCCCAAGAGTGCGTCACTGTGAAGAGGTTTGCCATGCTAAGACCACTTTTGTCAGGATGGACTACAGTCATGTCCCCTTTTGAAATGTCCATTGTGGAAACCCTTGGCTCCGACTGTTTTGGGGGGAAGAGGACAAGGGAGAGTATAAAAGAGAGGCCGAGCCTCCAAAGAATGCATCGACCCGATTAGGGCAAGAACCCACCTTGTATCCACTCTCCACCCACAAGCAATCTAGACAAGCAGGAGTAGCATTTTACACCTCGAGGTGGCCTAAACCAGGGTAAAACGGTGCGTGTATTCTTGTTCATCGTCCTTACTTCGTGCCGACAGAGAGTCACCATGAGGTTGAGATGTACAACAGGATAGGAGTGCGAGCGCATCCCTGTATTCGAATCTTGCTCGGTATATGGAGCCCCGATTCCAACAGGTCATGATGTTGTCGAGAAGTTTAGTGGCCTCTCCTAAGGTGTCACGCCCAAGATGTGACCCTATCCTCAATCTGGCACGAGGGCCTCGTCAGGGATAGAAGCGCATCTCGTCGTGTCGCAAGAATGGATATCGTTACAAGTACATGTACTGAAAAGAAGAGATATATAATAGAATTGGCTTACACTCGCCACAAGCTACATCAGAGTCACATCAGTACATTACATAAACATCAAGAGTAAGAGCAGGGTCCGACTACGGACGAAAACAAACGAGAAAAGAAGAACGACGTCCATCCTTGCTATCCCAGGCTGTCGGCCTGGAACCCATCCTAGATCGATGAAGAAGAAGAAGAAGAAGAAGAACTCCAAACGAACAATCAACGTGCTCGCGTCAAGTAACCTTTACATGTACCTGCAACTGGTGTTGAAGTAATCTGTGAGCCACAGGGGACTCGGCAATCTCATTTCCAAAGGTATCAAGACTAGCAAAGCTTATTAGGTGAGGCATGGTTAAGTGGTGAGGTTGCAGCAGCGGCTAAGCATATATTTGGTGGCTAAACTTAGGAGTACAAGATAAAAGAGGGGGAAGATCTACTCATAACGGGTGTGAACTACTGATGATCAAATGAATGATCCTGAACACCTACCTACGTCAGACATAACCCCACCGTGTCCTCGATCGGAGTAAGAACTCACAAAAGAGACAGTCACGATTACGCACACAGTTGGCAAGTTTTATTTAAGTTAATTTCAAGTTATCTAGAACCAGTGTTAAACAAAGCTTCCACGTTGCCACATAACCGTGGGGCACGACATTCCGAAAGATTTAACCCTACACGGGTGCTCCAACTAGTCCATCAAAAATTACCACAAGCCGCATAGAAATCCTCAATCACGAAGCTCGCGATCTCGTCGGATTCCCTAGTGGAAAACCTCAACTTTGAGATTACCCAAAGCATCACCGGAATCCCGATGCACAAGATATCTCGTCAAAGGTAAAACTAATCCAGCAAGGCCGCCCGACGTGTCGATGATCCCGATAGGAGTCGTGTACCTCGTTCTCAGGACACGACGGATGAGCGATGGTTACCACGCCAAACGCCGAGTTGCCCCGGGTAGCGTTAATAAGCTACTCTGATTTGGACCAACACTCATGGGGAGCACTGGCCCGGGGGTTGATTAAATTATCCTCGGGGTCCGGAAATTCCCTATGCAATTTTATTAGGTGATAGGCAAATGTAGTACCAATGTTGGGCCTTGCCAGACCAGCTTTAATCTAAAACGAATTATCAAGGGGGTCCCCATAACAACCCCGATCATGTTAGGAGCTCTCATTTATGGAACATAACACCGGTAGCCGGAAACTAAGGGGGCAAAGGTGGAACAAAACACCAGGCTAGAAAGGCCGAGCCTTCCACCTTTTACCAAGTATATAGGTGCATTAAATTAAATAGCATATAATATGGTGATATAACAAGGAACCCATGCTTTCACATGGAAGCATCTGCACCTACAACTAGCAACGCTATCAACAGGGTTAAGCAAGCAGTTACATAGCCAATCAGTGGTTTGCTAGGTTGAATAGGTTGAAGGTTTCATGGCATTGTTGAGGGGCTGATATTTAACATGTGGTAGGCAACGAGACATAAGCGAGAGAAGCGATAAAACTAGCATGACAATGATAGTAATGGTATCTGGGGAAATGGTCATCTTGCCTGAGATCCTGCTTGGAAGAAGAATGCCTCCATGAAGCAGACGAACCGACGTAGTCGAACGGGTCCTCACAATCCGGCACGCTTGCGGAGCTCTATCGAGACGAAGCAAACCGGAAACACAATCAACACACGGAATTCACCACACGACGCACAACACCAATGATGCATGAGCAGCTGAATACATGCAAGTCACATCATGACAATTCACACAATCAAACACTACACATTAAGTGAAGTTCAATATGCAACGAGTTGCATATTGACGAAACTCCATGTTTATTTATTTAGTTCTATCCCGAATAGAACACAGTAATATTAAATGTGGTTAAACATGGCAAGAGGTGAAGCGCAATTAATCTACCTATCTAGGCATTTTAAATGAGGTCTGAAATGACATATAGCACCTCCGAAACGACCTCACATGTTAATTTACAATTCTGTCCAAATCTAAACTAACACATTTAATTAGTTGTTAAACAGCAAAAAAAATAGTTTCACATGGTTCTACGCGTCATTTCAAGCAATCCACACATAGAGAACATCTCCAACGGAGCTACGGATCAAAAGATACAAGCACCGCAAGATATGATGGCATGAATGCAATATGTGTGCAACGGCGGTCACGAGCACTTCAAAACATACAACCAGCAAGGGAAAAAGGAACTACACGAGATTCTAAGCAAGTTTCATGTAGGACACGATCAAATCGGAGCTACGGTTCAACAACTACGAGCAAAACAAGAAAACACCACAATCTGCCAAAATCAGCCACATAGCATCTTCTACACCCCACAACTACGGGCTACACAACTCCGATAAACTCAAGCAAGGCATGACACGAAAGAGGGCAAGAAGCACTACTATAAACAACTAACAACAACTAGGATGGCAGCAAGGATCACTAGGGAAAGAAATCACAAAATGGCATCCCACACACTATTTCAGACTTAGTGAAAATTACACCTCATGAAAGTGCAGTTTTCGATCTGAAGCTATATTGACAGCAGCAAAACCTATAGCTACAGGACTCCAAATGGCATGAAAATTCACAACATGCTAGAGAAACACAAGGGCTACAACTAACTCCATTGGACCAACCTCAAAAGAGCTACATATCAAAAGATAGAAGCAAGACAAGACAGCAACAAAATATAACAGATTACAGACTTAGAAATATTTCAGCACCTCCAAATCAGCACTATTTCTAGCAACTTGAGGGCAATCAAACCACACCTAAACATGCATTTCTATTGCAACTAAAAATACCGGGGGCTATTCTAAACATCAAAGATCAACTCTCTAGTTAACAACTGCTTCAAACGAAGCACGGAATAAATCCTACAAAAATGACAAGAGGGCAACATAGCAAAAATATCGCGTGAACTAACTCACTCAAAAGCCAAAACTAATTCCACAGAAAAAATCCCATGGATTTTTCTACCCCGAAAATATATAAAATATGTGGGGTTGCACAACAAAAATAATGCCACACGTAAATGCGAGATAATGACCTACATACGGGAAAATAAACTAGCGGCAAATCCCTACACGTAAAAATAAAAATGACCGCTCTAAAAAACATGGAAAATTAGTTCCTAAAACATGGGAATTTTATCTAAGGCACTCGAGCAATCCGGACTTGCGCGAAAATTAAATACGGGACGTATCATATTGGAACAGCACGTGTTTCTAGGCATTCGGCACACTACACTACGTCAAGCAACTATGCAAGTTTTATAAACGGATTCTACACGCAAAACTACATGAAAACCATATACTACACGTCGCGAACCTACTTACGGATTAAAAGGTACGAGCACTTGAATACCTAGCATTAAATCTAGAAATAATAAATCCCCAGATAATAAAAAAATGCCTCTCGGGCCGAATCTGATGCACAACGGGCTAACAAGGACCCAATATAGGTAGGCCACGCTCGGGTTGCAACTTAGGGTCTGGGGGGGTCTCACCTTCGCGGGCCAAGGCCCAAGTCGGAGGAGAGGGTGGTGGAGGAGCCGGCTCGAGGCTGGGCCTGGGGAGGCGCAGCGGCACCGGACTGGGCCTGCTATAGGGCCCAGACGAGGGGGCGGTTGGCGCTGGGCCGCGGTAGGAGGCGAGGTGGGCTGCCGCTGCCTCGGCTTGGAGGAGCTGCCAGCTGGGCCGACTCGGGGCCCAGGTCGAGGAGGGCTCGCTCCTGCCGTTGCTCGCTCGTTCCCGAGCTCGCCAGGACAGTGACGCAGGCTCCCTGGCAGCAGGCTAACGAAGGACGACGCGAGCACGTCGGGACCAGGCCGAGGGGCTTGATCCCGGCCGGATCCGGGGGGTTGCACGCGGTGGCTGCCGGATCTGCCGCGGATCGGAGGCAAGCAGCAGTTCCAGCGACCAGGGGAGCTGCGGCGGCTCCTGCTGCTAGGGGCCGGTGGTGAACGGCGGCGAGGAAGGCAGAGCTCAGCTCTCCGGCGAGCTGTTTCCGGCGGCGGGGCACGGGGAAGCTTGGGGCGGCGTGGGCAGGTGCTCATGTCGGGTGGCGGCGGCGCGAGGGCAGCCAGGGAGGAGCGAGGGGAGGCCTCGGGCAAGGCGGTGGCGGGGGATGGGCCTGCTCGGGCCCGATCTGGGTTCGGCGGGCCCGCCGCGGCTGGTGGGAGGTGGGAGGAGACAGATGGCTCGGTTAGGGTTAGGGGAGGCACGGTTTTCGAGGCAGAGGGGGGGTTGTGTGCCTAAAATTTAGGAGGGGGTCTATATATAGACAAATGGGGGGGCTAGGTTAGCCGGAATTTCGTTCCGGATCCAACCGTGCGGTCGGATTCGGATGATTCCAAACATGGGAACGGTTACGAGGCCGTGTAGAGTGGTTATCCGGAGACGAGAGGGAGAACGGGTGGCGCGACAACGAATTTTTAAACACCCACAGACGTCCGACGGTAGACCGAAGACGGTGCCGCTACGGTCGACCGTTCGGGTACCAGACGGACTCCGATCGCGACGAAATTCGACAGGCGGCCTAGCTATATTAAAATAAGACCGCACGTCAAATCTCAACCCGATCAGAGAAAGTTTTACGCACACTTTTAAAACAGGGTTTCGAACGATGTCGCGGGCACGTGTGAGTGCGGTCGGGCTCAGAACGAACAACGACGTGAACCGGCAACTAACAACGGATGCAAGTTTCGAAAACTGGCGGCAACAGGATGCCGATGCAATGCTGATGATGCGAATGATGCGATGATGATGCGACAAATAGAAATAACCACACGACGAAAAAGGAATAGAAGGGGAATCTTCTGGAACGCCGGCATCGGGCTGTCACAACTCTCCTACACTACAAGAGGATCTCGCCCCGAGATCCAAGAATGAAAGGGGGAAGAGGATGAGAAAGAACAAGAGGTAAAAACTTAGTCGCTTGTTTGACAAACGAGTGAAACAATGATCCCTGAAGGTTGCAAAGCGATGAGGAATGATATGAGAAATAAGCAAGAATTCACGGAAAATTTCGGCAGCACTTCGGTAGGAAAATGGGACAAAAAATTCGATAAGATGGAAGAATTAGACAATATTCACAACAAACAAGTAAATAGAACAAGGGAGCACCATGAACTTGGTAGAATAACATGATAGACCCAAAAGAGCAACATCACAATGCCTCCGGAACAAGAGAATATGAACTAGCTCAAGCGGAAGAAGAGAATGAGGAAAAGAATGACAACTACCATCACAATAGAATTGAAGAGCCTCCGGACAGAGAATTGACGTAGTAGTTGGAAAACGAACAACGAAAAGAACAAGATAGTAGTGGGCTTATGAAAATCATCTCAACAAATATGAGGTGACAACCAACCACCAAAAGAAGCAAGGATAGTTGAAAGCAAAGATATCAAAACTTCTTACACCACGAGGATACATTGAGAACTAGGATTAATGACAAGCACCATGATAGAAACAATCCATAGGAAAAGCTTTAGGTGAAATCCAAACCAAGATAGCTCAATCAAGAAATCATGGGTTGAAAATATCTCATGATCAAAGAATTGGTGGGTTTAATTATCTCATTCTTGAAAGGAATCCCTTCGAGGCTCCTACACTAACAAGAATGCTATAATACCACCTCAAAGGATAAAGGAAGAACAAACGCATTGGAAATGCAAGAGAAAGAATACTTGAGGTATTCCAATAGAATCTTGAAGAACACCTGAGAATGGATTGAAACCTTGATGAACCACCATGACGAGCCTCCGTATCAAGAGGATGATGCAAAGATAAGAAGGATGAAAGAATAAGATTGAAGCCTTGCAAAGACTTCGATTAAGCTTCACGAAGAGATACTTGAGAAAACTTGGAACTCCGGAAAATAAAGATAAGAACACTTGAGAAAAAGGAATCGATATCATGCGCCACTCCGGAAGAAGAATTCAGATCACTACGAACAAGAATAAGAATTATATTATGCTCAACCCTCATCAAATTAAATTGATGATAAGCAACGGATTTAGCATACAACTTATTCCTCTAGAAATACTCTTGGAGAGACAGAGAGGAAAAACACCACTTGAAGAAAAATTGAAGGAAGCACCGGTAAGAATTCACAATTAAATGGGAACACCACGAATTAATGGATATACAAGAGAATGAAAAGATCATGAGCCACCTAACAGAAAACTTGAATAAGGCACCAGAATAATCGAGAGACAAACGAAGAGACAACAATTGAGGATGAAGCTGAAAGCTGAGAACGAAGAATCTTCTGAAATGATGGACTTGAGAGAATCGAGAAATAAAAACAACTCAGAAATGCACCGGATAGCACAAAAGGGATTACTCATGATTGACAAAATTCAAGATGATGCCAGAAGGCTGAAACGATGAATCATGAAGAGAATAGACCAAGATTTATGAGGAACACTCCTTCGAATCTTCAATGGAGATAATGACGAGAAAACATCACCAAGAATAATTGAGACACTCCGGAATAATGAAGAATACAAGGTTGAGCCGATTATGAGAATTAATTCAAATAGAACTTGAAGAAGTAATATGACTGATGGAAATCATACTTACGTCATAGTTGAAAGCATAGAGATCTCCGGGAAAAGATTAAAAAAAAGAGCCAGGAAAGATCCTGGTGAAGAACCTGTGGGTTATGGGCCCACTCAAAGAAATCACAGTTGAAAAGATTGCTAGAAAGAGGGATATTGCACCGGTACAATGAAAACTTGATGAGGTTGAGCACCTCGAAATAACTGAAGGATTGAAAGTCAGAACTTCTGAAATATCTTTAACACTCCGGATAGAAGGAGAGAGAAATTAATAAACAAGATAGGCTGAAAGAATTTCCAACATCGGAAAGAATTACAAGGATGAATGGATAAGATGACACGGATAATTAAATTGGATTGGCCGGAAAAATAACAAGACTGAATAAGGATGAACATGAAGGTCCTGAGAATCTTCACAATGTATCACTGGGTACAAAAGGGAGAAGAGATAGCGGAAGCATCACTGAATATGAAGGCACCAGGTTGATGATTGAAACATTGAAGAAAAGGGCGGGAGGGCGGGAAAAAACAAAGACAACTTGGTACAGATGGGATGAACTCCGGAAAGAAATGAGAGAATGACCTTGCAAAATTGGAGAGGATTGAATTCACTTGAAGAGAAACACACCGGTTGGAAAGAATTGATACGATGACTCTGGTTGACAAGAATTGATATGACAATTGATTGAGCAAAGAATTTGCATTCACAAAAAAATATGAGAACACAGATTAGGAAAGATCTAAAATCACCACTTGACAACGAAGCAACACGAATTACCACATTCAACAAAACAAAGGGTGCGACTTGCAATTAGCCAGAACAAACTCATGAGAAAGATTTCGTCCGATATTTTCGTGGACAGGATCGCACGGGCTCGATTTTACAGTAGCCATCAAGTGCAAGGCGGTGCACCCGACATACGAAGCGTCCCCGAGTCGTAGCAAGCTACAAGGACTCTTTAAGGCACAACGTGTACCGCTGTAAGTCGACCGTGAACAAATAAATCGACTAGATGTCGAACCCCAACCTAACATCATGCATTTGATAGAAGATTGTCCTGTAAGCAACTACTTGAATTCCCACCTATGAATTCTCGAAATATCTGGTCATGCAATCTGGTACACGGATACAAGGAGTAATATCACACAACTCCTATACTAACCCGTCACCTGTATCACATCCGTCAACACACGACCAGAATCTCGGACATTCATCTACAACAGACCCTCGTGATCACAACGATACAAAGTATGGCAGTACTCCCGAACAATCTGCACCAGTACTGGGGACATCGGGGTTATCTCGCCACTACTAGTATTGAAGCAATTACGAACATCCTTCGTTCTGAGATACTAAAAATCTGAAGATAACGATGTTCTCAAGAATCCCCTGGAGCTCAACTCCCCTGAAACTCAAAACAGATAGGAGGCACCAAGACAAAACTCTGTCACATCGGAATCATATAGATTTCAAACATATCCGCGTGATCCTAAAAAAATTTGAGTGAGAAGAGGAGTAGAATTAAATTATTACGTCAAGATTCCTCACCAGAGCATAGAAGAGGAGAAAAAAGAATCCTACTCTCCGATATATAACTAGACTCAAAGCAGTTTTTCACTAGACTCGACTCAGCCAAGTTCGATCAATCAAGGGGGCTCCTAGGCCGGTACTGCTGTGATACCAACTCGTCACGCCCAAGATGCGACCCTATCCTCAATCTGGCACGAGGGCCTCGTCAGGGATAGAAGCGCATCTCGTCGTGTCGCAAGAATGGATATCGTTACAAGTACATGTATTGAAAAGAAGAGATATATAATAGAATTGTCTTACACTCGCCACAAGCTACATCAGAGTCACATCAGTACATTACATAAACATCAAGAGTAAGAGCAGGGTCCGACTACGGACGAAAACAAACGGGAAAAGAAGAACGACGTCCATCCTTGCTATCCCAGGCTGCCGGCCTGGAACCCATCCTAGATCGACGAAGAAGAAGAAGAAGAAGAACTCCAAACGAACAATCAACGTGCTCGCGTCAAGTAACCTTTACCTGTACCTGCAACTGGTGTTGAAGTAATCTGTGAGCCACAGGGGACTCAGCAATCTCATTTCCAAAGGTATCAAGACTAGCAAAGCTTATTAGGTGAGGCATGGTTAAGTGGTGAGGTTGCAGCAGCGGCTAAGCATATATTTGGTGGCTAAACTTACAAGTACAAGATAAAAGAGGGGGAAGATCTACTCATAACGGACGTGAACTACTGATGATCAAATGAATGATCCTGAACACCTACCTACGTCAGACATAACCCCACCGTGTCCTCCATCAGAGTAAGAACTCACGAAAGAGTCAGTCACGATTACGCACACAGTTGGCAAGTTTTATTTAAGTTAACTTCAAGATATCTCTAACCAGTTTTAAACAAAGCGTCCACGTTGCCACATAACCGGGGCACGGCTTCCCGCGGGCACGGCAAGTTTCGAAAACTGGCGGCAATAGGATGCCGATGCAATGCTGATGATGCGATGATGATGCGACAAATAAAAATGACCACACGACGAAAACGGAATAGAAGGGGAATCTTCTGGAACGCCGGCATCGGGATGTCACATAAGGTCATCTCCATGAAGGTACTACATGTAGCAGAATCTAGAAGATTTCTAGATTCAAAGTTTAGTCCAACATAGAAGTTTTGGATAATTATCCACAAGTTTAAACTATGAGTAGGGAAATTTATAATCATCAGTTTCATCCTCCCCCAAGCTTGTGCAACATGTACATGATCATGTTGTTTAAAATTCATTATTTGATTCCTAAGGGAGATGATCTTAGTCGGAGGAAAATACTTGGCAATAAAAGCATATTTATACTTATCCCATGTTCCAATACTATTACGTGGTAAAGATGAAAACCAAGCCTTGACTCTACCTCTTATTAAAAAAGGTAATAACTTTAATTTCATAATATCATTATCCATGTCCTTTTTCTTTTGTATATCACAAAGTTGAACAAAAGTATTAAGATGAGCAGCGGGATCCTCATTAGGACTTCCCGAAATTTTTTCTTTCATGACAAGATTCAGCAATGCAGCATTAATATCAAAAGCCTCCACACTATTGGATGGTGGTATACGAGTACTAATAAAATCATTGTTATTAGTATTTGAGAAGTCACACAACTTAGTAGTATCTTGAGACATGGTGACCGACCAAGTAGAGTAACAAGGAGGACAAGTAAACTAACGAGCAAAGAAGTGAAATAGTGACAAGCAAAGGTAAATATTTATGTATTTTTCATTTTATTGAAGCAAGAAAAATATAGCAGCAAATAAAAAGAAGAACAAGCAAATGATAATTTGTGTGAAGTTACTTGATACTTGGTGATGATATTCCCCGACAATGGCTCCAGAAATCCTTCCTTATACTTGTGATCTGCGTTGGATTTTCCGTGAAGAGGAATGGGTAATTTCCGCATAATACGGGTAAGTATTTACCCCAGTTAAGAAACCAAGGTTTATCGAATCAATAGGAATATCAACCATCAACTGTCGTCACCGGCTGCACACGAAAGAGCAAAAAACTTGCACCCAACGCGGGTGATAGGGTTGTCAATCCCCTTGATCTTGTTATTTGCAAGAGAATGAGGTGCATAGAGAATTGTAAATTGCAAAATAAAATAAAAGATAAATAAAGGAAGCAAGGTAAAGATAAGTTTTGTGAATATATAAGTGAATAGACCTGGGGTCCATAGTGTTCCCTAATGGCATCTCTCATGAAAGTAACATACGGTGGGTAAACAAATTACTATTGGGAATTCACAAAAAAGAAAATAGTTATGAGTTTTTCATGGAAATGATTATGTGTATATAGGCATCACGTCCATAAGCAAATAGGACGACTCCTGCGTGCACCTATTACTATTACTCCACTTCAAGAGCGTTTTTATGCTTGCCTCTCTACGTATTAAGTTCATGAAAAAGAGAGTAATGCTTGGAGAACGATGACATGATGTAGACAAAGTAAACTCAACAAATATGAATAAACCCCTTTGTTTTATCCTTAGTAGCAATAACGCAAAGACGTATCTTGTCCCCTTCTGTCACTGGGATATAGAAACCCGTCACATTAAACCAACTACAACACACCGCTCTCACTAAAGAAATATCAAGCTACTTGGCCAAAGCAACTCAATAGATCAGAGAGTTTTTCGAAGCTATTATGATCATGCAATTAAGAATCATAATAATTTCAGAGAAGACTCAAATACTTTTCATGAATAATCTGAACATAAACCTGCAATTCATGGGTTCCCAACAAATGCACCATACAAATGTATTACAACAGATGGATCAAAGTGAAGATTCGATGGACATTATATTGAAGATCAAGAGAAAGATAGCCATCTAGGTACTAACTACAGACCCGTACGTCTGTGGTGAACTACTCACACATCATCACGAGGGAAACAAGGTTGATTAAGAGGCCCTCCGTGATCGATCCCCACTCCGACAGGGTGCCAGAAAGGAGCTCCAGACGGGATCACCATGGAACAGAGAGTTGCAATGACGGAAAAGTGTTTCATGATCTTCCTTAGGGTTTTTAGAATATATGTTAATTTATAGGCCATAGAATAGAGATAGAGGGGCCACCAGGGAGGGACAAGCCATCAGGGTGCACCGACCCCCCTGGTCGTGCCCAGTTGGCTTGTGCCTGCCTCGTGTCACCTCTAGTCTTCTCCTCAGGCTTCCAGGTTTTTATTTTGGTCCAGAAAAATCATAAAAAAGATTTGGGGCAATTGGACTTCGTTTGGACCTAAAAAGTAAAAAAAAACACGTAGAAAACAACAACTAACACTAGGCACTCGGTCAATAGGTTAGTGCTCAAAAATAATATAAATTGCAAAATTATTACTCGAAAAGTATCCTAGAATGATAATATAATAGCATGGAACAATAAAAAACTATAGATACATTGGAGACATATCATTTATTCACTAGGTATTTGTACTGCGGCCTCTGTCCCCCTTTCTCAGATTTCTTTAACGCATTTTTGTGGGTTTATGGGTTCAAACTTCTCGATTTTTCCCACACAATGTTATTACTTGCATGTCCATCTTCACACATTTTTGTGAGAACTTTTGTGGGGGTTGTGCCTAACGTGCCTATGTTCCTCCACTTCTTCACCCCTGCATCAAGAAGGGAGATGCCCTCTCTGGCAGCGTCACTTGGATTCCGAAGACAAGGATGAAGAAGTAGTACCTTGATGACGACATGCACATAAAGTGTCCTAAATGGAGGGCAAAATGGTGCTGGATCAAACAAGCAGGCTTCCCGGGTTGTTGTGTTCCAAGGACCGAGAAGATTGAGAGGAACCCTTGTTGGAGTGAGTTGGGACCTCATGACAACAAGCTTGCCATCGCTTTTGACAGGATCTTCAAGCTCAAGAATACCGGTCTGACCATTGAGATGTTTGGGGCAGATTTCCTTCGCTGTCGAATAGCCCCCTTGCAAGACACAAGAGGATGGCGAGCTTGGGAGTACAAGAATCATTCCGACAGGATGCAACAGCTTCGTGGTTTCCAACACAACCTAATGGTCATGAAGAAATATTGTCTCGTTTGCCAGCTCTTTAATAAGGGATGCAACTTCATCTTGCCAGCAACAATCATACCACTATGCAACAACACCGCCACAGACTCCAATTTGTATATGATGCGAACATGCAACACTATAGGTGTCTTGGGAGAGTGTAGGGTGCCCAGGGACGACGAACTGGCCGAATGGAACGAGAACCTCGATGAGAGGGGTGTTAGGAAGGAGGACGACATGATCCACCATATGAATGATGAAGAAGAACAATTCATTGCCTTGACGATGGAAGAGGCAAAGAAGGCAACTTGCCCTCGGGTTGTGGTTAATGACCCCGAGAAGGAAGAGCATGCCGATGAGAATTACGAGCATGCCGACGAGCATGTGGCTGAAGAGCATGTCGATGAGTACATTTCCCGTGGTAGGACATGTATACCTCGGATACAACAAAAAAATTGCATACACGCATATTTATGAGGTGATTTCTTACAAGAATTATGTAATAATTTATTTATTTTATCTTGAACGAAAATACTTCACCTATTTTATTTCGTCCATAAATGCAGAAGTGTCGAACACTTGTATGAACCACATCTGAAGAGAAAGAAGAGGAAATGATTAGGTGTTGTTCAAGAGTTCCTATCACATCAAATAAAATGATTAGGTGATGTTCAAGAAGTCCTCTCGTGTCACTTTTGGCCCAATAGAAGGTAGAGACCAAGCCCCCACCTTTTGGTCTCAAATTAGGACTGCATAGACATACCCGACTCAAAACGCCAAGAAATTTCGCATACAGACTCCGAATTGGGTGATTGTTTTTTGTTGGATAGTAGATTTAAGTAACATAGGCATTCATGAAATTGAACTGAACAATTAATGCTCCAAAATATCAAATTAAACTTTTGAACATTACATTTTGCATGACTGAAAAAGTTCAGCATGACATGGTTAAGACCTATAATGGCAAAAGCTACAAGCACCATTATATGAAGTCCCCCTCTTTAAGGAGGAACGAAAAAACAAATCATGGGTTTCCTCAATTGTCACATATGTTCTCATTCCCGTTGGAAGAGCCTGGACTATGGGCGCACACTGTGTGCTCCCTATTATCGCACCTTGGTTCTTTCCCTTTGGAAGAGCACAACTGCAGGGTGCCCTCCCTGATGTCGTGGATGTGATATTTCCCCTTGGGAGAGATGGATAGGTAACCCTTGTCATTATTGTCATCGTTAATGGGGTTTGACTTGGCAGCTCACGATGCCGAGCCACCGCCATAGAATGTGACCTTCAGAATTTACAAAATGGTATCGATGGTGATGAAGGCCAATTCCTGACAAAGAAGAACAGTAGATCGGTGGTAGGTCCATGGAGGAGATCCACGGGGGTTGAAACTGAGGGGGTGGGGGTGTGCCACTTAACCTGTGGCATAGCCTGCGTGAAGCCATCTCTGTCGACGAGCTCGATGTCGGAGACGGTTGCCGTGACATATAGACATGCGCAAGCCTGATTATTTAAATCCCCGGGTGAGTTAGCGTAGTGAGCTTTCCTGAGATCCTCAGCGACCACCTCACCATCCTTCAATGGACATGCCTCAATATACCTCATTTCTTCCATTCGCTCCGCGAGCTCCCCGGGAAGTGTAGGTGTGGAGTGGGGTGGGCATGGGGATGGGGCTCTATGGGAAAGAGGGTGTTTTGCAGGCCGGCACAAGCAGGTGGACTAGAGTCGTGCATGCATTCGACATGGAGGAGCATTACTTTCAAATGCACACACGACTCTAGTTCAAACCCTTGTTAGAGCATCTCCAATAGGCGCACAAACACAGCTTCGCGCGCCAAAAATCCGTTTTTTGGGCGCCGGACAGCTCCAGCAGAGGTGCAAAATACTGCGCACGCAAAAAGTTTTGGGCACACACTAAAAAGCTCTATCGCAAGGTGTAAATTTGGGGCACCAGATCACGCACGCTTCACAATTTGCATTGCGTGTTTTTTGGGTGAGCGTTTTCGGGCATCTAGAAAACCAATGTTGTTCCCGGCGGACTAAAAGTGCTACAGTGACACACTAAACTATTTTAGCGCACAAAACTTTTGTGCGCCTATTGGAGATGCTCTTGTGGATCTTCATGAGGACTTCAAGATGGTCATTATAGTGTGCATGAAATACATGTACATTTGTATGTCCAACACTCATGCAGTTTGAGAAGTGATCTCGAATAAACTGTGTTGGGAACTGCTACGAAGGAAAAAGATACATAGATTGTTATCTAACAATTCATTATGGGTAGTAAAAAAGGCTATAGAGTTCTTAGTTAATATACTGCATATCATTGTTATCTTCGACAAACTATAAATCAATAGTTTAATTGTCACATTTTGACCCATTGTACTAAAAATCTTTATTAGTTACCTCACACGATGCTTGTTCAAGAATATCTCATTGCCCCATACGCAGAAAGGGTCTAAGGGCATATCTTTACGAGTGACATATGTACCTACAAGCAACAAGTAATATTAGAAGCTAAACTTCAATTGCACAATGATGTAGTACATTACTCTCTCTGTCCCACTATAGAAGATCTAATTACATCGAATACACTAACATATTGGGTCTATTAACATCTTATATTATGGGGCGAAGTTAGTACAACATGGGAAACAAATATACCCATGGGAACCAAAAAACATTAAAATAGGCATATGCTCACTACAACAGGCTTAAGAACTACCAAATATAGTCATTCATAATGGTATTGCTAAAATTACATAAAACAAAGATTGTAATTAAACATCAAACTGTATCATTGAACATAATAGATGAAAAAACAGGGGGTGTATTACCTACACTGGGCTTAACAAGAAAGAAATATGGCCATTGAACACGTATTGGTCAAATTGTACTGCACATTATGAATAACTATATAAACAAGGCATTCTACAAACAACCAAATATAGCAATTGAAACTCGACAAATGCTAACCACAAACAACAAAAAACCTTTAGAAATGACAAAAGGGTCTCGATGGCGATGAAGGCAAATTCCTGACAATGAAGCAGAGTAGATCAGCGGCGTGACCATGGAGGAGATCCATGGGGGTTGAACCCGAGGGGGTGCGCCACTTAACCTGTGGCATAACCCGTGTCAAGCCATCACTATTGACGAGCTCGATGTTTTAGCCGGGGGTGGTGACGTACATACATGTGCGAGCCCATTGATTTAAAGCCGCCGACGAGTCATCATAGTGAGCTTTCATGGGGCCTCGGTGCGCACCAAGCCATTGTCCAGTAGATATGCCTCGATATACCTATTTATGGCCATTCGCTCCTTGAGATCCCCGGAAAGCATAGTTGGGCTTAGGTTGCAACGCTGTGGAGTGGGGGTGGGGATGGGGATCTGTGTGAAAGGGGGTCTTTTGTAGGTGTCATCTAACAAACTTAGAGCGACGGGGGTATGGAGATTAGTGGGTAACATGCACGACCAGACCGTTTGAGGTTGACGATGGAGCCATGGGCGGTGGTGGCGAGCTAGCTAGGGTTTTATTGAGGGAGAGGAGTGGTGTGTATGAGTGAAGGCTTTCTTTTTTTACATAATCTGAGCACATGTTTTGTGGTGCGATGGGGAGCGGGTGGAAGGGAGGTGGTGTTTGAGGAAATACCGCGTCTACTAAAAATTTTACTAGGCGAGAGTGAAATGTCGGGATGGCAAGGAGACTGAAAATTGAGATTAGGGGATTGAAGTGACACGGCACCCGCGGGAGAAACAAATACTACACATAACCCAAACATAATAATTGTGTGCTATAAAATAGGAAAAACCCCGAAACCGCCATTTTCCAAATTGCTCAAGGCGGTATATATTTTTGAGATTGCGAGGGAAGTCTCATGGAGGCCAATCATGTTCAGCACCCACGAGTGGATCGTGTTGATGTGAGAGGGCAGGACCGTGGCACATGGGTAGTACGAGGGAATGTATTTTGTTGAGTGTAGAATCGCAAACGGTTGTTTCATTCGAATCATCTGCTATTTACTGCTATACTAATAATATGTAGGAGCATTTCCCCAAAAGAATGCGGGAAAGGGGTCAGAACACAAGCACACGTGCATGTGGAACAAAAATATATATACAAAGGGTGGTTTGATATGTTCAAATACCCAATGTAAAACTTTGATGTGGCACATGTCTCGTCCGGCGCCACTTCTTGTCGATGGGAGGGAATCCTAGCTATGAATACATGACCCCCAAAAAGGTCTTGTGTCTCACCCAGCTGTCCCAAGAAAATGAAACCTACATGAAACCAACATTGTCAAACCACCCCATCTCACTTTTGGTCAAAGGTGGACTATGGCACATGTGCCTCGCAAGACATACATCCCCGACCTCACCCAGGTTCATGGAGTACACATTATAGTGCCCCCAACACACACACACGCACGCACGCACACGTACGTGCACATGCACACACGAATGCACACACACACACAGTTTGAGTCGGTTGGAGGGCATCTCACCAAGACATTCTCTAACACGGACCAAATAATCAACCATGGTCAAAGCTCTCTTGTTGTGAGTAGAAGTGATGGACATTCATCGAGGCCCATGAAAGGGAGTGACACCGACAACCACACGATGGAGTGTCCGAATACAACCATCATCTAAGCGTGGATCAAACATATGTATGGAAGTATTGTGTGATGTTTAAATACCCAACACACAAACTTTGACGTGGAACCTTCCTTCGTAATCTAAAGTCCTAACACGGAGAAAGGTTCATGAAGCGTAGTATATATACCCCCCCTGTTCGAGCCGATGGGAGGTATTCATGTGTACACATACACTCAAATTTTACCATGTAATCTCACACCATGACCTACTGCAAACACAAACAAAAGAATATTCCATGTTTATTAACCTCTCTCATTGTTGTCAAAGTGATGGACCACACGAGGCCACGGAAGGGAGCAACAATGATAACTATGCGAGGGGGCCGGTGTCCGAGGACAAGCACTGCCTTCATGATGCCCTAACATATGTATGGAGGTGTTGTGTGATGCTTTGAATACCCAATGCACACCTTTAATGTGGCACCTTCACAAACCGGAAAATCTCCCCATGGAGGTTCACGATGTGTTCACTTACTTGTAGCCGGTGGGAACACATGTACATATGCGCTCAAACTTTCATCTGGAATCTCACCCTGATCCACACCGAAACATATACCAATATGAATCCACCTTTGATCAAACCCCCTCGACGCGCCATTCAAAGTGATAGACCGCGTGAGGGAAACGAATGGGTGTGTCGGCGGTAACCACATGGGGGAGTGTACGAGGACCACCACCACATGCATGTGACACAAACATATGCGTTAAAAAATGCATGAGATGCTTTAAATCGCCAATGCATGACTTTTGATGTGGCATATTCCTCTCTAACAGGACAATCCCACATGGTGGCTCACGATGTGTAGTGTGCTGGACTCCCCAGCCCCACCCATCCCACCACACCATCGCCACTTCAAGGCATCCATGTCAAACCTTTTATGTAGTTAACATGTGAAAATAGGAGTGCCATGGTAAAATTTGATTTCTTAAAGAACATTAAGACATTTTTATACATTAATTGATTACTTAGGGATTTACTTTCTAAATTTAAAATTGGAACTATAGGCACACATGGTTGTGCGCCAAAATGGATTAGAAAATCAAATTTTGTGCCTTAGGTACATGTTTAGTCCCCATGCAAGGAAAAGCAATAAATTTTGAACATATCATTATCATAGCTGAGCCACAAACATCGAGAGTCTTGGTTTTCAAATTCTAGCAAATCCCCAGCTAAGATATAATTCATGAAACATTGACATGATTGTATGATATGGAACCAATAGGCGATGGTAAGTAAATTGTCCAATTCGAGACAAGTTTGCATCTATGCTTCTTGCAAACGGGGCTTATTAATAGATGCAACACCGAACTATCGCATTAACATCACAAACTATTTATTAATCCAACCCATTGGCATTGTAACAACAATGTACATGTTGTAGCTTTGGTTAAGTAACAATAAAGCAGTAGAGTTAATACTCAAAAAAGAAAAACAATACATGCCGCACGATCTGTTAGCAGGCCGCTGTGCACGCTGACAGGTATGCATACAAGCAAGTGTGTTAATTGATGGGAGGTGTGTTCGCTATGCAGTCTCACAGGGAGACATGGTGTCAGGTGTGTGAATTGACGTTATACATGCCGGCAGTCTGTTGTGCACGCTTGCTGGGAGGCAAGCCGTCCCTTTGAACCACCGCCCGCTTCGCTCCCAACTGCTCCATATTAACTACGCTCGAGCCACTTGTTTTAAAAGGCGACCGCATTCCCCATTCTCACCACACACACACACACAGCCCCTCTCCCCCTGCATTCCTCGCCGTCATTGCTAGTCGTCATCAGCAACCTCACGTAAGTGCACCATGGGAGGGAGTGACCACGTTAGGGCCGGAGAAGCACCCGAGCACAATGTTAAGCTGGGCAGATATATTGTCGTCATCGCAGATGATGTGTCACGTGGACAGCAGCATAACCTTGATGTCATCGCCGTCGTCATGCTTCCTCGGGCATAGCTGGTCGTCCATAGTGACTCTGACCAGTCTCGCGATGACAACGACTCTGATGGAGTGTCGGTTGGTCATCTATACCCATTTTTTGTAAATACATTATAGCTAAGTTTTCTCTGACTTCACATTATAAAATATATCTATGTCACATTTTTTTCTATATGCATAGGTTCTATCTGACGATGATGACAACAAGGATGAAGACGTCTAGTAGAGTTTGAAGAGGCAAACACTTAGGGAGCTTAAGGCTGGAAAGCATAGTAGGTGTATCTAAAAGAATGGGGGCTATGGATGCTCGTGCTGCAACCATAGGATTAACAACTCGTATTCTAGTGTTCTGGCGCATGAAAGAGGACGAGCTGTTGGCTCCTTCAAGCAAAAGTATTGTCACGGGATGGCGCACGCCACACATGTCGAGTTCCTGGAGAATATTAATGATCAAGCATGAAGATGAGATGTTGGATTGAATCTATCTATTTTGTGTGTATTATATCTATGATTGAGTATACATGTTTATAGGTTGAACTACAGTCTTGAGGTGTAATCAGTCTGGTTTATTCATTTTATGCCTCTCTTAATTAGAACAACATGTGATTACCCACAACACATACAACTTATTAGCGTGAAT